>NC_140165.1:236814723-236897223 GCF_963971535.1 Notolepis coatsorum | reverse complement strand
TATTTGGAGAGGAGGTCCTTGTTACTAATCAAGTGGATAGGCTTCTAAAAATCCTGGCTAGGAGACGTACTGTACGCTGCTTAAAAGAAAACAGGCTGTTTCCTCAAATATGACCTTCTTTCTTCCCCTTCATTTTCTGACCTCACTTGTATTATATATGTGTGCATGAATCATTTATCAAACGTATCATTGAACTTGTGTTTTGATATGTCCTATTTATACATTTGTAATAGTGAAATAGGTTAGGGCTTACTCACGGGGCGGGAATTTGTAAAAAAGAATATATACATTGTATTTTGTATAAGCTAAAAGATATATATATACAAATGGCTTCCAGCAAAACCCCTCCATTAAATGCCATGTCTCTTCCCCTCCCAGGCACAGGGGCTCCAACATGTTCCTGGACGGATACAAGCGGAACTGGTTGGAAACCGAGGGTTACTCGTTTGAGGACCGGATGATTGATGATTTATCGGTAACCAAGTCTTTTTACTGCCTCGGCTGGTGTCGTTTTTCTTTCTACATCGATATTCTACACGGGTCGCTTTTTCTGTTCTGAATCCCGACTCTTTGTATCTCCGCTGACTAGAAAGCCTTGGAGGAAGAGGAGGAAGAGGAGGAAGAGTTTAGGGAAGCGAAGCCTGACCCGCTTCACCAGCTGATTCTTCATTTCAGCCGCACCGCTCTCACTGAGAAAACGTAAGAGAGAGAGAGCATCGTTTACGTCGTTCCGGAGACGTCTTCTCTGAATAATGATGATGATGATGATGATAATAATAATAATAATAATAATAATAATAATAATAATAATAATAATAATAATAATAATAATAATAATAATAATAATAATAATAATAATAATAATAATAATAATAATAATAATAATAATAATAATAATAATAATAATAATAATAATAATACATTTTTAAATGTTACTTGTCCTTTTCGGACAAGTTATGTTTTTGTAGGTTTTTATTGATTTTTGCTACCGGGCAGTCCGGTAGAGAGAGAGAGAGAGAGAGGAGGAATGGGAGATAGACCGGGGAAGACATTCGGCAAAGATCACCGGGTTTGGGAGTCGAACCCGGGTCGGCCGTGTTGCACCGTAGTGCTGTATGCGGTGCGCCACTCGGGCGCCCCATAATAATACATTTTAAATAACGTTCTTTTTCATACGATAATTGCAGCCCAAAGTGCTTCACAGCAGCAATGTAGACATACAATAGACATAGGCATAATATTTGCATAACATTGGCAGAATAAGAGCAACGCATAAAGTGCAGACATAAAGATAGGCATACAATGAGCATAGAATTGACACTATAGAAATAAAGCATATCAAATCACAGAATAAAAGTGCATTAGAAGGCTAAGGTGAAGAGGTATGTTTTTATTAAGTTTACTTTTGAAAATATTTATCGAGCTAGCCTCCCTAATGTCCATAGGCAGGGAGTTAACTCAAAGAGTTAAGACTGTGACTTTGTGATGTGTTCTTCAGTGCGACTGATTCCCATCAAGTTCTATCACATTTTGTTCCCATTTTGTCTCATTTCAGAAATCTTGATGTTGACCATCTCTATATGTCTTACGCTGACATTATGGCAAAGGTAAGTGTCCTTAAAGGTGCTGTAAGTGGTATTTTCTTTGTTAAAATAAGTAAATAAATAATAGCTCTAGCTACATTCTGACAGCCATCACTGATATAGATTGTCCACTCAGTAACGTGGGTCTCCCAGTCCCTCCACTCTGCAATAAACACAAGATTTTCTGGTATCCTGTTCCCACTTTATCCAATCAGGAGAGAGAACTCCACTGCAAAAATAAGAAATACAAACTAGTTTTAAGCAAATACAGTATGTGCTTTGAACAAGTAAAATAACCTGCCAGCTAATTTGGCTTGGCAAGATTTCTTGAAATAAGTAAAAATATCTATGGTTCTCTCTCCTGATTGGATAAAGTAGGAAGTTATATCAGAAAATGTATTTCCTGTTTACTGCAGAGCGGAGGGACTGGGAGACCCATGTTACTGACTCTCTTAACAGTGATGGTTCTCAGAATGTAGAGCTATTTAACACTTATTTTAACCCCCAAAAAACACCACTTACAGCTCCTTTAATGGCTACTGAAACAGTAACCGTGTCTTAAGTTCACTTCATTCAGTGACGTGCGTGCCGTCGTCTTCCTCTAACCCTGTGTTTTCTCTCCCTCCAGAGTTGTCACATGGGTGAGGAGGACGGAGGGGGAGATGAGGAGGGGGATGAGCCGTCCTTTGAGGTGCGACAGACAGAGATGGTATGGGGGGAACCAGGGGAAGGGGACACAGGGAGACAGCGGAGCCGGAGTCTCCCAACGACCACACCAAGCCACCACACTTCCGCACAACCCCCCCCCCCACCCCCACGCTGCCACCCCCCCCCCCACCCCCTTTCTCTCTCTTCCAGTCTTCTTCTCGTTTCACTCACACCACTTACTTCCAGTCTTACTTCCTGCCCTGGTGGACTGACTCGTGCACTCATTTTGCTGGACTCTGCCCTGTAGTCTGATCAATGTGGCGGTCTTTTAATTTGTGTTATTTTCTACTACCCCCTCCGCTAAAATCGCATGACGAGTGCAGAGAGATGGTGCGACTAAAGACAACCAAATGAAAACGGAACAGTAGGTCAAATTACACACACACAGCCAAGTCTGGTCTGTCAGTGTTTTTGAACTTCAGCATCACAGGCTCCAACCCTGGTGTGTATCTCCGAGAAGAGAAGGAGAAAACAGACGAGCTTAGCGAGGGATTTTACGAGACAAACTTGTTTTGGGATAATCTTACACATTTAGAGTTGATGTCCTAGTCACACAATAATGGAAAAAATGGTAAATGGTGCATTTATATAGCAGCTTTTATCCAAAGCGCTTTACAATTTTTGGTCCTCACATTTGACCCATTCACTCACACGGCGGAGGCAACCGTGCAAGGTGCCAATCTGCTCATCGGGAGCAGTTAGGGGTTAAGTGTCTTGCTCAAGGACACTTCGACACGCTGCCCGGGAGGAGCGGGAATCGAACTGGGAACCTCCGGATTACCAGACGACTGCTCTACCTCCCGAGCCACTGTCGCCCCCTAATCTTACACATTTAGAGTTGACGTCCTAAAGCTAGTTACACAATCATGAAACATTCAACTCCTTGAAACGCGCACCATTACCTGGCAGCGCAGTGAGACCATTTCAACGTTCTATCTTGAAATGAACACGATGAGTCTTAAAACAAGATCAAAATCCCTTGCTAACGCTTGTCTTTTTTTTGTGTGCAATGTTTTACTAAGATATTATGATCAAGTTGTGATTTCGCCCCCATTGACGTTCCAGTAGCCAGGCTTGGATCCTGTGATGACGTGAAGACTACATGTTGTTATTAGAGAGATTCATTGCTTCTCCTGGAAGGTAGCATCACACCCCGTTGGCAAAATCCTTGACATGAAGCTTTCTTCAATGGGTTGAATGAAGACTTAAGGTACGTTCAGACACGAGGCGAAGCGGACGCATACAGAGTCAACTGAAAGACGCAAACAGATGCAGCTTTGCTCTAGGCCAGGGGTTCCCAAACTTTTCAGGCCGGGACCCAGAAAATAAGGCGTCAGAGAGCCGCGGCCCAATGCACATCGTCTGGCTTTTTTTTCTTTTTTTTTTGCCAGGCGACCGATTTTTTAAGCCAAATATCACTTCAATCCTATTAAGTTAGTTCAAGTTAGTTATTCATTTATATGTGCTATTTATGAGAGGGCTAACTTGTTGCAAAATAATAATGATAATAATAATAGCCTCATTAAAATACTATTGTTGCTTCGGTTGTTTTCAGCGTTTTATGTGCATAATCTGTTATTTAGTTTGAAATGTTCGTTGAAATAAGTAGATTTTTCGTTTTTGTTTATTTATTAAGTTAATATAAAACCATATAGTCACATTTTAGAATACAATAGAATAGAATTTTAGAATACAACTAGAAACACTGTCCTGGCCTGCTTCTAAGTTCAGTGGCCTGACAAAAAAAATTAAAATAAAAAAAAAATTAAAAATAAAAAAATAAAAAATAAAAAAAATATATTTTTATTTTTATTTTTTATTTTTTTTAAATCATCTCGCGGCCCACCCGTGGCTGCTCGCGGCCCACCTTTGGGTCGCGACCCCGACTTTGGGAACCACTGCTCTAGGCGGCGCGAGTGGTGTTATACTTTCAACTCAAGCGAGAAATTCTCCAGGCACGATGGAGCAAATATAGATATAACTCAAATCAAATACATTTTTATAGCCCAAAGTCACAACAAATTGCCTCCATGGGCTTCACAGATCAACAAGAAACATCACAATAGATCCACAATAAAAACCACCATGAAATCCAATATTTTGCAACACCCCCAGACTTTCCCCAATGAAGATAAGGAACAACTCTCTAAAACCTAGCAATAGGAACAAAGGGGGAGAAACCTCAGATGAGCAGTTCAAAGGGGACCCCCGTCAGGGTGTCTGTGAGGGTGTTGCTATGGATGATAGATGGATGGAGAATAGAACAAGCGAATAATTGGTATGCATATGCATATATACATGTAATATAAACACATACAAACATACATAGTAGCAATAATATCTAAAGTATATAAGAATTTTTTTTATATTTTTAATTGAAATAATAATAGAACTAAGAACAAAAAAACATAGGAATACAAGGGCTGGTATGAAAAATAAAGATTTGAACGCTCTGTGGCGTATAGATATTGAACAGGTTACATTTAGAAATTGTCTCATTTTTGTAAACGTCAACAATGCCACAGTTGAGACCCAACTCTAGCTATCAACTCTAGCTAGCTATCAACTCTAGCTATCAACTCTAGCTAGCTATCAACTCTAGCTATCAACTCTAGCTAGCTATCAACTCTAGCTATCAACTCTAGCTAGCTATCAACTCTAGCTATCAACTCTAGCTAGCTATCAACTCTAGCTATCAACTCTAGCTAGCTATCAACTCTAGCTATCAACTCTAGCTAGCTATCAACTCTAGCTATCAACTCTAGCTAGCTATCAACTCTAGCTAGCTATCAACTCTAGCTATCAACTCTAGCTAGCTATCAACTCTAGCTATCAACTCTAGCTAGCTATCAACTCTAGCTAGCTATCAACTCTAGCTAGCTATCAACTCTAGCTAGCTATCAACTCTAGCTAGCTATCAACTGTCAAGCGGGACGCGGGTAAAGCGAGACAATATCTCTCTTGGCGTCGTGTCTGAGCGTACGGTCATGGGTCGTCTTCACCCATCGAACACTCTTTCATAAGCAACGTGTTTTATTAATGATTCAGAGAAGTGATGTTACCTTCCAAGACTTTATTCAGCGGTTAGTTTTGAACACCTGGTGTCTGTGAGTGTTACGGTAACACTCGTGAAGCTGACATGGAACAGGTTTCTATCCTTAGTGCCAGCTCTCCTGCGCTGACCCCGTGTGTCTGTGGCTACCAGCCGTCGGTAGCCCACCCTCTCTTTAAAACCTGCATCACCCCTTTTCTGTGTCTTGTCACCCGGTACTCACTCACCTATTCATTCTGAGGCTGTGTTGTTCACCTATTTTGGACTGATCTGGTTTGAACTCTTAATAACCCTCCCGCCACATTTCCGGGGCATCTATTGATTTTGCTTGTCTTTACTTTGAATTGGACTTCCATTAACAAATCTTCCTCTCTGTACTCACCCAGGACTACAGTAAAAGCCTGCACAGTCAAGCCAGACATACACACTATCTGTGTACTCGGACACGCACGCACGCACGCAACAAACACACACACGCACACGCACACACACACACACACACACACACACACACACACACACACACGCGCACACACTCCAGTAACACCAGACACATATTTCTTCCATAAGGAAAGGAGATCATATTCTCTAACACATGGTTAGGCCTACGAGGGAGGGGGGAGGAGGGATGGGTAGATCATAGACTTTTTTTGAAGGGTGGGGCTGCTTCGGGGGTGGGGCTTCGGGGGCGGGGCCTTGTGTGTTGTGGGTGGGTCATGTATAAATCATGTCAACAGGACGGTTGTTTACTGTGGCTATTGTGGTATTGGTTGTAGGGAATTAAATATACAGGTAATTACAGTAGAATATGAAGGTATACAGCGGTACGCACTAACAGCAGATATTATATATGGTTGTATTTTAGGAGGTTCACACATTCCTTTACAGTCGAGTTTAGAACATTTGTCAACATTTATGTGGTATTATATATTATAATAAATCATATATCATGACGTCACATTGGTTTTTAGCTGATCCTCACTGTGGTCTACTAAATAAAAAAATAAAAACACAGCCATGTAAAGGAATGTCCTTGCCTCTTAAATGCAAACAGAAGCCGGAGTTTAGATGCGGCTAATGTTATGCTAACCGGCCGAACGGAAAGGACCCCCTGCCTTTCTTATAGGAGCCCCTGCAGCTGCTAGCATGTCGGTGTAGGTGCCGTAAGAAAGAGCCGTAGGAGTGATACTGTGAGTGGAGTGATACTGTACCACCTCACAGGAGTGATACTGTACCTCCTGACAGGAGTGATACTGTACCACCTCACAGGAGTGATACTGTACCACCTCACAGGAGTGATACTGTACCACCTGACAGGAGTGATACTGTACCGCGGCTACCGCCTGACAGGAGTGATACTGTACCACCTCACAGGAGTGATACTGTACCGCCTGACAGGAGTGATACTGTACCACCTCACAGGAGTGATACTGTACCTCCTGACAGGAGTGATACTGTACCGCCTCGTAGGAGTGTTAAGTGTTACTGTACCGCCTCACAGGAGTGTTAAGTGTTAATGTACCGCCTCACAGGAGTGTTAAGTGTTAATGTACCGCCTCACAGGAGTGTTAAGTGTTAATGTACCGCCTCGTAGGAGTGTTAAGTGTTAATGTACCGCCTCACAGGAGTGTTAAGTGTTAATGTACCGCCTCACAGGAGTGTTAAGTGTTACTGTACCGCCTCACAGGAGTGTTAAGTGTTAATGTACCGCCTCGTAGGAGTGTTAAGTGTTAATGTACCGCCTCGTAGGAGTGTTAAGTGTTAATGTACCGCCTCGTAGGAGTGTTAAGTGTTAATGTACCGCCTCACAGGAGTGTTAAGTGTTAATGTACCGCCTCGTAGGAGTGTTAAGTGTTAATGTACCGCCTCGTAGGAGTGTTAAGTGTTAATGTACCGCCTCGTAGGAGTGTTAAGTGTTACTGTACCGCCTCACAGGAGTGTTAAGTGATACTGTACCGCCTCACAGGAGTGATACTGTACGTCATGCTGTCAGAGGAGCAGCCAGGCCTGCTTGCTGTAGTCAAACGTTTGCTGCCGCTGGTTTAATGTGAAGAGCTGGAATAACGACCTCCATCACTAATACTCATTGGAAGGAAGAGAATGTGTGTCTGTGTGTCTGTCTGTGTCTGTGTGTGTCTGTGTGTCTGTCTGTCTGTGTCTGTGTGTGTCTGTGTGTCTGTCTGTCTGTGTCTGTGTGTGTCTGTGTGTCTGTCTGTGTCTGTCTGTGTCTGTGTGTGTGTCTGTGTGTGTCTGTGTGTCTGTCTGTGTCTGTGTGTCTGTGTCTGTGTGTGTGTCTGTGTGTCTGTGTGTGCGGGCTGTATGCGTGTATTTGTTCGGAAATTTGTGTGTATCAGGGCTGTCAATCAATTAAAATAATCCATAGTTAATCACATATTAATCGCACATTTTGTATATTGGGTATACTTGGGATATTTTTCAAGTGTTTAATACTCAACATGGGAGTGGACAGATATTCTTGCTTTTTGCAAATGTGTGTTAAATCAAATTAAATAAATAACAAAAATTACAAATATTGTCATTTTACAATATGAGGTTATTTTCACATTCTGGGAATCATCTGACAATGTAAACAAACGTGTCTGTTTAACACATTGGCGACCACGGTTTGCAGTGTAATATGGTTCTGGACGACCAGGGTTTGTCAACAAACTGATGTACTTTCTAACAGCTATATATATACTTTATAGTATTGCTATCTGTCCATTCTCATTGTCACTTGAGTGCATAAACCGTGCCTTCATAATGGCTTAAAGAAAAAAAAAATCTATCGGTTGGTTGTCATTTTATAGCGTCGTGAATATAAACTTTATCGCAGTTTTCGTCTCGTCTTTTTTCTGGGAAGCTAGATATGAGGCTAAAGGCTAGTCACGTTATATCAAACGCCATTTCTGTTGTATATATACGAATGAAATAAAACAAACTGCTTAGCATCCGGACTATTACAGAGCATCTATGGATGAAATGGGGGCGGCGGGGGACGCAGATTAATATTATTGATTAGCAATACAGTGTGCGTTCAAGTAGCCACATTCAACTGATCGATCGCTTGCGTGTTACAACAATGTCCAATCCGGCTGTAATTTGGGTGAATAGTATCCTACCGTCAGGCCATGTGATAGCCGGCAGCATTTCGTCATTATTCATCGGAATCTGGTAGATCGATATGTCCATTGGCTGATCATAAATCCCATTATTCCAGGATGAAATCTGCGTTCGGTAACGTGATAAAAGATGGAGGATGTTCGGCTGGGATCCAGGCTCATATGAAACTCCCCTAGACAATAAAAAAAATTATTTTCCCATTCGGCCTCAATGATACTGCAGTGGAGCGATGGCGCCCTTAAGAGGATCTGGCCGGTATTGCATGTTTCGGAAATCAAATATGCGGGTAGATCCTGCACGTCGATCGGGGACGTTAATACCGTTATTAATATGGAATAAAACAATAACAACTTGCCACGAGTTAACTCGTGGCTCTGGTCCTCAACGGGTGGAATCGAAATACGAGTTAACTCGTGGTTGGGCGGCAAAGTGTTAAGCAACTGGCTCAGGGAAAATAACACAGAAGAAGAAGTCTGTCACCAAATATTTTCTTGTTATATGAACTAGTATGACTGCATGTTTGTGCATTTTTACAATTAATTATTTATTTATTTGCATTATGCGTCCAAAATAATTCATACGCATTTGCATTAATGTGTTATTAATGCGTTATCTTTGACAGCCCTAGTATGTGTATTTGTGTACATGCGTGCATGTACGTGTGTGTGTGTCTGTGTGTGTGTGTCTCTGTGTGTGTGTGTCTGTGTGTGTGTGTGTCTCTGTGTCTCTGTGTGTGTCTCTGTGTCTCTGTGTGTGTCTGTGTGTGTGTGAGTGGGAGCAGCGGGGGGCCGTGCAGACCTCGTTGGCAGGGTAACAGCTGTCCCCCTGCGTCTCTGTCCCGCAGGAGAAGGAGATGGAGAAACAGAGGCTCCTGTACCAGCAGTCCCGCCTGCACAACCGCGGGGCTGCGGAGATGGTGCTGCAGATGATCAGCGCCTGCAAAGGTAGCTGTCCCTCACCTACACACACATACTGTACACACACACACACACACACACACACACACACACACACACACACACACACACACACACACACACACACACACACACACACACACACACACCTACACACACATACTGTATACACACACACACACACACACACACACACACACACACACACACACATACTGTATACCCCCACACACACACACACACACACACACACATACACACACACACACACACACACACACACACACACACACATACACACACACGCACACACACACACACGCACACACACACACACACACGCACACACACACACACTGTATACCCCCCCCCCCCACACACACACATACTGTATACCCCCCCCCCCCACACACACACACATACTGTATACCCCCCCACCCACATATACACACATGCACATTCTTGTGAAATAGGCAAAAAAAAATGATTAGATTAAAATGTATTGTCATTATACAGAACAAGTACAGTACAATGAAAAGAAGCTTGGTATCCAACCAGAGTACAGATATAACAGTAAAGTGCAATAGTAATATACAATGTACAGGAGATTAATCTGGGTATAAAATATATAAATTAGTACTACTGAGTGTAGTCAGATGTATACAGATTTGTAATATGAATACATACAGTGATACAGGTATACAGACATATACATACAGTTAGTAGTCATACTGGCCAGCAGCGTAACTAGTAAGAGTAGCTAAGGGATATGTACAGATATAGATGTAGTAAAAGGATTATATGCAGGTATGTACAGACAGATGTGTATATATATATACGGTAAGAAAGAATCAATATATATATAATGTATGTACAGCATTATTGTACATGCTATCATACATATATATATATATATATATATATATATATATATATATATATATATATAATGTTATATATATATAATGATACCCGTGTCTCCTCTTTCAGGTGAGCCAGGAGTCATGGTTTCTTCCACACTAAAGCTTGGGATCTCCATCCTCAATGGAGGCAACTGTAGTGTTCAGCAGGTGGGTGGCGCTCTAGAGCAGTGATTCCCAGAGTAGGGTCCAGCAGCCCCTAGGGGTCCCTGAAGGGGTCCCACGGGTTCCCCAGCAAAACGAGCAATAGTTGAATTTCACAACAATTTAATTTGCCGGACGTTAGCCCATTCAGATGATGTATGAGAATGACTATTGTGGGGGCGGCTGGGTGGCGCAGAGGAGATTGCGCTCGTCACCAATGCAAGAGACTCCGGTCTCGAATCCGGGTGTCAGCATTGCCTCCGGCTTGGGCCAGTCGTCATACTATCTCCATTGGCAGAGGTAGCGGGTGGAAGTCGATGGGTGGGGATTGGACGTTGTGGACAGCGACTCCTACAGGTCGGTTGGGGGACGCCAACCGACAGGAAGTGGCGGGGGTAGTGTGAGCCTCCCACACGTTACTCCTCGCCACTGAGAGTCCGCGCTGTCTGGTGAAAAGATGCGACAGGCTGCCTCCTCGTGTACCGGAGGGGACACTTGATGCAAGGCTTCTATCCTCACTACAGCCGACCAGTGGGAGGCATAGTCGAGCAACGTTCAAGACAGGGGAGGGGAGAATTGGAAATACGAAATTGGGATGGGAGAAAAAGTGGATAAAAAAAGAGAATGACTATTGTGACCATAGCTGTCACTTTCTCTCCACTGTTACACCGTACACCAGTACTATCATGCACTCTTCCTAATATACTAACTATGCACTCAACACTGCAGAACGCAAGTTTCAACACTGTTTGATGGACATTGTTACTCAGCTGAAACAGTTGTACCCTTCCTGCTGACCTGTCGTACAGAACTTGGAAGTCGCTTTGGATAAAAGCGTTCAGCTAAATGACATAATGTAATGTACAGAAACAGTATAGAAGTTTGGACTAAATCAGATCTAACACCAACATGGGGTCTCTGGCCTAATCTCAATCTATTTGAGGGTCCGTGGCATGAAACGGTGTGGGAACACCTGACCTACACCCTTTTATTTACCATAATTTCCTTCCAAAAATCCCTTCTTTTCCCAAAAATACCTTGCTTACCACTTGTTATTTCGGTATCATAGTAATTTTCATCTAATCATAGCACTGCTCATAAGTTCCATTTGAGTGTTGGGGTTCAGCCAAGGAAATGCTTAATGTCTTCTCCTCCCTGTGTGGCGTGTAGAAAATGCTGGACTATCTGAAGGATAAAAAGGATGTGGGATTCTTCCTGAGCGTTCAGGCTCTGATGCAGACCTGCAGGTGGGTTCACTAGCTACACCTGAGATTCCCCACAACAGCTGTTCGTCATACACACATCAGCCCAACACTGGTACCATGGGAGGTCGGGCTTTCTGCTCATCCGCTCCCAGTCTGTGGAATGCTCTCCCTGATCATCTGAGAGCAGCACAGACCATGGCTGCTTTTAAAAAGGGCCTCAAAACACATCTTTTTAATAGAGCCTTTTGTTGATTTTTATCTAGTTTTAGCCCCACACATTTTATGTTCTTTTACTCTTTTACTAGTTTTAGCCCTTCACATTTTATGTTCTTTTACTCTTTTACTAGTTTTAGCCCTTCACATTTCATGTTCTTTTTACTCTTTTACTAGTTTTAGCCCTTCACATTTCATGTTCTTTTTACTCTTTTACTAGTTTTAGCCCTTCACATTTCATGTTATTTTTACTCTCTTACTAGTGTTGATGTTCTTCTACACTGTAGCGCCTTGAGATTTGTTCCACAAATATAAACCACCCCTACAAATGTAATATATTATTATTATTATTATTGATGATGATGATGATGAAGACTTTATTTCAGATTCAAAGTCAATATTACACATATACAAAACAACAACACAAATACAATAACAAAAGAATTTTAATCGCCAAAAACGCCGTAGGACTTCTTTCCCCGCCATGCTCATTCTGCCAAAGACGCCGTACCACGTCTTTGATATCAATATTTCAAAAATCTGTGATCGAAATCATATTTCTCCCCCGGAGACTTGAGATCTACTGTTGAGCCCCTCTCAACTCTCCAACGGTTCAAGAGCGCCATCTGGTGGCCGATCGGCGGATCGCCCAGAGCGGAAACAGGAAATGGAAGCTGGTGCTCATTTCAATTCGGTCCGATCACTCGGTAATAGTCCCAGGACTCAAGCTAGACACAACGGATAGCAATCCGTTACCAATAACTCGATAAACAACATGATTTGGACGTATATACTATTATACAACCTGGAAATGGATAGCATATTTCTACATCCCATAATAGGAATATTTCTGTTCCACGCTCATCGCCCAACGCTATGAGGAAGCTACGGTAAGATTCAGCGTTATTTTTTAACGTGTTCGATACTAACTGCTCTAATGATCATATCACCAACACTAGATGAATCATCTAACGTTGGCCACGGAATTATAAACTACCCCCCGGTCCCCCCCCCCCCCCCATCCGGTCAACATCAGATGATCAGTAGTAACTTCTAGAAGCACGTCCATTTGAAATTTTTTATCTCGCACAGATTCCTATCAAACTGTATTTCATCATCAATATAATGCATTTGGGGCTATAAATCACGTTCTGGAGAAAGCTGCAGAAAACGATAAAAACATACTTATACTTTAGACTGTATTTTAGTATGAATATGTGAATGAAAAAGTATAACGTTGCTACACCCTGAACAATAGATATAGGACGTTGAATGGGCCATAGTAATGTCAATTTAGCAATACAATTTAAAACGTAATAGCCCTTCAAAGAAGGTAAACATCCCCATAGACAAATAGAGCTGGTGTGGGATGGTTTATTCTGAATTTAAGCCTGGCGATCAAAGTGTTAATGTATTATTACAGTTAAGAGGGTGACTGTGTTGTATTGACTCTGTGAGTTTGTATTGTGTCACTGATGCAGTTAAGAGGGTAACTAAGAGGGTGACTGTCATATTGACTGAGTTTGTATCACTGGTGCAGGGTTTGATTGATTGATTGATTGATTGATTGATTGATTGAAAATTGTATTAACAGATTGCAGAATGGGTACAATACAGTACAGCTCAATACACACAATTGTTAAGGGGATGCAGACCAGAGAAAGACTTTCGTCTTGTTTACATCAGGGTCCCACATTTTCAATTCATCATAATTGACTGAGTTTGTATCACTGGTGCAGTTAAGAGGGTAACTAAGAGTATAGTGGCTATTTACAAACAATTTTGTCTTTCGTATTTGCCACTTCCACTCCGGGGATAGCTTTAGTCTACGCGCACATAATAAAGATTCTGATCCATCCGTTTGGCTGTCACAATGAATCAATCATTTATTTCCAATAAGCAAAACAAACAAAACTCGTATGTCTAATACATGCGTCCGTTGCGTGCAGTGCGTGCGTTCGTGCGTCTGTGCGTGCGGTACAAAAACGGTTTGCTTTCCCGGTCCACGTCTCCTACGCAAGCCACCACCCCTTATCAAGGTAAACCACACAGGTGGATAGCTCAGGTAGGTCTCTTTAAAGGGAAAGTGCACATAGTTTCAAATCATAAGAATAGTTACAATAAGATAATCAGTGTAAATAATATCATGACTTGTCAATCAAATGATCAGTTTTCGTTTTCATATTTCGTAATCCATAAAGCATTTTCATAATTCAAATAATTGCATGATACAAACTCAAAGATTAAATAACTCAAGAATGGCTCCTACAAAGAGGGTAACTGTCATATTGACTGAGTTTGTATCACTGGTGCAGTTAGGAGGGTAACTAAGAGGGTAACTGTCATATTGACTGAGTTTGTATCACTGGTGCAGTTAGGAGGGTAACTAAGAGGGTAACTGTCATATTGACTGAGTTTGTATCACTGGTGCAGTTAGGAGGGTAACTAAGAGGGTAACTGTGATATTGACTGTGAGTTTGTCCTTGACAGCGTTCTGGATCTGAATGCTTTTGAGAGACAGAACAAGGCTGAGGGACTTGGAATGGTTTCAGAGGAGGGCACAAGTGAGTATGGTGTTAAGTAATGTATGCCACACTGCCACACACTCACTGCCACACTGACATGTACACACACACACACACACACACACACACACACACACACACACACACACACACACACACACACACACACACACACACACACACACACACACACACACACACACACACACACACACACACACACACACACACACACACACACACAATTTGTTACACTTGATGTTTCATCGATAAAGATTGATCCAATTATACTCAATGACACTAACTGCATTGCATTATGATCCAGTCTGTCTTAGTGTGTGCTTGCAGCCCTGTTTAAACCCTGTGTTACCTTGTGTATGAGTGTGTTTGCCTTGCGTATCCCAGGGTTACAGGTGTGTTGTCTATGTGAGTGATCTGAACAAATAGAGTGATGATCTTAGATTCATGAAAGCATCGTATGAATCCCAGTGTTTCCGAGTGTTTATGTAAGAAATGCCGTCCCCTGAGAGCGCCTGCACGCGGGAAGCAACCTGGCTGACTGGTCGTTCCGCTCACGTATGTTTTCCTGAGAGCTGGTCAAGCCCTTTTGGGTCACTGAGGCAGAACATTTATTCATAGAGCTGTCGTCCCTTCAGTCGGGGAAAACCATGGAAACTATAAAAGAAGGAAGGGTTCATCACGTCACAATACCAGCGTTCTGTGCTCTGCCTGGTGCCAGTTCTATTGAAGCCTGTATTCAAATTCTAGATATACATATCTGAGGAAATAGACATCAAACTATATATCAAACATTAACTAGGTTAGTTAACAATGCAACACATTGCAGATGATTCTGACATCCAAGGTAATAACCTGTTTACATGACATAAACGTGGAGACAGTGATCCCATTCAACTCAATGCCGACCCAACTAAAAGTTTCCACACGCGCTACACGGTGACGTGACGACCCTTCCTTCTTTTATAGTTTCTTTGGGGGGAAAAGAGGAAGCGATCAGAGATCAGATCGGCTGTCGGTTGTGAGAATGGGTTTTAAGCAGAGCCCAATCGCTGAACACAGGAGAAGAGAGAATGGAGCGTTTCAGGATGTTTAATAGTATTCCCAAGTAGGCAAGAGTTACATCCAGAAATGTACAACAGATATGAATTGGGAATGTTCTTGGGGTAATGGGAGCAGGTGCACTCCAGTGCTACTGCGGACGGAAGACACGGGTCCGTGTCGAGAGAGTGAGCAGGAACTCCTTGGTAAGCTCCAGGGGGTCCAGACAGGGGCACGCTGGCACGGAGGTCCTGGGCACAAGAGAAGGAATGTTAGAACAGGGAATAATCACACGGGGTGTCTAGCAGGTCTTCGGACTGAGGCGCCATAACTAGGTAATGATACTAACACCACGACGACTTCTGGTCAGCGTCGTCCGGTAGAAGTAGGGTCTTCATCATCAGGGGATGGGATACAGCTGTGAGGAGTGAGGTGCCTGGCAGCGTGCGAATCAGGGGATGAGGTGCAGCTGAGTGGAGTGACCATACTGTCATGCACTTGTCCTAATAAACTAACCTACACTGTAGCACTCAACACTTTGATGAACATTGTTACTCAGCTGATAGAGTTGTGCTCTTCCTGATGGCTTGTCGTACAGAACTTGTAAGTCGCTTTGGATAAAAGCGTCAGCTAAATGACTAAATGTAAATGTAAATGTGAGGCTTCCGTGGTGGATGGAAGGGAGGATGAAGAGGAGTAAGGAGGGTGTGTGGTGAATGTGAGGGGGGAATGAGGAGGAGTGAAGAACGCTCTTGCTGTGATTATGACATCGGTGGACGATGATCAAACAACAGTCATTATACTGTCTGTGTTGAAAATGAATGGACCCCCAGTGACCCAGAGTTGCTTCCTGTCTGCGCGCATTGCTGATGACGATGAGATTGCTGGACTCACACTGCCTGTCTCTCTCTCTCTCTCTCTCTCTCTCTCTCTCTCTCTCTCTCTCTCTCTCTCTCTCTCTCTCTCTCTCTCTCTCTCTCTCCCCCTTACACCACATTCACAATGCCCCTCTTAACCCTTACCCCTCATGCCCCTTCCATCCACCCCCCAAACTTTCTTTGGTGCTCTCACGGTTTTCAGATATGAAGATAGAACGTGGTAAATAAAAAGCGTTTTCTCTCTTTTCCTCTCTTTCTCTTCTGTCCTTCTCTCTTTTAGCTTCTGTTCACATGACTACCCCTTTCCCTTTCCCTGCCTTGTAATAGACAATATTATGCATTTCATTTCACACTCAAGGAATCAATGAAATCAGGCTTTATAATCACTTAAAAACTACCAATTGTAGAGGGTAAAATGTAATGGTAATTGGAAGAGTTTCATACAAATATCTTTGTTACAGTATATTATATGTTATTGTATCAATTCTGTTTTGCTTGTTGAGTTATTGCAAGGTTCTACTTTCATCCTTGAGTGCTTTATCGCAGATTTACTGTAACTCCAATAGACCTGTGTCTGATCAATAAGGAGGGGAGGCCGTCCTCTGCCTCTCCTGATCACTTAAATAGACCACAGAGAACTCTGCCCACCTTGTGTCTGAACTCAGAAATGAATTGCAGCCTTAGTAGGCATTCTCCCAGCCCCCCCGCCCCCCCCCATACAAGCCCCACCACACGATAGGATCATTCATCTTCCCAAACTCTACTAACCCACCCCCAGGATGCAACACGTGGCTATTGGACCACAACATAAATCCCTCCATTCACTAAAATCCTTCTTAACTACAATATAACTTCTCATCTTTTTCTTCTTATCTCCTTTTTACCAAAGCAGTGCCAACGGATGTTCTCTGGTTAATTGGGTTTATATGGTTTGCAAAACCGTTTAACGTCAATTGACCATTATTCAGGCGGCGGCCATTTTACTCTTGTGCCATGCTCAGGTTTGGGTTCCGTTCCACCCTGTTCAGGAAAGGAATCCAACCTGAGCATGTATGATGAATTGAAAATGGGGGACCCTGATGTAAACAAGACGAAAGTCTTTCTCTGGTCTGCATCCCCTTAACAATTGTATGTATTGAGCTGTACTGTACTGTACCCATTCTGCAATCTGTTAATAAACTTTTCAATCAATCAATCAATACTGTAAGAGCAAAATGCCAATGTGTGACTATGGTCAATCGCCCTATTTCACTATACACACTGCTATGCAAACAGAGGGTGTCATGGAGGGGGATTAGCTCGTCAAAATGAATGGGTATTTTGCTATTTCTGGCTATTGCAATATGTTTGGGGTCAATTACAAATAATTTGGCAATTAAAAAATAAGTAGACTAATTTTGATACAGCTCTTGTTGTTTTCAATGAGATCTACTGCCATTTACCCCCTATATGCATTCTGTTTCCATAGTAACATCACAGTGAAATAGGACTATTTTACAACAATTGTAATAGATGTTCCTGTGTTTTCTATAGACTTATTTGACAGAGAGCATCTTGAGGTGGTACCTTAACCACAAAAGGTATTGCTGTGTTAAGAAAGACACGTAATGGCAAATCACATTTTAACAACACACGTTTATTAAAGGGAAGGTCCACCCTAAAATAGAAGTTATTTCTATGGCGTTGTACGTCTCAGGTTTGATTGGTGAATATGGTCCTCTTCTTAAAGGACCACACCGGTGTCGTTTAGACTTCTCGTCATTTAGACTTCTCGTCATTTAGACTTCTCGTCATTTAGACTTCTCGTCGTTTAGACTTCTCGTAATTTATACTTCTCGTCGTTTAGACTTCTCGTCATTTAGACTTCTCTTCATTTAGACTTCTCTTCATTTAGACTTCTCTTCATTTAGACTTCTCGTCGTTTAGACTTCTCTTCATTTAGACTTCTCGTCATTTAGACTTCTCGTCATTTAGACTTCTCTTCATTTAGACTTCTCTTCATTTAGACTTCTCGTCGTTTAGACTTCTCGTCATTTAGACTTCTCTTCATTTAGACTTCTCGTCATTTAGACTTCTAATCATTTAGACTTCTCTTCATTTAGACTTCTCGTCATTTAGACTTCTAATCATTTAGACTTCTCGTCATTTAGACTTCTCGTCATTTAGACTTCTCGTCATTTAGACTTCTCGTCATTTAGACTTCTCGTCATTTAGACTTCTCGTCATTTAGACTTCTCTTCATTTAGACTTCTCGTCATTTAGACTTCTCGTCATTTAGACTTCTCGTCATTTAGACTTCTCGTCATTTAGACTTCTCGTCATTTTACCAGAGACTGTCCCCGTCTTTAACTAACGTTGTGTTCATAGGTCTATGAAGTGTATGTTTTGGTAGATCTCAGCCTACCTTTCACACTGCCACTGATGTTGAAAAGGGTTGCAGATATGTTTCATGAAACCTGAAAGTCGCTGTAGGTAATTTACCCTCAAGAAAATCACTGTATTGTTTATTTTCGCTAACGTTACTGTATTACTGTAGCCATTCAAATTCACACAGCAAGCGGAAGCACCTGGGAGATGATAACCAACACAATGTGGGGCTTCTAGCTGAGCGTAGCGACTTTAACACTTTCACTACCACACTACAGAAGGGTTAACCCTTTCACTGCGGCAATACAGAAGGTTTTTTCACTGTCACACGACAAAGGGTTAACCCTTTCACAACCACACTACAGAATGTTAACCCTTTCACTACCACACTACAGACGGGTAACTGTATGTAGTGTGGTAGTGAAAGGTTAACCTTCTGTAGTGTGACAGTGAAAGGGTTAAAACAGTTTCCAGAAGGCCGAGTTACATACTAGCAACTTTAAAACAAGTATCTCCCGCCCCTTTTCAACATCCGTTGCAGTTTGAATGGCGCTCAGTAAGATAAGCTGAGATCGGCTAAAAGAAAAAACACACTGTATAACACCTTCGAACACAAAATGTATTAAAGACGGGGTCAAAATTAGACTGGTATTGGTCCTTTAAGCTGAAAACCTGAGAGACAAGACTGATGAGGTCACCGAGAGACTAACCCTGGAGCTTCTCCATAGATCATGAATAGTGGAACAACTCTCAGGACTCTATGACTCATGGTGATTTTACTGGGATGTGGGTACAGTTTGTGATTCAAAGCTGTTAACCCTACATTTGATCAATTAAATGTAAATAAATCGAATTTGGGAAATTCCGAGAGCCCACAAAGTTGGTCAACTAATCTCTTGTCTCTTGATGACGTCACAGATTCAAGTCTTGAGCCCGGCTTAGGGACACAGTTGTATTATGTTTATGGATATTGGCTGAATTGTAACGGATCATAGAGTCTGTCTTACGGTGGAGTTCCCCTTTAATTATCTGCCATTAATATAATTAATAAAACATATTTCTGTGTTACACATGGAAGTTACATTTTGGGGTTGAGATCATGCAAACTAATGCTTCTATTTCTTTTCCCATAAACCATCCTAATATGCCTTTAATGGGTCTTTACTGCTCAGCGAATTCTTCTGTATTCACTGTGTCCATCTAGATCGCGAGGCAATGTCGACTGCTATTAACCGATCATAACAATTGCATCCTTACTAAAACAATACGAATGTCTGCTTCCCGGTTTTGTTGATTGTGATTGTCGACTGATTGTTTTCATCTGGAATGCGTTGCTTCTTGTTTCCATCTCACCAATTAAGAAATCATTGGTCTTCTAAAGAAAAACAAAAAATCAATAACACCGCAGAGAATACCAATGCTTTCCGTTGGTCTGCCTCAGTCACAATGCTCCTGTCCTGGCCCCTGGCCCCCGTCCCCTGGCCCCACGCCTCACGGAACCCCCCCTGGGCTCCCGACCGTCATGCTGTCTCCTTGTTGTGTTCCACTGTAACCCTGTGTACACCGTTCGCTTCAGATGGACATTTCACTTTCATGGATCATGTTCAGCTTGTAGCAGTGTGCCTCCATCTGAAGGGCATCTATATAAGTAAGCTAATGTGGCCGTCTGGAAGGACCAGAAGGCCCCTCCGGAATGAACGGACGCAAATCAGCCTGGCGACTAGGGACGGGAGTTGTCTGCGGATGTGGAGGAGGACGGCAGCGGTCGCTAGCTTACTTGTTTGAGCCTTTAGATAGATGGATGTGTACTGCTGGAAACTCAACATGTGCTACTGAAGTGAAATGTTACCATGTGACTTGGCTTCTTGTCCCTTCATTCTCCTTACACACACACATATCAGGGTTCAGTAGATCTGTCTTGCATGCCTTTGTGACAATAATTAGGAGATTTCTATACTTCAAAAAGACACACTTATTTTTTTGGGGTTAAATGAATGTCCTCCGGTCATTTATTTTGTTCTTCTTGTGGGGTGTCTTGTAATTTGCTCACCTCATTGTTTTTGGTGATGCGGTGGCCAATTCACACCAAGTCCACAACTCTTTGTTCTGTTCACTGTATTCACACGGCAGCCATTTCTTCCCCTTATGTCATGCGGAATCCCAAGCTGAGCGTAACATAAGAGCAAAATTGCCACCGTGTGAATACGGTCAATTCTGGTCCTGAATGGACAGACTCACGTGGGTGGATTCAGGTGTGAGGTGGCCAGGCAGTCACCGAAAACTGTGGCCATTACGTTCGCTGGAAGGAAGGCGAAGAATTTACAAAAAATTTAACTTTTGTAAATTATTTCCCCCCAAAAGAAAGTATTTTTTGAAGTATTACGCTTAACATAGAGACACAAAGCTCTCCTGTCGACTATCTCTGTATCTCATCGTGTCTTTCTCTATGTTTCTCTCTTTCACCACGAACCACACTGTACATGTATGTCTGTCATCCCTTCTTTCACCCGTCCACCACTACATACTGTACATATATCTGTGTATTTCGTGTTTCAACGTGATTTCATCTGTGTTTGATGTCTTCTGTCTGTTCTGGGTTTGAAGTGTGTCCTCTATCTCTGTTGCGCAGAGAGCTGATGTGTCAGACAGAGGTGCATTGTGGGCGAGGAAGCCAAAGATGTGTAGGGTAGTGTGAAAGGGTTAACGTTCTTCTGTGTGTCCTGTGCCCCTCTACCCAGATGAGAAAGTGATGGCGGACAACGAGTTTACCTCTGACCTTTTCCGCTTCATACAGCTGCTTTGCGAGGGACACAATAACGGTGGGTGCAACGCCCTCACACAGAACCATCTGATCTTTATTCAGACGCTGCTCCACGACCTCCACCGCAGGTCCTCTCGGTCCGCGGCTGGAGTATCACATATCTACGTTTCCTTCTGTGGCTGTTTTTATTTGTTTACCAGGAGTGGAAAGTAACTAGTACTTTGAGGTACTTGTAATTTTACTTTTAGTATTTCCGTTCAAGGGAACTTTGTACTTTTACTCCGCTACATTTCAAAGGAAATAGTCAGCTTTTTATTCCATTACAGTCTGTTTGAATGCTGCCGTTACTAGATACTTTGCGGTTGTGGAGCTGTTGAAAATGATGGACTTTCCAAGGTTAAAGTATGAGTAATGAGAGCCACCATAATTGGACCATCAACTGCTTAAACAAACTCCCTGCCAGCGCCCGGAGAGTGTGTTATAGCCCCGCCTCTAGAACCACTACCTGCTGGAATCACATCCTGCCAGACCCCTTCCTCTTGCGTGATTTTTTTCCGTAGCCTCTGTGAGCAAAGACGCTCTTTGATTGCAGCGAAGAAGAAAAAGACGCTCTCCGATTGGCTAACCCTAACTCTAAGCATAACCACGTCGAAAGAGGGCCTAAGCATAACCACGTCGAAAGAGGGCCTAAGCATAACCACGTCGAAAGAGGGCCTAAGCATAACCACTTCGAAAGAGGGCCTAAGCATAACCACTTCGAAAGAATGCCTAAGCATAACCACTTCGAAGCAGAGAATATATATACAAGGCGGAAGAGACCCTTCGGAGCTAAACCAGTCAGAGAGGGTCTTTTCTTCTTCGCTGTACGCGGCCCAGCCAATCAGAGAGCGTCTTCACAAACAGAGGCTATGGAAAAAAATCACACCTTCCTCTTCTGTGTCTCCCCTTCTCTCTCTCCCTCTCAGCATTCTAATTGACCTATCTCAAGCCCCGCCCTCTTTTCTCAACCCTCCAATTGGGGAAGGCAACAGTTGTGTTTGGAGAATCAATAAAGTGTGTCAATAAAGTATGTCTCAATAAAGAAAAATACTATGGAGGGTGGACTACCCACTTTCCTGAAAATATAATATTCAATATAATGTACTTTTATACTTATACTAAGAATTTATCTTTTATACTTGAACTTTTTCCTGAGTACAATCAATGAACAAACAATCGATCAATCAATCAACCTTCTGTCAGGTTATTTCTACTTATATTAAGTGAATAATTCGTTTATTGTATTTATTTTATTTTACCACTATTCTTTTTCAGATTTCCAGAACTACCTGAGAACTCAGACAGGCAGCACCACGACCATCAACATAATCATCTGCACTGTGGACTACCTACTGCGCCTGCAGGTGACACTGCTTAGATTATACAGTAGACATGGTCTGACGTACAGAAGATACACAGGTCTGACATACAGCAGATACATGCAGTAGTTAGCTTTGACATACAGAAGATACATGCAGTAGTTAGCTTTGACATACAGAAGATACATGCAGTAGTTAGCTTTGACATATACAGGTTCTGTTCTCTAAGGTGACCTCCTCCTCTTCTTCTGTCTGCAGGAGTCTATCAGTGACTTCTACTGGTATTACTCAGGGAAAGACATCATCGATGAGCCTGGTAAGAGGAACTTCTCCAAAGCCATGACCGTGGCTAAACAGGTCTTCAACAGCTTGACTGAGTACATCCAGGTAAGAAGGCTTTACAGGTGGACCAATGGGACACTTTAGCATCCTCATTTTTAGTTGTTCATCACACAGAGTATCTTCTTCGTCATCATCATCAATTTCTTTATTGCCTATATTTATTGTAACATATAGTATATCTGACAGGGCATACAGATTGTCTTACACTGGTTATTTCTTCTCCTATTTTTATATTCAGAGTTAATTATATTGTTTACATTGGTTATTTATTCTTGTATTTTCTATATTCAGATACAATTTGATTGCCTATATTCTAGTATTTCTACTATTACCCTGCCCATATTTCTACTATTACCCTGCCCATATTTCTACTATTACCATGCCCATACCTGTAACCCAACCCCAATAAAGGGATATCTTATCACCTTCTTCTTCTTTTGTCCCCCCACCTCTCATCGCTCTCTCTCTCTCTCTCTCTCTCTCTCTCTCTCTCTCTCTCTCTCTCTCTCTCTCTCTCTCTCTCTCTCTCTCTCTCTCTCTCTCTCTCTCTCTCTCTCTGCCAGGGTCCATGTACTGGAAACCAGCAGTCGTTGGCCCACAGCAGGTTGTGGGACGCTGTGGTGGGTTTCCTGCACGTCTTTGCCCACATGATGATGAAGCTGGCTCAGGTGAGAAACAACTTTCATTCATTTTGCCTGTGCGCGCGCACACACACACACACACACACACACACACACACACACACACACACACACACACACACACACACACACACACACACACACACACACACACACACACACACACACACACACACACGCACACACACACACACACACCGTTTCAGGCTGTCCTTGGGCTGTTTCTGTATGTAACAAACTATCCTCAACACATTGTCTTTATACACTGTGCTTCTAATGACGACACAGTATTATTTCACAGTTCTGAGCCGTTTCATGTGATTATTGGTTTTGTCAAAATCAAACTCAAAACCATATGAAACTACTAGGAAACGTCACATTTTGTGCTGTATCCTTTATTTTCATTCTATTGTTTGATGAGAACATTATTATACACATCTCCAAATGTCCACGTGTAGGTCACTAATTGTGGTAACTGTTTTTCTCATGGTTCCTGCAGAGTAAAGTATGTATTTATTCATTTATTTGATTATTCTTTTTATTCACTTCCTTTTCCTTCTACATCTTCCTGTGTGGGCTTTGTCAGTTTGTTTCTGCCTCTTTACCAATCCAGTTGTTTCTAGATTAGACAGGACGACTCAGGAAATAGGGCAGCGATATGGAAGACGAACACGAATATGAAAATTCCTCCTTTCGGTCAAATGACAACCTTCTGAGCAAAGACAACAATAATACATTTAGTTGCAAGTGGTGAGCGCTGGGTTCAAGCCCACAATGTAAACAGAGGGGAGAAGCTTCAGTAAATATAGGTGGGAGTCTGAACCCTGTGACACTTGAACCCCTAAAAAGGTGAATACTCTGCAGTCACAGGTTACTGATGTGTTGTTGAATTGATAAGACATAAGTATTCAGAAATGTATTACAATGCCAGTAAAAAACTGGTATCGGTTTAAATGAAGCTGTAGATTAAAATGATATCACTTCGAAATATGAAACTAATAATAATAATAATACATTAGATGTATAGTTGCTAAGGGGTAGTAGTGAGACAAGCAACGGACACGCATAACACAAACACAAGGATGGACGGGGAGCTAAGAGAAGGCAGTGGAGAAGAGACGTCTTGAGGTGGGATTGGAAAACTGAGAGAGACTCTGAGTCTCTAATGTCTTGAGGGAGAGAATTCCAGAGTTGCCCTGGAAAAGACTCTGTCCCCCAAACTGCGAAGGTTGGACGTGGGGGGTGGAGAGAAGGCAGGTTCTGAGAGACGGAGATGGTTGGTAGGAGGAGAGAAGAGAGGCTTAGGTGGATCTGAGAGACAGAGGGTTGGTAGGAGGAGAGGAGGCAGGCTGGGGTGGATCTGAGAGGGTTGGTAGGGGGAGAGGAGGCAGGCTGGGGTGGATCTGAGAGACTGAGAGGGTTGGTAGGAGGAGAGGAGGCAGGCTGAGGTGGATCTGAGAGACAGAGAGGGTTGGTAGGAGGAGAGGAGGCAGGCTGGGGTGGATCTGAGAGACAGAGAGGGTTGGTAGGGGGAGAGAAGGTCAGTGAGATATGGAGGGGGTCATTGTAGGTGAAGACCAGGGTTTTGTACTTGATCCGGTGGGAGGGGGATATATACAGATATAGATATAGTATCTACAGATATGTAAAAGGATTATGTGCAGGCATGTATACAATTCCCTCCTACATGTCCCAACGTAGGCGTAATAAAATCTCAAAGCAATGAAACATGATTATAAGAATTAGTCAACAATATGGATTTGAGTTCAGATGGTAGAAACAATTTGATTATAATTTTTTTTACTCTTCTTTACAGTAACTTCTCCACCACTTAACTGTTTTGATTTCCGCTTTCTCTGCTTTCTGTGTTCTAATTCTCCACGATCAATCCGGCCGCAACAACGTCCTGGTTCACCCCGCTCACGTCCGGGGCAGGCTGGGATGCTGTTGCGGTTATAATACCACCCACCTCATTTCATTCTTAATCCATACTGACCAGTGTGCTCACTTTGATGTGTAACATGTGTTGGTTTTATGCAAATCTGTCGTCTAACCGTGAGCTGTCGTGTGTTTAACTAATCAATCTTAATCTAGCGTATGCTACCATTCTGGTATATTTAGTGCTTCTCTTTAAATGTTTGTATTTCTTTCTCTCTCTCTCTCTCTCTCTCTCTCTCTCTCTCTCTCTCTCTGAACTTGATGTAAGATGTATAAATGTTTTACTTTAATTGATAGAATTTGATAGGACACAGTTAGTTAAAGTTAGTTACAGACAAAAGTTGGAGTTTTATGTTTAAGTACTGTATCTCTCATTTAGGCCACTATCAAATCAGCACTTTTCACTTACATAATAATTTAGCTGTTACCTTCTCTCATACAGTATGTTCTGTTGGGCAGAAATTGTGCATTTACAGTGAATAGCTTACTTTAGGAAACACAATCTTAGCCATGGAAATAGACACATACAGTAGATGCAGGCCTGATGATTGGACAGTACAAGGTATTTGGCTGTTGAGGACTCTTAAAGAGAAAATCCACCCTGAAATAGAATTCACATGAGTTTTTTTCTATAATACTGTACAGCTCAGTTTGGTGACAGTAACAGTTAGCCTAGGCCCTAGGCATTGGTCAAACTAACACCCCTCGCAGAGTTTAAGCTAGACTACTAGTACTGTCTGCTTCCATTCATTGTGCTAAGCTAGGCTAACATAGCTTTCTACTGAACGTACAGAGAGAAAACTGGTATCTATCTTCTTGTCTCACTCTGGAGAAGATGAGTGAATTTCCCATAATGCATTATGCAGTACCCATGGTGATTTGACTGGAATACTGTATTGGTATATTTTCAGAGTTTACAGAGCCATTAGCCAAACATTTAAATTAAAAAAAAACATTTGGATGTAATATCTCAAACTAAATTGCATTGAGTCCACAAAGTTGGCCATTAGTTCACTATCAATTTACCAACTTGTGATGACATCACATATTCGAGTCTTGATGCTCTGAGTTCCAGCTTAAAGGGACAGTTGTCTATGTGGACATATTGATTTAACTGTCCGAGATTGCTGGGATAGAATGTCAGTTCTGTTTAGGGTGGATTCTCCCCTCAAGTAGACTAGTAGAGTAGAGTAGAGCACGGAGTAGCTGTCTTTCAGACTCTTGTGTATTTCATCACCTAGTCCTGTTAGCGCGTTGTTTTGGTGTCAAAAGATTCACAGAGATTAAAAGGTTATAACAACATGCTGTAATATAAACTGAGAGAGATTATGTAGAACTGAGAGAGATTATGCAGGCCTATGCAAATACAAAAACGAGTTAAAAATGTTGTTGGGTAACATTTTTATTCTCATGTATAACCCTGTTAGATGCACCCTGACCCTGGACCACGGAATGGCGTAAGACTCTGTTTTTACCACCAATGCCATCCCATTCACAGGCCCTTCATGCTGCTCCCAGTATCTCATACTGCTTTCAGTATCTCATAGTGCTTACAGCGTCTCATAGTGCTCTGTGTCTCATAGTGCTCTGTGTCTCATAGTGCTTACAGCGTCTCAGTGCTTACAGCGTCTCATAGTGCTTTCAGTATCTCATAGTGCTTTCAGTATCTCATAGTGCTTTCAGTATCTCATAGTGCTCTGTGTCTCATAGTGCTTTCAGTATCTCATACTACTTTCAGTATCTCATAGTGCTTACAGCGTCTCATAGTGCTTTCAGTATCTCATAGTGCTTACAGTATCTCATAGTGCTTTCAGTATCTCATAGTGCTTACAGTATCTCATAGTGCTTTCAGTATCTCATAGTGCTTTCAGTATCTCATAGTGCTTACAGTATCTCATAGTGCTTACAGTATCTCATACTGCTTTCAGTATCTCATAGTGCTTACAGTATCTCATAGTGCTTTCAGTATCTCATAGTGCTTTCAGTATCTCATAGTGCTTACAGTATCTCATAGTGCTTTCAGTATCTCATAGTGCTTTCAGTATCTCATAGTGCTTACAGTATCTCATAGTGCTTACAGTATATCATAGTGCTTACAGTATATCATAGTGCTTACAGCGTCTCATAGTGCTTACAGTATCTCATAGTGCTTACAGTATCTCATAGTGCTTACAGCGTCTCATAGTGCTTACAGCGTCTCATAGTGCTTTCAGTATCTCATAGTGCTTACAGTATCTCATAGTGCTTACAGCGTCTCATAGTGCTTACAGTATCTCATACTACTTTCAGTATCTCATACTACTTTCAGTATCTCATACTACTTTCAGTATCTCTTTAGTGCTTTCAGTATCTCATACTACTTTCAGTATCTCTTTAGTGCTCTCAGTATCTCATAGTGCTCTCAGTATCTTATGCTGCTTCTCGTAAGTCATAGTATTTTCGGCATCTCAGGCTGCTTTTAGTAGCTAAGTTTCCATCCAAATGTTGCACAAATCTCTTCCATCAACTTTTGCGAACATTCTGAAGAGGGTGCAACGAGATTAGGTCAGAAGAGCACCATCCAAAAACCAACAGTTAACCAGGACAATTTCCCACTAACTTCGAACTCTAACCCGCGTGTCGTGCTTATACTGATGGATTACAAGCTGCATACACAAGCACTAAGTTATAGGCTATTGTTCAGACTGCGTGAACATCGAATGAGGACTGCACATGCAGTGATGTACCTGAACGCATTCAATGAACGATCGTTCATGAACTCGTTCATATTTTGGGCGAACGTGAACTGAACGTACTGTATTTCCGCCAGATGAACTTAATTGTGAACGCGTTCATTCTCTGCGCTCTATCACAGTATAACTTCGTTCAAAAGTGTGCCAGATTTGGGACGGGCGCACACACACACACACACACACACACACACACACACACACACACACACACACACACACACCGAAAGGTTTCGGTGTGTGCGTGTTGCGCGCGGAGAGAGAGAGACTCGTTACGCGCGACGTGGGCCGCCCCTTCAAGGCAATGGTAGGGGAAACACGGATAAATAATCACAGTGTGATGGAAATGCCAGTATTCTGATTGCTGTCTGTGGTTCTATAAGAGTTGTGGCAATAATTTTGACAAATAATAGCTTGCAGCAACATATTGAAAAAATAACTATAAACAAGTTCATTTTCGAAACCATGAACTTTAGTTCAATTTTTTTTATTATGAACTATGAACTGAACTAGTTCTTATAAAAATGTGTGAACTGTGAACTGAACTAGTTCATGTAGAAAGTGAACTTTCCCAACACTGTGCACACAGAACACTGCAATTTTAACTGACACTGAATCCTTGTGTTAATTACAGCACCATGAAATGATGCAGATGAAAACATAGCAACACCTTGCGCGGTGATTGATTGATTGAACATTTTATTAACAGATTGCAGAATGGGTACAATACAGTACGGCTCAATACACGCAATTGTTAAGGGATGCAGACCAGAGAAAGACTTCCGTCTTGTTTACACCAGGGTCCCCCATTTTCAATTCATGATGAATTGTAAAGTAAGGGTGCAATTAGCACCGTGCAATCCATTCTTTGTGGATCCCGCCCCTTGTCTTACAGGGACTGGTACCTGATCAGTTCACTGGGCTGTAATTAACACAACAATATGTACCCGATGACGCCACTGGTGGCCATATTCAAACTCATTTACTCTCAATAACTGTCAAACAAAAAATTAGCAAAACTGAGTTTTTGGATGTGTGTGAGATTATTATTCAGAAAATCTGTTTCCACCCTTTATCGCATCTTCTCCTTATTGATATGACAACTCTTCCACCTCAGCCTAGCAGAAGAATTTCTTTGCTATATTTAGTAATCTTTCAGAACTTCTGCCGTTTATGTTCAGGATTTCGTATAGGCTAATTAAAAAGTGCTTTCAGTATCACATAGTGCTTTCAGTATCTCATAGTGCTTTCAGTATCTCATAGTGCTTTCAGTATCTCATAGTGCTTTTAGTATCTCATAGTGCTTTCAGTATCTCATCAGTATCTTATGCTTCATGTTACTTGTCATTGGCCACCATTTTGGGTGCTTCATCCTCATGTTGCTCATTCTTAATGATCTCACTACAGTCCTTAATGAATGCACTGCTTTTCTGGCTTATGTTCTGAATGGAGACAGGAAGTAAAAATCATAGTCTAAACTGATTGGTTGACACGGTACGCAGGATAGAGCCGTTGAATCGCTAGAATGCTGAGTATTCAGTAACTATTTGATGATCACATTATTATTGAGATTTCTATTAATCTTTTTAAGGGAGGCAAATTTGTGAATGCCAAATGACAAGGTGCCAGAACAGCTTGCAGAACAGTTGTGGGAATGGAGACATGCGGCGGTAGCTCTTGCCGCTGGTGCTATCTCTCACCGCTGGTGCTATCTCTCACCTCTGGCTGTATCTCTCACCACTGGCGGTATCTCTCACCTCTGGCGGTATCTCTCACCGCTCGAATTCATCCACGTGTTAAATTTGCTATGTTGCTAAGGAGACGTCCGTTTCCGCAAAGGGAAAACGGTGCTACTCCCGTATTAGCTTGGTGTTTGGCAACATTCCCTTAAGACTCTCCAAAACCCCTCAACATTCTGCTGAGCCAACACGGTCTGTCAGAAAAAGTCAATAAAGTACTTAATCGACCGCAGGAAAAAAGGTACATAATGTATATATTTAAGTCGATCAGGAGTCAAACCTTTTTATTGGGACTTTCGCCGATATGAAATGTAAAATATATTACTTTACCTTTGTACCTTATGTTTTTCCTGCGGTTGATACGTACTGTATTACATATTTAAGCGAGATCGGGCTGGCTGAGCGTATATATGTCTGAAATTCTTTTGTTTCTGGCACCTTCTTCATTTTTGCAGATAAGACACCACACGGTTCAATGGAGTGAACTCATTGTGTTACATTATTGTCGTAGTGTAACTGCTGTAGAGGGGTGGGAGGGTCCCAGGCTGCTTTTTGACTGGCAGCTGATGCTTTGCCTTGTTCTCAGTCCCCTTCATTGGTTAGAGCTCCACCACCCGCAGTCATTCTCTCCAGAGGGGGTGCGGTTGCACTCGTCATAGCGGCGGCCACCCCTCCTCTCTGCCTTACCTGCCTTTAATGTGCTGTTCAAGTGTCTGTCTCTCCCATCATATTCTGTGTGTATTGTGTATAAGGTACTTGTTGATACACTGTTAAAAAAAATGCACGTTTGTTATTTAAAAATGCAATCCCAGGATCATTTCTGGAGTAGAACACACGCTGAGGTAACATGTCCCACATTCAACTTCTGCTTTATTTATGTATTTATTTAATGTTTGCTGTTTTAGTTAGTTTGTTTCATCAAACCAATGTAGTTCTGTTATATAATCCTTCACAGCAGAAGCCTAAAGCTCTTAACCTCCCCGCACCACATCACGATTATTGTGTCTTGAAGTGAATCCCTGGTCGCCCTTGTTAAGAACAGTGTTCTCTCCACTGTGTGTGTGTCTGGGTGTTCTCGTGTGCCTCGGGGTTCTCTCCCGCGCAGGACTCCAGTCAGATCGGGCTGCTCAAGGAGCTGCTGGACCTGCAGAAGGACATGGTGGTGATGCTGCTGTCGCTGTTGGAAGGTGAGGTCGCAGGATTGTTGTCAAGATCGTTGTCTAATCCCTTGTATCTCGTGCTTCCTACAGTGTGTTCGTCAACCCTTTCACTACCACACTACAACCAAAGGTTAACCGTTCACTACCACCAGTGTTGTGCTAGTTACTGAAAAATAGTAACTCAGTTACTTTACTAGTTACTTCATTTCAAAAGTAACTCCGTTACTTTACTAGTTACTTACACCCAAAAGTAATGCGTTACTGTGAAAAGTAACTATTTAGTTACAAAAAAAAAAAAAAAAAGATTGCTCCCATGCCCTTACAGATACTCAAAATCAACTTGACAGTTTCCATTCACGTCACTGAACTCTGCTAAGCAATGTGGTCTATACAAACACAAATCTGACACAAATGTCGAAGTCCCGGCGTAATGAGAAATGCACCGTGCCTAATTGCTCGGGGAGCATGCACGTTTAGGTTTGAGCGCATGCACGTTTAGGTTTGAGCGCATGCACGTTTAGGTTCTAGGTTGAAAGTAAGTGCACGCTTAGGTTGAAGGAACAGCCTTGATGTCTGTCACCGGAGCGTTTCATTATAACCGTCTTGCAACGTTGTTTAAGATATCAATCGTGCATTGCAACGTTAGAATAGTTAGGATATCAATTGTGCATGAAAGGACTATATTTATATTGTTTGATTAGTATTGATGAGATTCCCTGGCAGGTTCTTACAGTCAAAATCTGTTGATCAACTTGAGTTTCCATTCATTTGCATTCACATCACTGCACTCACCAAAGTATGCGGTGGTCGAGATGTAACGTTAGTCCCTCAAACATGTTCTTTATCTCATTTCCATTTTGTATATTCTCTCTCCAAGTAGTTGGGAAAAGTGTTCCGTCCCAGCCATTTGCAGTGTGCCGCCTGGTATCATGCTAACTACTAGATCCCTGAAAGCGGGTGGCGAGTGGCTTCGGATGAGTCCTGGTCGTTAACGTTAGACTCCGCTACTAGCTTCGTTGAAGCATGGGAAGTAGACACAAATTACATTTAACTAAAACGTTCTTTTCTTTGTTCTCGACAAAAGAGAAATAGTAATATCCATGTGAGTAGTGGGCGCTGCCATGACACTCAGGACTAGTAAACAAAACACGGCCACAGCACAGCGTGTCCTGGTGAAGTGACACACAGACAGGAGAGGAGGACTGTGCTGGATCGCTAACGCTCGCTAACAATCTACATAAAAAGAACGCAGTAACGAACCATTCAGTAACGGTAACTGCGTTACTGAATTTCAAAAGTAATGCGTTAGAGTACTAGTTACCGCCAAAAGTAACGGCGTTACTGTAACGCGTTACTTTGTGACGTGTTAGTCCGAACACTGACTACCACACTAGTGAACGGTTGACGGTTAACCTTCTGTAGTGTGGTAGTGAACGGTTAACCTTCTGTAGTGTGGTAGTGAATGGTTAACCTTTTGTAGTGTGGTAGTGAACGGTTAAAGGGGAGATGAAGCATAGCGATATAAACATAGTCATAGCATCAAATTAGTATTTAGATAAACCACAGAAAAAATCACGTTATAAAAATAAGCCGTTTCTAAGAAAAAACTATTTGTTATGTCCATTTATGTAGCATTTATCAACATGTGCGCCGCCATTTTGTTCACGCTAAATGCTGACGTCACGGAGATGGTTTCGCCCGCAGCCTCCCACGTACCTAGCTACTACTACTACTACCTGCAGCATGCTGTAGCAATATTATTAGGCTCCTCAAATATCGCTATTCATAAAAACACATTTATGTAATATTTTACAGCATTGAGCAACCCCAACAGGGTCATCTTTGAGATGGCAAGCCCTGCAGTTGGCACCTGAGATGGCGAGACCTGCAGTTGGCACTGTGTGAGGCCACGACATTTGAGCAAATTAATAATACTGCATGTTCTGAAGGTCCAGATTAATAATTAGAATTAGTTCAACAGAAAGGTATAGATTAGGCTATCACCTAAAGTCTGTTGGTTGCTATATGAGTTCAGCCTCAACCGAACTCAGTCTAAACGTCTCTTCTTTCTCTGTTATCCTCTGCCCGTCGCCGTCGGCAGATCGATGCGGGAGTATGGTATTCCTCCTCTCCCTTGGCAACACCACAACACCGTTTCCAACTAATAACGGCACTAACGTTACCACCACAGCGCTGTAGCAAAACACCTCTCTCTCCTCACTTTTATTCTCCAACTAACGGTTATCTTTTTCTCCGTTCAATATGTGGCTCGGCTGTATACAAAACTAGCGGTATAACTTTGTCTCCGTTCCAATGCGCGCTGTAAGCAGCGGCGATACAAGGAGCATATACGGGCGAACAATAAAACACTATCAGGTCAACAGTAAATATATATCTTACAAATAAAACAATATATAGAGAAAATAATAAACGTGGACTTTAGGTGATAGCCCAATCCATACCCCTCCGTTGAACCAACCCCAACCATTAATCTGGACGTCCAGAACACTGCATAATAATAATACGTGTGTAACAAAACCATTCATTGTGTTTGATGTAAGCAAACTGATGCCAGACTCAGCATTCATGCGTTTGGCTGAATATCGAGATGAAGTGCAGCCTACATGGTGAACTCAACTCGTTATTAGTGGCGCAAAAAAAGTCAGAGGAAACAAAGCGGCCACTAATGCAAACCACGTTAGAGGGCACATGTGCGTATAACGGTGGTAGTCAGAAGCCTAAAGTGATCACATGAAAAGTAATGGATTCATAGGGCTCGATAACCGCGTTACACTCTCCCAGGTTGCACGTATTTTTCAGACATTGCCCTGTACCCGAGCTCTACCAGGCAGTGTATTCGCACATTGATAGCCTTCTGAAAGAAGACGTTTCTTCAATTAGCTTTACCAGTGATATTTGGAGCTCTGATGTCAGCCCCATGTCAATGCTGAGTTTGACAGCTCAGTGGATTGACGCAGACTTCCAACTCCGTAAAGCGCTCCTGCATTCCCAAGAGTTCTCCGGCTCCCATACTGCTGCAGGCTGCAGCGCTGGCAACAGCATTCGAGAATATGTTCCAGACGTGGCATATTCCGAAAGAAAATATTCATGTCATACTCCGAGATAATGCCCGAAACGTGGTCAAATGCATGAAAGACGCAGGATTACAAAGTTTGGGATGTATGGCCCACGCGCTTCAGCTGGCTGTCACGATGGAGTGCTGTCACAGCGCAGCATAAAAGACATCGCACTTTTACGCACTGTTTAGCCTATATTTTACGCGCTGTGTTTAGCCTATTAAATAGGCTAATTGTTTTTTCAGCCTGTTATTACTATTAACTTCTTTAATTCACACCTCCCCAGTTTGCAACAACGCAACAGCCAATGTTCCGAGACATATTTATATATTTGTATAATTGTTAGGCTATTTGAATCCACCATTTAGGGCTGGTGTATTCAAATAGCCTAACAAATAAAATGTAATATGTCTCGGAACATTGGCCCGCAGATGCACCACTGCAAACCAAAGAAATGTGAACTCAAGAAGCCAAAACGAAGTTTAGCCTGTTTTAGAAGGCTATAGCCAAAGTTGCCTTTTACCACCGCTAGCCAATTTTTTTACGCACCGTGTTTAGCCTATTAAATAGGCTAATTGTTTTTTTCAGCCTGTTATTCAGCCAGTTAATAAATGTGTCGTTAATTCAGTATTTAACTTACATATTTATTTAGGCTATGCTAATTTAAACACAAATGTTATGGACATCTAATTTAATTATCTGCTTATTTATTAATGCTTCAATTCATTCAGAAACGTTGCAGCAAACAATCCATATGTGCATTTGTTTACATAATGATAACGTACATAAATAACATAATATTATTGAGGGAGGGAAAAAAGGAAACTGATACCTAATGCTGAATGTGATTTGACCAAAGGACAGTATACACACACAGACATTGGAGCTGTTTGCAGATAGTGGAGCGTTTTGACTTGTTGCATGGTGGCGATGTCTCGCAGATAATACAACTACAAGTATAATTATATAATATATATTTTTTCTGTAGGTAACGTTACATTTGGTTGACAATTTACTGACTGACTTTCACGACACTCCATATTTACGTAGCTATCTAACCAGCACTGTAAACCGGGACCCAGCCCAAACCATCACCGTGACGTCACCATCCAGCTAAATCTAAAATGGCGGCGCCCATGGCAAAAACGGGGAAATTACATTTGAGTTTTCAGACAAATAAGCAGGATTTGACATTTGATTATAGGACCATGTCTTACCCAAGGTACACAACAAACAAACTAGGCTCATATTGTTTAACGCTTCATCTCCCCTTTAACCTTCTGTAGTGTGGTAGTGAATGGTTAACCTTCTCTAGTGTAGTAGTGAACGGTTAACCTTCTGTAGTGTGGTAGTGAACGGTTAACCTTCTGTAGTGTGGCAGTGAAAGGGTTAAACGATGGGTTGGTACCTAAAATGGTTTGCCTACAACAGTACAACATCAGTAGTAATAGTTACTAGTTCCACTGCTGGCCAGTAGGACTTACTACCATACGTGTATCACTGTACATATTTGTATTACAACTCTGTACATACATTTGATTAGCACTACACCCAGTAGTACTCATTTATATATTTGATACCCAGTTTAATCATTAGTAATCATTGTATTACTATTGCACTTTACTGTTACATTTGCACTTGTGCTGTATGATGACAATACATTTTAATCTAATCTAATATGAGCCTGGGATTCTCCACCCCACCCCACCCACCCACCCAACCACATCCAATGTACAGTCCCCACCCCACCTACCCAACCTCCTCCAATGTACAGTTTCTTCCCCCTCAAATGTATATACTCTCTTTTTAGACTCTTTTTGTACTCACAAACTACTGTATATTTGTAGATCTGGTATGTCATAAATGTCTAGATGTAACAGTACTGTCTATCTGTATGTCATGTATGTCATATATGTTATGATGAATTGAAAATGGGGGACCCTGATGTAAACAAGACGAAAGTCTTTCTCTCGTCTGCATCCCCTTAACAATTGTGTGTATTGTTAATCTGTTAATAACATTTTCAATCAATTCAATCTCACAGCAAGAAATAATATAATTTAGTTCCTTGACTTGAACATTTTAACCATCCCTCCACTCCATCTCCTCCCCCAAGGTAACATCGTGAACGGCACCATCGCCCGGCAAATGGTGGACATGCTGGTGGAGTCCTCCAGCAACGTGGAGATGATCCTCAAATTCTTCGACATGTTCCTCAAGCTGAAGGACATCGTGGCGTCCGACGCCTTCCGCGACTACGTGACCGACCCCCGCGGGCTCATCTCCAAGAAGGACTTTGCCAAGGCCATGGACAGCCAGAAGCAGTACTCCCCCTCGGAGATCCAGTTCCTCCTGTCCTGCTCGGAGGCGGACGAGAACGAGATGATCAACTTCGAGGAGTTCGCCGACCGCTTCCAGGAGCCGGCCAAGGACATCGGCTTCAACATCGCCGTGCTCCTGACCAACCTGTCGGAGCACGTTCCCCACGACATCCGCCTCCAGAACTTCCTGGGGCAGGCGGACAGCGTGATCAACTACTTCCGGCCCTTCCTGGGCCGCATCGAGATCATGGGAGCCAGCAGGAAGATAGAGCGCATTTACTTTGAGATCAGCGAGGCCAACCGCAACCAGTGGGAGATGCCCCAGGTCAGGGAGTCCAAGCGGCAGTTCATCTTTGATGTGGTAAATGAGGGCGGAGAGAGCGAGAAAATGGAGATGTTCGTCAACTTCTGCGAGGACACCATCTTTGAGATGAACATCGCCGCATCGATCTCCGAGCCCGAGGGGGAGGAGCCCGAGGAGGACGATGAAGAGGAGGAGGAAGGTGGAGCAGAGGAAGGAGGAGACGGCGGTGAGGAGGACGAAGAGAAAACCACGGAATCCAGCTCGGCGTTCGCCGACTTCCTGAAGAGCGTGGTCGACTTCTTCAACTTGTTCACCTTCCGTAACCTGCGGCGTCGCTACCGCAAGCTGCGGAAGATGACGATAAAGGACATGATCGTGGCACTGGTCACCTTCTTCTACACCATCCTCATGGGAATCCTGCTGTTCGTCTACACCGTATGCAAAGGCTTCTTCACCCTCATCTGGAAGGCTCTGTTTGGAGGTGGCCTGGTGGAGGGGGCCAAACAGATGACCGTGACTGAGATCCTGGCCAGTATGCCGGACCCGACGCAGGACGAGGTCCACGGTGACCTTCCTCCCGAGCCAGGTGCTCGGGTACAAGACGGAACGGACGGCTCGACGGACATGGACGCTGCGGGAGAAGAGGAGCAGGAGGAGGACGGGGAGGACGGAGAGGGACCAATTGGCTTTGACACTCCCGGGGGTCTCGGAGACTTCGGCGAGACCACTGTAGAAGAGCCCCCGACGCCAGAGGGCACGCCACTGCTGAAGAGGAAACTGGTGAGACATTCTGTGTAGCTGTGTACGTTGTTTAATGTCCATGTGTTGTGTGCAGGAGTCAGTCATGTTACTTTTCTGGTGTTACAGTTGGCCGCTGCGACTGAGGGAGAGGGAGGAGCAGAAGGAGCAGCAGCAGCAGAGCCTGTGGCAGCGGCAGAAGCCCCCCAAGAGACTGAGAAGGCAGAGTAAGTCCTCTCTGTTGCTTAACCCTTCCACTGCCACACTGCAGAAGGTTGACCCTTTCACTGACACACTGCAGAAGGTTAACCCCATTCACTGCCACACTGCAGAAGGTTAACCCCTTCACTGCCACACTGCAGAAGGTTAACCCCTTCACTGCCACACTGCAGAAGGTTAACCCCTTCACTGCCACACTGCAGAAGGGTAACCCTTTCACTGCCACACTTCACTGCCACACTGCAGAAGGGTGACCCTTTCACTGCCACACTGCAGAAGGTTAACCCTTCAGTGAAATGGGTGCACCCTTCTGCAGTGTGGCAGTGAAAGGGTTAACCATTGCAACGCTGCAGTAGGTTAACCATTTCACTGCCACACTATTTGTATGTGACAAATAAACCTCTTGAATCTTGAATCTTGGTATTCTGGGGGGATTTCTTTTTACCACATTCATCAATTCTCGAGTGGTCAAACATTTTTGCCTTTTGCACCAAATCTGTGTAACAATCAACCCAAAAAACTACTTATGAGACATAATCAAGCAGTGGAATGACCATCATACATAGTGGAGACATAGTGGTGGCTCAGAAGGTGAAGCCACATAACATGCAGGTCAATGGCAACGAGATAAACGATGAATGTAGACCAGGCTTCTATTTGAGACCTGCCTTTATTTGTCAAAACGCATAAAAACACCCCGCCTTTATTGGGACTGGCGTCTACTTGGGACTTTTATTTTGACGTTTTAACGGTATATTACCCACAACATCTATATTACCCACTCACGTTTATTATCTCCTGCGTCTAACCTCCAGTAAGGAGAACGGAGAGAAGGCAGAGAAGCCGGCGCCAGTACCTGAGGTGAAGCAGGAGGAGCCTGCGGTGGAGGAGGAGGAGGAGCCAATGAAGACCAAGGCCAAGAAGGAGAAGAAGACGCAGGAGGAAGGCTTCGAGCTGTGGAACGAGCTGGAGGTCCAGAGGGTCAAATTCATGGTAAGCCATTTCACTGATTTCGCTAATAATATATTTAAATACTATGCTATATGTTTCAGCACTCTCCTTTTTAAAAGTATTGTCTTTGGCTTATATAGAAATGACTCCCTAGTGTCGTTCTTTATATTGATTGTTTCAGGATATAATGTTTATTTTCTCCTTTATTCTCAGAACTATCTTTGTCGTAACTTCTACAACCTGCGCTTCCTGGCTTTGTTCGTCGCCTTCGCTCTCAACTTCATCCTGCTCTTCTACAAGGTCAGTACAGGAACCTGTCTCTGCTCCGTCCTCTGGTCTCTCCTATAGCATGGTGTCCTAATGTTTTATCTTCAAGCCAGGGACACACTCACCATGGGACCCAGGTTCAATCGTTAAATATACCATTATCCTCCTTCAAGATGGCCCTGAAACCCCCCCTGTTCACGAAGGTCTAAGACCTCTTGTTATTACTATTTATTTAGTTTATTCCTTATGTGTCTTTTTTTGTCTGTTGCCTTGTAAAGTGTCCTTGGGTTTCTTGAAAGGTGCTATTATCATTATTATTATCATTATTGTCATTATTATCATCATTGTCATTATTAGTATCATTATTATCATTCTTCTTCTTCTTATTATTATTATCATTATCATTATCATTATCATTATTATTATTATTATTATTATTATTATTATTATTATTATTATTATTATTATTATTATTATTATTATTATTATTATTATTATTATTATTATTATTATTATTATTATCATCATTATTCTTATTATCATCATTATTCTTATTATTATCATCATTATTCTTATTATTATTATCATTATTATTATTATTATTATTATTATTATTATTATTATTATTATTATTATTATTATTATTATTATTATTATTATTATTATTATTATTATTATTATTATTATTATTATTATTATTATTATTATTATTATTTTCATCATCATTATTATTATTATCAGTATTATCATTATTATTGTCATTATTATTATTATTATTATTATTATTATTATTATTATTATTATTATTATTATTATTATTATTATTATTATTATTATTATTATTAACACATTCGCGTCCATTCGATTTCCCCATCTAGTTCTAGCTGGGCCAGGTTTCCATTACATAGTTTCACTGTGCGTCACCTTGTTTGTAGAGCTAAATCTATATTTTATGTTATAGCTATGGATACAATACCATGGTCATTTGACAGTAACTATCTTCCATTCAAGATGCAAAAAATTATAATTTTTTTCATGAATACGTTCACGCGTTATTCCGTGATGAATATAAGTATAATTTCGGAATGATCCGGGCTAATTCCTGGGAGGCTGGTTATAGGGCGCAATGTGAATTCTACTAAAACCATTGGCATTTGGTGACACGCTACTATTTCCAAATCAAATCTATATAATAGGTATTATGTTTCATCATGAATGCATGAAAGGGGGGGGGGGGGTCATTTCTGATTATTTGATTGCCAGTAACGTCATTCGTTATTATCACAACACACGCCGATCAGGGGGATGGGTATGATAACCTTCCACGATCAAGCTGAAATTGACGTCAGATTGTCCTTACCTGTGGTCGGTGGTATTGCAAAAAGAATATTCCAATTATTTGATCGCCATCTGGTCTATCCTATGTCCATCTGGTCCACGACATAACCCACCACAACATATGGATTGGGGGTCCCGAAAACTATTCAATGCGAGTGAAGCCCTAGGTTTCCCATTACTAGAAAAGTGCGCCCGGAGCGGTTTAAACGTAGCACCCGGTCTGGAACAGGGTTTACTGCACTCTCGATACTGCCTACTAGCAGGATCTGGCCGGTACTGCACCTTCGGAGTCCCAGTATGCATTTTAATGGCGACATACAGGTCCCTGATATTGAATAGGATATTAAAATCGAGAAAACGATCCAAAAACGTATATATACTGTAAACCGTTGCCGCCCAATAGCGTATATATACGTGGTTGGCCCGAAAGTGTTAACATTATCATTATCATTATTATTATTATTATATCACAAACATATTACCGGTACTTCTGTCATGTCAAGAGACCCACCAGACATCCCAGTCCAGGCCCATCTATTTGCTCTGTTATCTTTATCCTGCACCTCCCTCTCCACCTGTCCGCTCCTCCCCAGGTGTCTGACAGCCCCTGTATCTCTGTGCTCTGTTACCTCCACCTGTCCGCTCCTCCCCAGGTGTCTGACAGCCCCTGTATCTCTGTGCTCTGTTACCTCCACCTGTCCGCTCCTCCCCAGGTGTCTGACAGCCCCTGTATCTCTGTGCTCTGTTACCTCCACCTGTCCGCTCCTCCCCAGGTGTCTGACAGCCCCTGTATCTCTGTGCTCTGTTACCTCCACCTGTCCGCTCCTCCCCAGGTGTCTGACAGCCCCTGTATCTCTGTGCTCTGTTACCTCCACCTGTCCGCTCCTCCCCAGGTGTCTGACAGCCCCTGTATCTCTGTGCTCTGTTACCTCCACCTGTCCGCTCCTCCCCCAGGTGTCTGACAGCCCCCGTGGTGAGGACGACGACTACGACGGCTCCGGTCTGTTCGAAGGCTCCGGCATGTTCGAGGGCGGCTCCGGCGGCGGTGAGGAGGACGGTTCCGGGGGGATGGAAGACGACGACGGAGGGGACGGCGATGACGAGGAGGGTGCCGTCTTCTTCTTCCTGGAGGAGAGCACCGGCTACATGCAGCCCGCGCTGTCCTTCCTCGCCATCTTCCACACCGTCATCTCCTTCCTCTGCATCATCGGTTACAACTGTCTTAAGGTCAGTGGCGGAGGTCTGTTTGTCGTGTTTGTTCGTGGTGTCGCAGAGATGATGACAATGAGGAACCAGGACGCTCTAACTTCAGTAGTACCCTTCATTCACTACCTGGAAACACATTCATTCAGTGGTGGAAAGTATTTTACTTAAGTACAATTTCTAGCTACTCCACTACATTCGAATGGAAATAATGTGTACTTTTTACTCCACTGCATTTATCTGAACCCATCAGGCAGTCGTGGACTGGGACCATAATTCCTACCGGGAATTTGACTCAGGCAGGCCAGGCCAGGCCAGGCCAGGCCAGGCCAGGCCCATACCCTTTTACCAGAGTACTCATTTATCTGGGTATTTCTACTTTTGCTTAAAGGAACACGCCAATTTTTTGGTAAATTCGCTTATTTTCCATCTACCCTGGAGTTAGACAAGCAGATACCTACCCTTTTCTTCTCTGTGCATGCATTAGGCTTAGGAAACAGTCGCACTGTTAGCCTAGCTTAGCATCATTCACTGGAAGTAAGTGTGCCAGTGTAGCCTAGTTCCCAACAGTCACGAAATACACTCCAAATACAACTCCAAAACGTTCCTGTAAACATGTTGTGACCTGTGTATTTACCACGTAAACATTTCTTCTTTTCTTTTTTACGAACCAATGCTGCCTGGGCAGCAGTAGTTAGCGTATTCCTTTAAGTAAAGGAGAACTGTGTACTTCTTCCACCACTGCAACGGTTGCTAAGCATCCAAAAGTTCTTTGCGTTTATGTGGAGGGATTCGTCTTTGCGGGGAATTGCAGGTGGAATCAATGGGTTAGCCTGACAAAGAAGATCTGACCACAAAGTGTAAAATCTCGACATGCATGATCGCTCTGGTCCTGTGAATGTGTTCTGCTATTATGCTGCTATTTTGACTAGTCCTTCCTTTCCACTCCTAGTTCAATATCATATTAACTAAAGAGGGAATTTCACATGACATACGATATGAATAAGATAAGATGAGATATTCCTTTATTGATAGAAATTCGGGCATCATAGCAGCATGGGGGAGGGGGAGGGGAGGTACAGGTATGGGCAGGGTAATAGTAGAAAGACATAAATATAAGAGACTCTCACAACCGTTCAGAATAAACCTGTACACAGGGTTCGCACAAGGTCCTTGAAGTGCTTAAAGTGCTTGATTTCTTACAAAATTCCTTGAAAACAGAAACAAATTTAACAAGGTGCTTAAATAGTCCTTGAAATTCAAATCAACCATTCGCATTGAAAGTTTTGTTCATCCATGATAAAATGGTTCTGAATCAAGAAATAGATTTTTTTTTATTTAAAGTGTAACTAATTGTCGGAAATTGGCTTTAGATCAGATTTATTTTTTTCTATAAAAAACGGCATTTAACACATTGACGGCCACAGGGATTAGACGGGCCCCACTCTAGACCAGTGGTTCCCAAAGTCGGGGTCGCGACCCAAAGGTGGGCCGCGAGCAGCCACGGGAGGGCCGCGAGATGATTTTTTTTTTTTTTTTTTTTTTTGTCAGGGCCCCGTTTCATGTACCGGGATAACCGAGTTAGCCGGATAACTTTAGCTGGATAACTGGGTTAGCCTGACTTTCCGATTTCATGTACGTGGATTTCCCAAATCACCATGACAACATATCCAAAAGTTTGAGCCTGCTCGAAAGCAGAGTTCAAGTTCAACTTAGCCGGATCACGCAGAGCCACGCCCCCGCAAAGAAGTGACAGCCCGTTTCCTGAAACTATTCCCACAGTCTACGATCTGCATTATACCATTCTGAATTACGTTTTTGTGCTCCATTCTTCCAGAGGGGGCTTTTGAAATGTAAAATAGACCCAAAATGCTGATATTAAATTCACTTTGTCCTAAATAATGCACGTTATATATACCGTGGCGACGGTGGCGCTCGCTCGTGCGATGTACACATGATGTGGTTATTTTAATTGTAACTGGGATTAAGATGTCTGATGAGATGCGCTGTTTGACGGATTTGAGAAATTGAATGAGCCGTTGACGTCACATTAATGAATGAGGATAAAGAGATAAACTTCATTCAAAACAAAGGATATTCTAAACACGGGTCTCTCGTTCATTAATGTATAAACAATGAATTTATCCCATCTGGCCCAGTGGCCCCGCGGTAGTGCTCAAGTCTCCCAATCCACCGACCGGGGTTCAAATCCCCGTGTTTCCAATATGATTTTTTTGAATATAATATTAATGATTATACGCCAAAGTAGCCTGGTTTTAAGTTAAAATATTATAAATCTACATGCATTGAGGATGTCATTCTTTATATAGCTCTCAACGTGCACCAAATTGAATTATTCCTATATTGCAAAAAGAAGGACCCCGGTCTTGAACCCGGGTCGTCCGTGTGGAAGTCAAAAGAACAACCCGTTGGACCACATTGGAGATAAGTTAAATATTGACTATACATCAATCAATGGGCAAGAAAGCCGTCTCGTAATTCTGTATAACAGTTAACTAGTTATTTTCGCTAGCAAGATCTCATTTGATTATTCAATCCAGCAGGCAAGTTTAAAGAAATATAATCTGATTGATTGAGGTAATGAGGGACTTAGAATTAGCCTATAGATAACGCATTTAACTTGTCGGCGAGGCGATTGAGCCTATTGCAATCTGTCAATAAAGTCTTAAATCAATTAATCAATCAATGCCGTTGAGAATCAGGGTCTCTGCCATCGATACGTGCTGGCTTTCCACCTAAAACGGGAGCGCGCATCTAGCCTGACTTGAGCCTGACTCTCAAGTCTGGCTTGAGTTAACGAGACTGAATCCTCCTTTGTGAAACAGGAAAATCCCGGCTTTGAACATCGGGTTAACTGAAGCTGGATAATGGACATGTTGATCGACTTAGTTGAACCACGTACATGAAACAGGGCCCAGGTCACTGAACTTAGAAGCAGGCCAGGGCCCTCATGCATCAACGTGTTCTACGCACAGATCTGTGCTTACCCTGTGCGTACGATCATTTCTAAGCAAAGAGTGGGATTCATCAACTTCAACTTGAACTTGACTTTGTGCGTACATCTACGCACTTTTCAGACCTGGCGTACCTAGCGCCCAGTGGTAGAATATATTATTACAACAAGGAAATGAGCTTCTGTGCATAATAACACTGGCACGTTCTGTACGAACCGTAGTTCATTATAGTTCATTGTAAAATAGCAACAGTAGTGTAATTATGGTCAAAACCCTATAAATAGCATTTGGAATAATAGATCTTTCTCTCAGAATGAATGCAGCATGGTTTATATAGCGTTATCGGAATATATAAGTAGGCTACTGACTGACTGCGCTCCGCGTAGCTTGATTGATTGATTGATTGAAAAGTTTATTAACAGATTGCAGAATGGGTACAGTACAGTACAGCTCAGTACATACAATTGTTAATTGGGGATGCAGACCAACTTTCGTCTTGTTTACATCAGGGTCCCCCATTTTCAATTCATCATAAATCATAAAGCTCAACTCGTTATTATTCTGCGCAGACCGCAGAAACACGGGAACGTTTTGATTATATTTAAAAGGCTTTACGTTAAACGAAACAAGTGGAACTTCGAAGCTGTAAGCAGAATACAAGTCATATTAATATAGTGTTCTTCCCCCTTTTTACTGTATAAGAAAGAATAGAAAACGCATTGCAATGACACTATAGTGGACAGACTATGTATATGATGGGATTCAAGTTCATGTATTGAAAGGCAGGCTATCATACATGCAGTGAGATTCATTGTTCTTGTATATGCTCTCGTATTATATTGTTTATATAGGCTACCCAATACTGACATCAAAATAGATTGTAGTATGCCTCTAGAAATCATATGCAGCAGGTAAAAAATTGACGGGAGATCCATCGCGATTTGGAATAAAATTGAGGAGAACTTTAATCCATGGGGTATTAATCAAACAACACGGGAAAAGGCAGTCATATTCCAGCGCGGTCTTTATTAGCCGACAACAAAATAGATGCATCTAAAAATCATATAGCCAATCGAACACAACTAATAAAGGCATTCATATTACAAGCACGGTTATAATGACACACAACCAACGCCAAACAGTGGTCAACGAACGGTCTTTATTAGTATTTTGAGCTGTCCAGGCAGAATTGCAGCAATGGTCTTAGGGAGCCGTTGATATCTGACATCACCGTTTACAAATCCGCCTTTTATTTATCCCACAATACGCGATAGTGTCTTCTTGGTTCGACAGCAGTGAATTCTCCGTGGAGTTTCTCGGAGTCCCGCTCGGGTCGGTCCATTATTTCACATCCCATGGGGGGTGTTTCCTCATTTTCATGACCATATATGGATAATCATGCACGAGCATTGACGGTAGAACAAAGTGGTATTCATCAACACGGAGGACCATAGAGCCTGCGTACGCACGTGTGATGAATGCCGACTTCCCTGTGCGTACGCTAGTTCTACATTCCGTGCTTACGTGTGGAAGTAGGTCAAGTTCAAAGTCCACGTTGATGCAGGACAGTGTTTCTAGCTGTATTCTAAAATTCTATTCTATTGTATTCTAAAATGTGACTATATGGTTTTATATTAACTTAATAAATAAACAAAAACTAAAAATCTACTTATTTCAACGAACATTTCAAACTAAATAACAGATTATGCACATAAAACGCTGAAAACAACCGAAGCAACAATAGTATTTTAATGAGGCTATTATTATTATCATTATTATTTTGCAACAAGTTAGCCCTCTCATAAATAGCACATATAAATGAATAACTAACTTGAACTAACTTAATAGGATTGAAGTGATATTTGGCTTAAAAAATCGGTCGCCTGGCAAAAAAATTTAAAAAATAAAAAGCCTGACGATGTGCATTGGGCCGCGGCTCTCTGACGCCTTATTTTCTGGGTCCCGGCCTGAAAAGTTTTGGAACCCCTGCTCTAGACGACCAGCATATGTAAACAGACTTGGGGCTGTTTGTAGAGCTAAATCTATACTTTATAGTATTGCTATCTGTCCATTCTCATTGTCAATCAAGACCATAAACCGTCCCTTCAAAATGGATTAAAGAAATAATTTTTTCATCAATACGTATAATATAGTATAATATAGTGCCGTGAATATAAGCGTTATATGGCATTTGGTCTAGTATATTTCCTGGAAGGCGAGATAAAGGGCTAATAGCTACTAACGTTATATCCAATGGCATTTCCGTTATACAAAAGCTACAGTTAAAACTCAAACTGCATATGATCGGTATGATCCTCAAGCATGTATGCATGAAAGGGGGCGGGGGACGTTGTTTCTGATTATTGATTACCAATAACCGTGTTCGTCTAAGTAGCCACATACGCTGGTTGAGCATCATAGCAAGCTCTGATCAGCATGTCATTTACGTGAAAAAGATCTTACCATGAGCCGGTTGGATCCCCCCGAGCATTTCCCCGTTATCGATCGCCATCTGGTAGATCGATATGTCCATTGGCTGATGATAAATCCCCTTATTGCATAGTGAAATATGCGATCCAAAACGTATTCCGTGTAACAGACAATAGCTATCGCTTCAGGTGAGTAGAAAACTACATTAGAGATAAAAAAAAAAAAGACAACTTCGGCCACAGGGAACACTGCATTATCGCGATAGCGCCCCTAAGAGGATCTGGCCGGTAATGCACTTTCTCAAATTCAAAGAGTAGGGTACATCTGCAGTGCAGCTCGGCGACCTTGAATAGGTTATTAAAATGGAATAAAAGCCAAAACAACTTGCCACGGATATATCCGTCCTTCTGTCCATTAAGCATGGATTCGAAAGCCGGATATATCCGTGCTTGGGCGCCATTGTGTTAAAAGTGAATTGTATCCTTTTAAATGCCTTTTTAAAATGAAAAATAGTGCTTGGAAAGGTACTTGAAAGTCCTTTCATGTTGCAATGTCTGTGGGAACCCTGAGTTGTAAGCTTAATGCATGTGTGTCTGACTGACTGCCACCATCAGGTGCCTCTGGTCATCTTCAAGAGAGAGAAGGAGTTGGCGAGGAAGCTGGAGTTTGATGGCATCTACGTCACTGAGCAACCTGAGGACGACGACATCAAGGGCCAGTGGGACCGACTGGTCCTCAACACACCGTAAGAGCCCAGACTCACCCGTCACGTCTCGTCTATGAACAATTGACCCATCTCCCGCCTTCTTTTCATGATCCTCCAGTCACAACTGTTGCTTCCCTTCAGGGAAGCAACAGTTGTGATTGGAGGATCAAGAAAAGAGGGTGGTGCTTTGGGTATGTCAATTAACTTTCATTCCAAAATGAAATCTATAGTTTTCTAGCACTAGGACACAAAGTACTTTACAGTGGAATGACTGCATACATCTTTCAGTGTGGGGTGTGTTGAGTGCAATAGTACACTTTAAGTTTACTTGGTAAACGTACAGCATATGAATGATTATCATACTAAGCATATGCTTTGAATTGGTACATAAGAAGCACATAAGAAGTACCAAAAATCTATTCCAAGTATAATGTAAAAATAGTACATATGAAGAGAAATGTACTTTTAACACTACTAAATATAATATATAAAATATATTTTCAGTATGGAAAGATATTCATATTTTGGACAATGAACTACATAGCACTGAGATACATACAGTACTGCTTGAAGACATGTAGTTGAAGTTCTAAGCTATATATAGAATCAAACCAGGAACCTTCCGATTACCAGACGACCGCTCTACCTCCTGAGCCACTGACACATATGGACATTGGTAGAATGTTAAGCATGATATTAAGATTTGTTGAGATTTTAACTTTTATCATTTTAAATTTTACAGCTCATTCCCTAACAACTACTGGGACAAGTTTGTGAAGAGAAAGGTGAGACTTTAACACAGGTTTACTTATTCTATCATTTCCTTTTGAGAGGTGGAGGTGTATGACTTGGTGATACATGAATGTTTGTACGTAGGTTCTAGACAAGTATGGCGACATCTACGGCAGAGAGAGGATTGCGGAGCTGCTCGGTATGGACCTGGCCTCCCTGGACGTCAGCGCGATGACCCACGAGAAGAAACAAGAACCCGACAGCTCCATGTTCAGCTGGTACATAAATTACTATAATAATTTGTTTTAATAAGAAAGTATTCATATTACAGCAATATATGGTGTAAATGTCACAGATTGACAGCATGTGATATACAATTGACAACGTGCAACAAACTCGACGTTCTCTCCGTAGGATCACAGATATTGACTTCAAGTACCAGATCTGGAAGAATGGGGTTGTGTTAACCGACAACGTGAGTAAAGGGAGCAGTGAATATTAGTGTATACACTTGATACACCTTTGTGTGTTGTGTGTCAATATCAATCAATCTGAGATGAAAAAAACCTAACCTTTTTTACTGTTGTTTACTAATACACACTGCTACTTAGGAATCTACCGTGCCTATATTACTACCTACTATGCTAATATGTCTTTACTACTATACACTCAAGACAGTACCCTTAGCTGCCAGAGTTGTACCCTTCCTGCTGACTTGTTGTACAGAACTTGTAAGTTGCTTTAGATAAAAGTGTCAGCTAAATGTAAATGTAAATGTGTGTGTGGTATTGGTAAGAACTTGGCTCCCTCCTCTTCCTCCTCAGACCTTCCTCTACCTGGTGTGGTACATGCTGATGTCCATGCTCGGACACTACAACAACTTCTTCTACGCCTGCCATCTCGTGGACATCGCCATGAGCGTCCAGACCCTGCGTACTATCCTGTCCTCCGTCACCCACAACGGCAAACAGGTGCTGAGCCGACCGGACCGTCAGAGCCTACCGTCTACCAGCAGCTATTCAGTGGCTCCTGTGCAGATTATCTATTTATGTATTAATTTGTTTGTTTTGTTTTTATAATGTACAGCAGCTGAACGTTTGAAGAACTAGAAATCTAACCATTTTAACGTCAATAATGACCTAAATATGTATGTGTGAGTCTTTAACCATAATTCCAGGGGAATCCAGGATAGATAATAGATTATATAGATCACCAGAACGTTAGTGGGAAGAGGTTCTGTTCAGCAGCAAAACAGGTTCTGAAAAAATAACCACCACGGCACTACAGAACATAAAACTGTTTTTGTTGATGGCAGTTGGTGTTGACAGTATAAGTATATATCTTTCTGTCGATGACAGTGGAGCGTACCTCCTGTGGCGCTCTGTTCTAATTCATGTGGCAGCTGATGATGACGGTGGGCCTGCTGGCTGTGGTGTTGAAAGTACTAAACGTTGGTCTGGTCTCTCTAAACAGCTGATGATGACGGTGGGCCTGCTGGCTGTGCTGCTGAAAGTACTAAACGTTGGTCTGGTCTCTCTAAACAGCTGATGATGACGGTGGGCCTGCTGGCGGTGGTGTTGAAAGTACTAAACGTTGGTCTGGTCTCTCTAAACAGCTGATGATGATGGTGGGCCTGGTGTTGAAAGTACTAAACGTTGGTCTGGTCTCTCTAAACAGCTGATGATGATGGTGGGCCTGGTGTTGAAAGTACTAAACGTTGGTCTGGTCTCTCTAAACAGCTGATGATGATGGTGGGCCTGGTGTTGAAAGTACTAAACGTTGGTCTGGTCTCTCTAAACAGCTGATGATGACAGTGGGCCTGCTGGCTGTGGTGGTGAAAGTACTAAACGTTGGTCTGGTCTCTCTAAACAGCTGATGATGATGACGGTGGGCCTGCTGGCTGTGGTGGTGAAAGTACTAAACATTGGTCTGGTCTCTCTCTAAACAGCTGATGATGACGGTGGGCCTGCTGGCTGTGGTGGTGAAAGTACTAAACATTGGTCTGGTCTCTCTAAACAGCTGATGATGACGGTGGGCCTGCTGGCTGTGGTGGTGAAAGTACTAAACATTGGTCTGGTCTCTCTAAACAGCTGATGATGACGGTGGGCCTGGTGTTGAAAGTACTAAACGTTGGTCTGGTCTCTCTAAACAGCTGATGATGACGGTGGGCCTGGTGTTGAAAGTACTAAACGTTGGTCTGGTCTCTCTAAACAGCTGATAATGACGGTGGGCCTGCTGGCTGTGGTGCTGAAAGTACTAAACGTTGGTCTGGTCTCTCTAAACAGCTGATAATGACGGTGGGCCTGCTGGCTGTGGTGCTGAAAGTACTAAACGTTGGTCTGGTCTCTCTCTAAACAGCTGATGATGACGGTGGGCCTGCTGGCTGTGGTGGTGTACCTCTACACCGTGGTGGCCTTCAACTTCTTCCGCAAGTTCTACAACAAGAGTGAAGACGAGGACGAGCCGGACATGAAGTGCGACGACATGATGACTGTGAGTCGACGGAGACAAACCCTCCAAGGAGACGTCCACACGATTAGTTAACCCTCCAAGGAGACATCCACACGATTAGTTAACAAACCCTCCAAGGAGACGTCCACATGATTAGTTAACAAACCCTCCAAGGAGACATCCACACGATTAGTTAACAAACCCTACAAGGAGACATCCACACGATTAGTTAACAAACCCTCCAAGGAGACATCAACACGATTAGTTAACAAACCCTCCACGGAGACATCCACACGATTAGTTAACAAACCCTCCAAGGAGACATCCACACGATTAGTTAACCCTCCAAGGAGACATCAACACAATTAGTTAACAGGGTTTAGGTTTCAAAGTTAAATGACAATAAAAGTGTGTTTTCGCTAATGTGTGTGTCTGCGTATACATACACATACATGTGAGTCAGTTTGTTTACATGTGACCCTGAGATACTGTATCACTCTTGAGTCAGATTTCAGGTTGATATATCTGCCATCATTGTGAGATGAGATCAATGTCCAGGCGATGAAGATGAATGTTGAGCTCTCTGCCTCTTCCTCCAGTGTTACCTGTTCCACATGTACGTGGGCGTCCGTGCCGGCGGTGGGATAGGAGACGAGATCGAGGACCCGGCCGGGGACGAGTACGAGCTCTACCGCGTAGTCTTTGACATCACCTTCTTCTTCTTCGTCATCGTCATCCTGCTGGCCATCATCCAGGGTCTGTATCTCTAGGCTTGATTGCAGTGGTGGAAGAAGTACACAGTTCCTTATGCCCCCTTAACCAGTTAGCAGAGTTATAATGCTAAGCAGGAAATGTTTGCATCAAGTTCAAGGCCATATAATTTTTAATATTTAAAAAAATTATCTTTTCAGGAAGTGCACTAAGAGCATAACCTCAATATATCTGTAAAAGATTACAACTATTTCTGAATTTTAACCACTTATCTTCCCGTTTGTTTGATAGTAAATCCCTTTTTATGACAAAAAAAACGCAGAAATCTGCATTTAGTTCATATTTATACACGTTTTCAACCCCATATTTCAGCATGGAATGCACCAATTCCTTGTGAAAAAGAATCTGTCTTTATATTTACAAATTAATTACTAATTCGGTCAGAAATAGCGTAACTAATAACTTTAGTAAGCACTGCTTTTTGCTTATTATACTCGCGGGGAGAGCAGGGAGAGCACTCGCTACTGGCTGCAAGGTTGCTGATATCACCCTCTTGGACCAATAGGCAGCACAATGGCCCGGTCCTTGGCTGGCTACATCAGCCATAGTGCAACTGCGCCACCGTGTGTCATAATTCGGTAACAGACTTCCTGGAACATCCACTGGCCTACGGCAGTATGAAAATAGCGTTTATTTGATAATTACAGCGACAATTGAATGAATGAGTGCAGATAAAAAATCAGCGTTTTAACATGGAAGTCAATGGGAAGAAAAAAACCCACTAGGTTAACCCACAAGCTAAGCTCTATAACTTCTTTTTTATAGGTATTCTAATGATGATCGTTTTACATATTAGATATATTTAGACAATGAGCAAACTGACCCAATTTCATGACATAATAATCAACACAGCCACCGTTGTAAACAGAAACACAAAAAAATATAGGCAAAAAACACAGAATAGTCGCTAAGGGGGCAGAAGAGTAAAATTAGAAACAACCAGATAAATGAGTACTCCATTCAAATTCTACTTAAGTAAAAGTAGAGAAGTATTTTCTATTGAATGTACTTATGTATCTAAAGTAAAAGTATGCATTCTACATGACGTTTGTGTATTCCAGTGCTTGGGAGCATTCAATCCTTGATCCATTGACCTCTAAAAGTTATGTTAAAGTGGTATTTGGTCCAGTTATGCTGCTCTGATTAAAGGTTGTGTTAAAGTGGTATGTGGTCCAGTTATGCTGCTCTGATTAAAGGTTGTGTTAAAGTGGTATGTGGTCCAGTTATGCTGCTCTGATTATACGTCCTCTTGAAGTTGACTTGCTGTGAAAGCATATAATCTGCATACATCTTTGCCATGTATTCTACGTAAAAAAATTTCTTTCTTCAAAATAACTAGTAACTGATGGGTTCAGATAAATGTAGTGGAGTAAAAAGTACAATATTTCCTTTGAAATGTAGTGGAGTAAAAGTATAAAGTTCCCCTAAAATGAAAATACTCACGTAAACTACAAGTAGCTCGAAATTGTACTTGAGTAAAAGTACTTAGTTACTTTACACCACTGCTTGATTGTCACATGGATATTATACGAGAGTTGGCACACATAAACGTTGTAAATGTCTCGTTCACACGAGGTGTATGAAATATGCTTTGGTCTGTCTGTCCATCAGGTCTCATCATTGACGCCTTTGGAGAGTTGAGAGATCAGCAGGAGCAGGTCCGAGAGGACATGGAGGTATTGATCTACAATACCAAGGACATCTGTTAGGAAATTGTATAAAATATACTGTGCACTGTGAAAACCACTATATGAATGTAATGTATTATTATTATTATTATTATTGTTATTGCTTCATGTCAGGGTCTTGAATCACACTGTCAGGGTTTATTCTACAGACCAGCACACTGTACATGATCTGTTTACATAATGTAATGTAGTATATAATATTGCATGATGTGATATATATATTGAATAATATCATATAAATTAACTAAATATTATCATCTAAAAATATAACATGTATGACATTTTGTAAAAACCTCTCTCTCTCTCTCTCTCCAGACGAAGTGCTTCATCTGTGGAATAGGGAGTGACTACTTTGACACGACTCCGCATGGTTTCGAGACTCACACCTTAGAGGAGCATAATTTAGCCAACTACATGTGAGTTATATGAAGAAATAATATGTGATTGTCAGAAATATATTTTGGACTATTCACATTGAGTGTGTGTGGGGGGGGGCTATATACACACATATTTCTGTATACCTGCATATAATCCTTTTTGCATATCTGTAGATACTATATTTATAACTGTACATATCCCTTACCTACTCTTACTAGTTACGCTTCTGGTCAGTATTACTTACTACCAATACAATAGTGTCTTTATACCTGTATCACTACATATTCTACATGTACAACTCTGTCTACTCATCTATTACTCAGTAGTACTAATTCATATATTTTATACCAAGTTTAATCTCCTGTACATTGTATATTGCACTTTACTGTTACATTTGCACTTGTACTTGTGCTGTATGATGACAATAGACTTTAATGTAACTTTCTCTTCTGCCTTTAGGTTCTTCCTGATGTACCTCATCAATAAGGACGAGACGGAACACACGGGACAGGTCAGTTAATGACGGCTGTCCTCATTTGTCAAAGAGTTCTCACTTGTCCTCACAGCTATAAATAGAGGAGCATCAATATCAAGTGTCTGGTGTCTGGCAGCGCAGTACCGGGCTCGGATATCTGCACTCTGCGGCAAAGAGGCAGCGATATCAAGAAATGAAAAACATTTGTTAAAAAAAAATACAAAAAATGAGCACCAGCACAACGGCAACGCAATGATGTTTAACTTTCATTCAGTTACATTAGAAAATACAATGGAAGGTTGAGATTTTATTAGATTAAAAGTTTGATAATGTAATGGTTAAATAATCTTTTACAGAATAATGGTAGTAATAATAAATGGTCAATGCTACTTGGCAAGGTTATTATTTATTATTATAGTTAACTAAACTGAAATAAAAATAAAAACCTAAACTGGAAATATACACAAAATGTCTTTAGCTTTAGTCTTTGTCAATTTGGTCAAATTTGTCAACACAGCAAACGTCAGGAAGTATCGGTGCATAATGTTTTTTTGAGATTGTGAGTCAGTGATGTGTTTGTACTGTATTACACAATACCTATTCTGACTTCCCCCTGACAAATACCCCTCATATTATTATATAACAAACCATTTTTTTTAACAATTATAAATAAACTGAAACTAGCAAACACACTCTGGAAACGGAAACTGAACTGAATTTTGTCCGAACAGAAAGCTTTTTTTTCGTACGGACGACCAGCTAAACTGAAAGCAAATGTGGAGTGCTGGGCTCGAACAGGCAAGCCCAGCGTCTCCAGATTTCGTGGCGAGTGCCTTGCCCACTACGCCACGTAGCCGCCCATCTGAACAGAAAGCTTTTATGTTTTCCGCACCTGCTGCTTGGAACAATCTTCAGTCTGATCTTAAAATTCAAAGCTTGGTAACCCTGAATGTAGTTAAGGCTGATGGGGACGCCTGTTGTAACCAGGTGTTCTGTGTGCAAATGTTTTATCTGATCATTTTGTAATTTTTTTATATATTTTATATATTATATAGATATTTTTTTATTATTAAAATGTGTCCCAATTTTGACATGATTTCTCCCACCTAATCTCCTCTGCTTCCCCTCCTCCCTCTGTGCACCAGGAGTCGTACGTGTGGAAGATGTACCAGGAGCGATGCTGGGACTTCTACCCCGCCGGTGACTGTTTCAGGAAGCAGTATGAAGACCAGCTGGCCTAACGACGTGCGACGTGGTGCGACTACAGTGTGTGTCTGAGAGGAGGAGGAGGAGGAGAGGGTCACGAGGAAACAAGAGGAACAAAGACTTATTCACAGATTTGGACTAAATCTAACGATTGTACTTGGTTTGTGTGTTTTCTCTCTTCTCTTGAAGCTATGCACACTTTCAACTGCACTATCCTAACCTCCCGGCGACGACGGTGTTTTGGTGGATTTACATTGAGAGTGAGAGACTTAAACGAGGAAGAATAATACGAGCGACAGAGAGAGATAAAGAGCCCCGGGCCTTTTTGACCCTGCTGTACATACACTACATGGCCATTTTTCTGTGTAAAATAGTAGATTGTCTTAACATATAAAGCTGCTGCATACATACGTCCACCTGCCTCATTCAGTCTCCAGTGCTGTACACAGTAGAGTGCCTATAGTAATGGTTCACGCTTTTGAGTCACTGCTATGAAGTAGTTTTGAATTGATCATGGAACACTTTTTGATTTGAGATTCATAGAGTGAATGCGTTTTATGTACACTGTGTGCCAAGTGTGACGAATGTTTATGTGCTTATTGCTTTTTTGTTATTTATTTATTTATTTATTTTCAGACTCGGTAGTGTTCTACTTTTTAGTTTGTATCGGAACATTTGAAAAAGGAATTGATTTGGATGAGAGCAACTCACTGTAGTGCCTCCGAACAGAACAGCCAATCACACACCTTGGCCCCTCCCCCTCGCTCTCTCTCTCTCTTCCTCGCTCTCTCTCGCGAGATTTGCAAATTCGTCTGCAAAAAAGATTGCTCACTTAAAAGGACAATTATTGTATGATTGACAACATGGCTATATATAAGACACCTGTGTCTACCATCTGATCTTTACTGGTGTGAATCGGCCGCAAAGACAAACCAGTTTGCACTCTGAAGTCTTATGATGCGTCCCTGCCTGTACGCGGTGTCTCTCTGCCATAGGAGACGAGTATGCAGGTAGGAGGACGCCAGCGTAATTTATTTATTATTTATATCACAGATACAAATCTTATGAAGACGACTCCTGCAGCCCTAATGCATTGATAGGCGACGGTCTGTTTGACGACACCCCTATGCACAGATAAGGTTGTTTTTGTTTTTTTTGTCAGTGCATTGAAACAAGTAATGAATGTATTTAATGTATACATTTTGGCCAAAGCGTCATCTGTATAACTGAATAATGACGAGGCCACTTAGAGGCCTAATATTTTACATGAACCCATAAATACATATATATATTTTTTCTTTAGGGCTGTGAAGAATTAAAGAAATCCATGCTACTTTGTTGAAAGTGAATACTTAACGTGTACCGTTTTTGAAACCGTAAAAAAAGGGTAAAGAGAATTGATCTGAAACCTGAAGAACGTGCCCAGTTTGCAGTCAGAAGAGGTGATTAGCTTTGGTGTTTTTGCTAGTTAGGTTTTTACGATAGCTATTTTTAGGAAAGCCGCATATCGATTATTTTTCTCAATCAAGAAAGTTGCGCGTGATTGGTTGATCTCGTACAGTCCTGCAGTATATCACTACGCAACCTATGAAATAGACGCCTTGCATACAGGCAAACCCACACTTTCTCCCTGTTTTGAGTTGAATGCTTTGCATCCTATCGGAGGGAGAACGTACGGCAGTAACTGTTTGCTGAGGACCCTGAAGTGTGTATTTACTGGTGTGTCACACAATCAATAATCACACGATCAATAATTAGTATGGAGCTGAATAGAGATCACTAATTTACACCAGACTGAGTGTCATCTGACTGATCCCTGTGTTTCAATACAGAATAAACAGATTATTTTAAGATGATCTGGCACTTTTCTCCTGATTTCACGTGCTTGTGTGTGTGTGTGTCTTTTCTCATTTGCTGTGCACATCCATGACCCCTAGAGGAAGAAGCCTATTGATGTTGATGACCCCATCACCTTTCCTCTACCGCCACCATCAGGCAGACGTTTCATATGCAAACATGCACATTGTATTCAGCAATTGATTTGAGGAGAATATATTGGTATTGATAGAAAGATTATGTTTGGTCACTGGTTAGAATAATACACTATTTTATTATACTGTAGACAAAGGCTAAATCTGCAAATTATTCATATCCATATCTGACACATGGAATTTCACAACATATCAAACCTGGCCGTCATCAGGTATCTCTGGTACAGTTGCATAATGACATTGGCTAAATGTTATCATACTGAAACTACATTAAGCATAACACTTGTATTGGAAATACCCAGGGGTCACTATCATAAGGAGTATTACTTCTCATGTGTGTGTGCGTGCACTTGTGTAATCTAGAAAGCACATGTTGGCCTAACCTACTGCCTGCGCAGTACACATACTGTACACACTAATGTAAGACGACTATCAATGGAAGATAAGCCTGACTTGCAAATTTGTTTGCTTTTGTTAGGCAGGTCTGGATATTTCATGATTCATATACACACCCACATGCAGATACTAGATAAGAATGACGATATCTTGCACTCTGCTTTTAATATCAGATTGATATCTGTACCTTTTGTTGGTCTCATAGTAGCTTATATAATATTATACCAAATATTATTTGGTCCTTATTATCAGTGGTCTCTGCAGTCCATGCTGTGAACAACATGACACAGTAGCTTCCAGAGGGTCCCCAGAAGAATGGGGAATTATTTTCTCTATTTCATTCACTAGAAGTTAGCACAGTAGTGACTATTTCATTCACTAGATGTTAGCACAGTAGTGACTATTTCATTCACTAGATGTTAGCACAATAGAGTGACTATTTCATTCACTAGAAGTTAGCACAGGAAAGTAACTATTTCATTCACTAGACGTTATCACAGTAGAGTGACTATTTCATTCACTAGAAGTTAGCACAATAGAGTGACTATTTCATTCACTAGAGGTTAGCACAGTAGAGTGACTATTTCATTCACTAGAAGTTAGCACAGTAGAGTAACTATTTCATTCACTAGACGTTAGCACAGTAGAGTGACTATTTCATTCACTAGAGGTTAGCACAGTAGAGTAACTATTTCATTCACTAGACGTTAGCACAGTAGAGTGACTATTTCATTCACTAGAAGTTAAACTAGGTTTATAGGTAGAATAGGTTTCACTGTCTCTCAAACACAGGTCTGCAGCCTGTATCTGTTTGGGGGTCCTCCACAATGTTTGAGAAACACTGATATAGAAGATAACTTACCTTGTACAAATACAGGCACACACACACACACATACACATTCAAACAAATCACACAAAACGCCCATGCCTTCCATCATGTGTTGTAAAGGGCCACTCCTCTTAAGGTTGACATGCTACATCACGGTACTCCAAAGTAAACATGGTGGTGTGGGCTCAGGTCCAGCGCCCCAGCCAGCCAGCCGTGCGCTGCCCCGCGCCCCGCCCTTTGTCCTTGTATAAAACAGTGGTCGGTTCCCGGCGTGCTCAGTAAGTCTCCTCTTCATCTGTCTGTCTGTCCATCTCTGGGACCGCTGCCATGTTTGTTGCTCCACCTGGATATCAGCCCGTCTACGGCCCTGTGAGTATCCTGATTCCTGACTGAGCGCTGGTGGTTTTTTGTGTGTGTGTGTGTGCGTGTGTGTGTGTGTGTGTGTGTGTGTGTGTGTGTGTGTGTGTGTGTGTGTGTGTGTGTGTGTGTGTGCCTATGATGTGCATATAGGGGTTTTATAGACAACAGTGTCGTTTGGGATATTATGGTTTCATCCCGACGGCCGCAGACCTTTCACGTTAACACAACAAATTCAAACAGCTTTCATTCAAATCTTTTCTAATTCGCTGTGCACATTCATGACCCCTAGAGGAAGAAGCCTATTGAGTTTGGTGACCCCGTGACCTTTCCTCTAGCACCACCATCAGGCAGAAGTTAAAATTTTCGAATTAGTTTATCGTCTGATCCGTTAGTCATACAGTCATGAATGAACTATCATCCAGAGATGCATCAACTCATGCTATGAAGTCGGCCATATTGGAATTTCCTTCTTGAATGATTATAAAAACACTTTCTTCCCTCCTCCCCTCTGTCCTGTTCACCTGATTCAATACTCTTCCCTCTGGTGCGGCCGGGTAGCGCAGCAGACTAAGCGTCTGTCTACCACTGCAGAGACAGTGGGATCGAATCCAGGAAAAGATCATTAAAAAAAAATAATACTCTTCCCTCCTCCCCCCTGTCCTGTTCGCGTGTAGCCTTTTTACAACGCATCCTAGTTTCCGGCGCTCTGATTGGCCAGGTCATGTGACATGTGCGCCCAATAGCGTGTTTGCCCATTTCCGCGTCGAACAGCCTGCAAACTACCTGGCGTTCTATCGCCATGCTCTAAGACAAACTCTAACCTTAACCAACTTCGAAAGAGTGCCTATGCTTAACCGGCGAAAGAACTTGCCGTCACGCTCTAAGACAAACTCTAACCTTAACCAACTTCGAAGAGTGCCTAAGCTTAACCAGTGTAGAAACTTGCCGTTCCACGATTGGCGCTCATGTCACATGACCTGGCCAATCAGAGCGCAAAACGGGAACCCGGAAACGCGGATGCGTTGTAAAAAGGCTTCAAGCGTCCTGTTCACCTGATTAAATACTCTTCCCTCCTCCCCCCTCTCCTGTTCACCTGAGTCTCACCAAACGTGTGTAATCTGGGGACCAATCTTCTAACAACCAGATCAAATACTGTAACATTTCGGGAAAACACAAAAAAGGAAATGATTTGTTACTGATTTTTACTAAACCTGACAAATGTTTGCCTTAGAATAGCAAGGAGGCCTGTGAAGTTCTGAGTCAACTGGCCTCATGGTGGCACTATTCTCACAAAACTAACAAAATTAACTACTCCTCAACGGCTCGGATTAGGGGCGTGGTCAAAAGGTGGATTTGGAATTGGGACGTCTGGGGATGTCTAGTTTTACTTTAGCCGTTGTATCTTCTACTTGATTAACCCCTTAAGGCCTTTTGGGGAACTCCCTGCATGTTTTAAATGTGGCTAACCATGTTTTAAAGTGGTAATCCACAAGATCCTCATTCTCACTATTTTGGCGACATCTATTGGTCATAAACTGTTGTTACTGCCTCTACTTTTAAGGCGGCCCAAGAGCCCTTCCGCGTTTCTCTGATTGCCCGCGACGCCCCACGTGACAACGCCGCCGCGCGTCTGCCGCGGAGCGGAAATAGGCTGCATTCTATTGCCATGCTCTGCGACCAACTCTAACCTTAACCAACTCCGAAACAATGCCTAAACTTAACCCTTCTAACCTTAACCAACTCCGAAACAATGCCTAAACTTAACCCTTCTAACCTTAACCAACTCCGAAACAATGCCTAAACTTAACCATAACCTTAACCAACTCCGAAAGAATATTGCCATGCTCTAAGACAAACTCTAACCTTAACCAACTCCGAAACAGCGCCTAAACTTAACCCTTCTAACCTTAACCAACTCCGAAACAATGCCTAAACTTAACCCTAACCTTAACCAACTCCGAAACAATGCCTAAACTTAACCGGCGAAAGAATGCACGTTAAAAAAAATAAATTATAATAATTGAAGGGATTCGAACTTGTCACCAACAGACCACCTGATCCACAGCAAGGCGGCGAACCCGTTGAGCTAACCGTCGATGTTGAAAGAGGTGGAATTACGGCTGCATAATGCCGCGGCAGAGCTCCGCGGCAGAGGCGCGGCGGCGTTGTCACGTGGGGCGTCGCGGCCAATCAGAGAAACGCGGAAGGGCTCATGGGCCGCCTTTAAAGATTTAGCGTCCCGGGAGCCTGAATTCTTTAACTAACGGATTTCCAGTTCCGCGTTCGCGTTCTGCACTCTGATTGGCCACTGACGTTTCTGGTTGCGCCAATCGTGTGACGGCAAGTTCTGCCACCGGTTAAGCTTAGGCACTCTTTCGAAGTTGGTTAAGGTTAGAGTTTGTCTTAGAGCAGGGCGATAGAACACCAGCCCTGATTCCAAACTCTAACCTTAACCAACTTCGAAAGAGTCGCCTAAGCTTAACCAGTGATAAACTAGGCGTTAGGTAGTTTGCTGCTGTTCGAGGCGGAAATGGGTGCGTCAAGCAATTGGGCGCACATGTCACATGACCAGAAACGTCAGTGGCCAATCAGATCGCACCAGAAACTTCAGTGGCCAATCAGATCGCAGAACGCGAACGCGGAACTGGAAATCCGTTAGTTAAAGAATAGACGCGTCCCGGGAATGTTGTACCAGACACCAGTGTTTAGAACAGCCAATATAAAAATATTCATGAACTGGTTATAGGTAGAATCAATATTGTGTCATATCAGTTGAACTGGTTATAGGTAGAATCAATATTGTGTCATATCAGTTGGAAATATAGCAAAACAGATGTTTATTTATATGAAAATTGAGATTATTACTTTAATATAAAATAAATTATAAAAAAAGAGTACAATTGAAATTAGAAGTTACCGTATATTTTACAGAGCTGCTTGCAGTGCCCAACTGAGTGTGTGTGTGTGTGTGTGTGTGTGTGTGTGTGTGTGTGTGTGTGTGTGTGTGTGTGTGTGTGTGTGTGCGTGCGTGTGTGTGTGTGTGTGTGTGTGTGTGTGTGTGTGTGTGTGTGTGTGTGTGTGTGTGTGTGTGTGTGTGTGTGTGTGTGTGTGTGCGTGCGTGCGTGCGTGCGTGCGTGCGTGCGTGCGTGCGTGCGTGCGTGTTATACAGAGCATTCCCTATCTAGGGCCCATCCGTGGAGGCCTAAGAGAGGGGGTTTCTATCTACATCCAGGGCACCATTCCTCAGGATGTCACCAGGTGAGATACACGCCCAGCACAGGAACGATTAACTATTTAGATACAAAGATGATAAAAACTCAAATGTAGTTTTCAAGTTGCTGATATTAGCAGCACGTAGCTTCATCCAATGATCTGCATAGATGGCTTTTTTCTGTCATTTATTTTTAAAGGGGCACTTCATCGAAACACCCCAATTTATTTTGCACATGATCTCACACATATCCAAAGGCTCATGTCATTGATTATAACACAACACAAGGATTCAGTGTCCTCTGACCATATTCAAATTCATTAACTATGGCTAATATCTACTAATACTAATATCTTTGGATTGTCTCAGACCATAGGAATAAGGAATTTAGAAAAATGGGCGTAGTTTGCCTTCAAGGAAGGTGGGCCATAAACACGGTGCCTGTCCTGCCAAGTAGGTAGGACAGCCCTGGATGACAGTCTTATCAGACTGTGATTAATGACCATTGAAGCATTATTTGCCTCCTACGGTAACGTGTGGACACTGTTTCTACAGAAGGTGTTCCCTACAGCTAAGTACACACAGGGTGGGGTGTGATTCTACACGTATTGCATCGTTTCAAAGCAGATTCTATGTAATGTATAATATCAAAGCAGACTATTGCCACACGTCCCCTTTTATCCGGCACTCCTCTGTGTATTCAGCTTTCAGACCAGTCGTCCTAATTGTCCTCGTCGAGTTACACTTTAATTTCACAGGCCATTAGCGGACGGAGTAAAAACGTATCTGGTCGTCGTTTTTCCAGTATGGGCATGGTGTCCCAGTGGGAATCAAACCCTTAACCTTGGCTGCGTTAGTGCCATGCTCAGAGAGCAAACCCATTGAGCTACACAGGAAGAATGAAAGTAACAATGAAGTTAAAGGAACATGCCACCATTATGGGAAAAATTTACTCAAACGTATGTATTTTGGCAGAATCCTTTATTTTGGTGGAATTTCATTATTATTTATACTTAAAGGAACACGCCAACATTATGGGAAATGCGCTTACCGTCTTCTCCAGAGTCAGACAAGAAGGTAGATACCAGTTTCCTCTCTGTGCATTCAGTACAAAGCTAGCCTATCTTAGGACAAACAAATGGAAGAGGATACGGACCACTAGCCTAGCTTAAAACTGCGGGAGTATGGTTTTTTTTGGCCATCATCTTGCTATTTCTTGTCTGACTCTGGAGTCAAACGGTAAGTGCATTCCCCATAATGTTGGCGTGTTCCTTTAATAAAGTGATATTCCAGAGCTCAGCGCTGCCTCTGATATATAATGGAAGTGCTGGTTCTGCCCCCAGGTTTTTATTCAACCTGCAGTGTGGCGACTACGAGGGCAGTGACATCGCGCTCCACATGAACCCCCGCTTCGACGGCTGGGACAAGGTGGTCTTCAACACGTGTCAGGGTGGAGACTGGGGGTCTGAGGATACCATCCGCGACATGCCTTTCAGCAAAGGGGAGGCCTTTGAGATGGTCATCATAGCCAGCTCACAGGGCTACCAGGTCAGAGTTACCTTTGTACAGTAGAGTACCCCTCTGTGTATGTATTTGTGCCCCTCTACATGTGTATGAATACCACTTACATATCCCTCTAAACGTGTAAGTAACTGAAGTTACTGTGTTTGAAGAGTTTTTAACCCATTGTAAATCAGAATATATAATATAAGAATTCTAACTTAAACAAGCCTTTTACAGCCACATAAATACAGCAAATACAATTAAAAACTCACCTGTTGTCTAGTGTTAGTCCTGTGTATCAAGTACCAGAGAATGAAAACATGTTTCCATTCTTATTTGCCATGTTTGGAGGTGGGGCTATCCATTTGTTTACATTTGGATCGCTGATTGGGCCACCAATATTTACTTTTAATGATTCATTTACATCCATTCACGGTATAAAAAAGAACATGAATCAATCACACAGATAGATGATACATTCTTAACTCATTGGATGCCACCGCTTAAGTGTGCCAGAGGGCGGTAGAGCGCCACCGCTTTAATCAATGGGAGGAGTGGGAGATTTGCGAGTGCTTAAAATATATCTTAAATTATGGCTATGGGTCTAATACACCCGTCTCTTATCAATGAGTTGCTTGCAGTCAACATGTACGAACCGGATTGTTTTTTCATCGGTACATTTCCGTTTTATACCGTGATGAATATCAATATATTTCTAGAGCGTTCTGGCTCATCTTAATAAACTCCAGCAAATCGAGCTTCAATGTATTTCGTTAGAAATTGTGCCATTTGTCGCTTGAATTATGAATCGTTTTCAAATAAACGCTAGATTATCGATATTATATGTGTCCTCATGCACGATACAGAAGCCGGCTGAAAATCGTTTATCCGTGCCTTGGTCAGCGCCAGCGGCACGCACACACACACACACACACGCACGCACGCACGCACGCACGCACGCACGCACGCACGCACACACACACACACACACACACGCACACACGCACACACACACACGCACACACACACACACACACACACACACACACACAGCTACGTTGTGATCGCTGTGAAAGAAACATCTGATTAATCCAAGATTGGTAACATACAGTCCTTATCTCACAGCTGATGTCCTGCAAAAAGATTAATCCAATTCCTGATCGGCATTCCAAATATTGATCGTGTTTATTGATCCAACGTTATATATCCAAAACACATAATCCATGCCCGAGAAGGAAAACCTGGACCGGACTTTTTTTTTTATGCACAGCCCCAGCCAGAGGGATTCCAATGAACCCGCAATACCATCCGGGAGACGATAGGCGGCGGTATTTGCCCTTTTGCGAGCTCAGACCCATTCCCAATGATAACATCAGGTTGGATGGATGAAAATTAATGGATAGGCCTATCGCTAATAAAAGAAATAACGATTAAAACCTGACTATACTCGGGTCTAGCGCTCAAGCGATGGCGAGTTAACCCGACTATCATCGGGTCTGGCGTCCAATGAGTTAATGTGTGTATTGCCCAACCCTAGTAATATGTTGTTGTTGTTGTTGTCTTACCACTAATGAGTGACTTGGCTTATGGGCTTGATTGTTACAGATCAAAGTCAATGGGAGAGATTTCCACACGTTCGAGTTACAGATCAAAGTCAATGGGAGAGATTTCCACACGTTCGAACACAGAATCCCAATGGAGCGAGTGTCTTCACTGCACATTGGAGGAGATGTTTCCATCCAGACCATTAACGTCATCGGGGTGAGACTGTCAGACTCTGAACCTACACGCTTTGGTCTTTGCAAGACGGGGGGCCAAGGAATTCATGGCAGATCAAACGAGAGGTTTTAATCATCCATCATGAATCACAGAGGGGTTTTATGGCGTCTGTTCTCCGTGCCAGGGATGAGGTGGTATGAGGAGGTATCCAGGAGGAATGGTTGAGAGTATCTGCAAGAAGATGATGTGAAGAAATAACATAAAATAAAATATGAGAGGGGGGGGGGGGGGGGTAGAGAGAGAGGGAGAGAAGAGAGAGGGGGAGAGCGAAGAGAGGGGCAGAGAGAAGGAGAGAGAGAGGAGAGAGAGAAGGAGAGAGAGAAGAGAGAGAGTGGGAGAAGAGAGGGGGGAGAGAGAGGGAGAGGGATAGAGAGAGGGAGAGAAGAGAGAGGGGAGAGAGGTGGGCAGAGAGAAGGAGAGAGAGAAGGAGAGAGAGAAGAGGGGGGGAGAGAGAGAGAGAAGAGGGAGTTGTTTTAGGGAACACTGCACCTATGCCTCATATCATTGCTTCCATGATTTCACTAGTAGTGTAATTTTTGTTGTTTTCGTCAATGTGATTACATGTGATAATTATGTGAAAGCAATGTGTTTCACATGCGATACCATGTGTGAAGACCACATGTGGCCAATCACATGTGAAATGTGTGTGTTTCTTTAAGGTATATCTATACACCTTACACTTTTATGTAAACTTTTTGTTTTGTTGTTGTTGACGATGATGTTGTTTTTATTGTTTTTCAGGGTGGAGGAGGAGGCATGGGAGGAGGAGGAGGCATGGGAGGAGGAATGGGAGGAGTAAGTGAACTGGCTTGAGAGGGGCGTGTCAATGAAAATCTACTCATGTTTTGTTTTTTAGGAGTGAAAATCGCATGTGTGAAACATTTAATAATATTATGTTCTCTGCTGTCAACAGGGTGGATATCCAGGAGGAGGAGGAATGGGAGGAGTAAGTAAATTGGCTTGAGAGACAATGAAAATCTACTCATGTTTTGTTTTTAATTACCATGCAAGGCCCCGTATACGGGCCCTCTTGAGGACGATTTGCCCACCAGCACACTACAATATATCGGATTAAAGCCCTATTTGTTGCCTGTCGAGAGCCGCTTTAGGCGTCAAAATCCGTTTAGTGGTTCTCGAGTTACATGCCGATATGCGAGGCATGCGCCGAAGTAGATGGCAGACTTTTTATTTTTTCAAATACCACTCCTGACTCTCGAGCCTCTACCTCCGTCAATAATTTGGCAATCTCTAAAATTATTGGACAGGGTTGTAATGAATGAGTGTGGCTTTCCAATGGTCCCCCACGTGGGAATGAGCGAATCAGGGATCTAGGTGAAAAGTCACAAGCGAATACAGGAAGAGAATTCTCCATCGAATGCATTGGAGTCGATGAAAAAATCATTTTCTGAGCTCTTTTCTTTCTTCTCACTTTTTACCAAAACCGCTTCAAATCACTAATTTTACTACATAAAAATGTGAGTAACAGGTTTAATAATATTATGTTCTCTGCTGTCAACAGGGTGGATATCCAGGAGGGGGAGGAGGAATGGGAGGAGTAAGTAAATTGGCTTGAGAGACGTGTGTCAATGAAAATCTACTCATGTTTAAAACCTCTTACCAAGGCCCTGTATACGGGCCCTCTTGAGGACGATTTGCCCACCATGGTGACACACCACTTTGGCAACCTCTAGCGGCTGGGGCATGCATATTTTATATTACAATATATCGAATTAAAGCCCTATTTGTTGCCTGTCGAGAGCCGCTTGAGGCGACAAAATCCGTTCAGCGGTTCTCGAGTTACATGCCGATATGTGAGGTGTGCGCCGAAGTAGATGGCAGACTTTTTATTTTTTCAAATACCACTCCCTCTATCTCCGTCAATCAGATTCAGATTCAGATTCAGACAACTTTATTGATCCCGCGTGGGGCAATTCATATTTGTAGCTTCACGAGTAACAAAAACAACAAACAACAAAAACAAAACATCTCAATGACAGCACGGCAACAACAACATTCCATGCAATACTCCATGCAATACACAATCCAGTAAAAGTAAAAGTAAAAACAGACAACTAAGTGTAAAAGGCTACTTAAAATGACTACTGTCTGTGTTTAAAAGTCTTATAGCCGAGGGTACAAAAGATTTTCCGTAACGGTTTGGCGATCTCGAAAATTATTGGACAGGGTTGTAATGAATGAGTGTGGCTATCCAATGGTACCCCACATGGGAATGAGCGAATCAGGGATCTAGGTGAAAAGTCACAAGTGAATACAGGAAGAGAATTCTCCGTAGAATGCATTGGAGTCAATGAGAAAATTGTTTTCTGAGCTCTTTGTTTTCTTCTCACTTTTGACCAAAACCGCTTCTAATCACTCATTTTACTACAGAAAAACGTGAGTAACCGGTTTAATAATATTATGTTCTCCGCTGTCAACAGGGTGGATATCCAGGAGGGGGAGGAGGAATGGGAGGAGTAAGTAAATTGGCTTGAGAGACGTGTGTCAATGAAAATCCACTCATGTTTTGCTTTTTTAAGAGTGAAAATGACATGTGTGAAACGTTTAATATGTTCTCTGCTGTCAACAGGGTGGATATCCAGGAGGAGGCATGGGAGGAGGAGTCTGCGAAGGAATGGAAGGAGGCATGGGAGGAGGAGGCATGGGGGTGTGTTGTTGTTGTTGTTGTTGTTGTTGGTGGTGGTGGTGGTGTTGTTGTTGTTGTTGTTGGTGGTGGTGGTGTTCATTTTGTTTGTAAACAGTTGTTGGAGGGATGTCAGATTTTTTTTATTTGTGCAATAACATTTTAATGCACTTTATTAATCTAATATAAAGTTTTATAATTGAAATTCATAGTATAATAGAACATTATTAACACTTTCCGCGCCAGACCCGATGATAGTCGGGTTAACTCGCCGAACGTTCAGCGCCAGACCCGAGTATAGTCGGGTTTTGGTCATTATTTCTTTTATTCGCTATTTCCATTCATTATCCATCCAGGGAGCCTGGTGTTATCATTGGGAATGGGTTTGAGATCGCAAAAGTCCAATACTGCCGCCTGGTGGCTTGTGGCCGGTATTGCATATCCTTTGAAACTGTATTCGGGTGTGCGTCGATTAAATAGGTCCGGGTGGACTTTTCCTAGTTATAACGCATGAATTGATATGAATCAAACACTCCCAATTCATGTTCTTTGGTGGATTAAGATGGCGACACGATCGACATCAATACTTGGAATGGCGATCAGATAATTGGAATATTCTTTTTGGGGTACATCCTAGTCAAGGTAAGGGCTATATGGTATCAATCTTGCGCTGATCCAATAATTCCTTCATTGCGATCGGAGCGCATGTGTGTAATGTACTGTGTAATGTATTCCGTTGGTGACGATCAAAGCATAAAAAAACGCCCCCCCCCCCCCCCCCCCCCTTTCATGCATTCATGATGAAACATAATACCGATAATATAGATGTGATTTCAAAATAGTAGTGTGTACAGGCGAGAAATGACAACGTTTTAGTGAATTGCACGTATTGCTGCATAGCGTTGTTTTCTGGGATTAGACAGGATTATTCTAAAACTATAGTCATATTCACCACGGTATAAAACGGGAATGTATGGATGCAATTTTTTTTCTCATATTGAACGATAGATAGGTGATGTCAAATGGCCCTGCAAACACCGCCACATATTCCTATACTTTAAAGCGCTGGCCTTTCAACAGTAACAGTAAACAGCGCCCTCTGGCGCTGAATGAGTTAAGATTGATCTGACTGATGCAAGTTAAATACTTTTTTGAGGAAATATAAGACACCTTTTACTTCATCTGACCAGATGTCTTCTACTTTACCACTGTCTTAGATGTCTTCTACTTTACCACTGTCTTAGATGTCTTCTACTTTACCTGAACCACTGTCTTAGATGTCTTCTACTTTACCACTGTCTTAGATGTCTTCTACTTTACCTGAACCACTGTCTTAGATGTCTTCTACTTTACCACTGTCTTAGAGGTGTCTATTACTTTACCTGAACCACTGTCTTAGATGTCTTCCACTTTACCACTGTCTTAGGTGTTTTCTACTTGACCACTGTCTTAGATTTATTTTACTTTACCTGAACCACTGTCTTAGATGTCTTGTAAAAACATGAATACAAGTTCCTCTTTATGTATTGACTTGTAGGGAGGATACCCAGGAGGAGGAATGGGGGTAAGATCTGCTGTAACCACCTACTGTATATATAGCATGTATAGCATTTCACTGTTATGTGATTATTATTATGCTATACACTGACACTATTGACTATTATACTATACTAGTATAGTATAATTGAACAATAATTTATATTATACAAGGTAATACTATTCTTATTGTGTTATTTGTTATGCATATGTGTTTTACCTCTCAGGTATTTTAAACTATCTATTATTGTTTATTATTATGTCGGGCCCCAGTAAGATGGTTTCTATGGTGTCAGCTAATGGGGATGAAATGAAACCTCCCTCTGTGTCTTGGTTATAGCATGCTGATTGTGTTGTGTTGTTTGTTTCTGCACAGGGTGGCATGGGAGGTGGCATGGGAGGCGGCATGGGGGTACGTTTATGTACTGGCATGTGGTCAGTTTAGTGTATTTCTACTGTTGACATGTCATCAGTTCTTCCTATGGACCCCAGGCTCTCTATACTCTGTTGACTCAGATCTCTCTGTCTCCAGCAGGGAGGAGGAGGCTTCCCTGGAGGAAACCTGCCGGTAAGAACACAAGTGGATTCAAACGTTCACTGAGAGATTGCAAAATCACATTTATTTATTTTCATGTCTGACATTAGTTTTAATGGTATAATGGTATTTAGTTTAGCAGTATAAATTACAATGTGATATGACATGTTTTTTTTTTTTACGACTATTTTCTGCAACGAAAAATGTATTAACTTAAAAATATACAGTATATGTCTTACAATATGTATATATCATGGATGACGGTATAGTAAAAAATCCATACCTTTGCATGGATCCATGACGGTATACCTTCATATTCTAAAAGATCTGCGAATGCAAGTCACCCACCGTAGTAGACAGTATTATTAACCAGCGGTGCGTCAGCGAGGCACACAGGATCCTGAAAGACTCCAGCCACCCGAACCACAAACTCAAGCCGTCTGGCAGACGATACCGCAGTCTCAGGTCCACATCCAGAAGAACACTGAACAGCTACTTCCACCGGGCAAACAGACTACTGACACATAGACTCTGAATTATCACATGAGCACACACACAAAAGCACCTTAAGTGACTTACACACCACACAAGCACACTTATTACACACACACTGCTGCTACCTTGTAAAAAAAAAAAAACATACACCTTGTATATAGTTTGTATATGGGGGTGACAGTGGCTCAGGAGGTAGAGCGGTCGTCTAGTAATCCGGAGGTTCCCGGTTTGATTCCTGCTCGTCCCGGGCAGCGTGTCAAAGTGTCCTTGAGCAAGACACTTAACCCCTAATTGCTCCCGATGAGCAGGTTGCCACCTTGCATGGTCGCCTCCGCCGTCTGTGTGTGAATGTGTGAGTGAATGGATAAATTGTGAGGAACGAAACTGTAAAGCGCTTAAAAGCACTTTATAAATACAGCCATTTACCATATAGTGTGTACCTTGTATATAGTTTGTATAGATCGCTGTGTATTGTTGTTTACAAATCTACTACGGTTGAGGAGCCGGGAAAAACAAGCATCTCAAATTTTTCTGATTGTATGAAGGAATGTGAATCTGAATCAGTACACCTCCCAGTCATATCTGACAGCTATCTACTCTCATTGCAGGGGATGGGTGGACAGCCAATGTACAACCCTGTAAGTGATGCCACAACACCAACAGAACTCGTACTTTTATTACTGTCTATTTTAAAACTGCCATAGAATCAAACCGTAAACAAAGAGGCCTGTATTGGGACGTTAGATCCTAATGTGAAAAACGATGTGCTTTGCCTTACCTTGTCCATTTTGCTGCCATCTATTTTATGCTCGTTTTATATGTCTACACTTTATGCATTGATCTGCCAATGTTGTGCCTGTCTTTTTTTACTGCTGTGAAGCACTTTGAGTTGCAATTAAAAAATGTTAGCTACAAATAAACAAATAAAGTGTATTATTATTCTCTGGTGTTACAGTGTGTTTAGACACGTTGCTGATGGTGAGTAACTAGTGTTGTGTCCTCAGCCTGTTCCATACTCCAACATGATCCCCGGAGGAATGTCTCCCAAGAGGACCATCATTATTAAGGGCATGGTGCCCTATGGAGCTGACACGTGTGTGCTTTTGTGTTTTTTGTGTGTGTGTGTGTGTGTGTGTGTGTGTGTGTGTGTGTGTGTGTGTGTGTGTGTGTGTGTGTGTGTGTGTGTGTGTGTGTGTGTGTGACTGTGGATACAGTAGGGCTGTCCCCGACTAAGGATTTGGATAGTCGACTTTGAAATTTGCCGATCCCCCGAATGCAATTCTTTTTTTGGGGCTGTGGGGGGTACTTATTAATGTCTGAAGGAGTCGACTGAAGGCTTCTTGTCCTCTTCTAGTGTGTTCATTAGATGGGTGAAATCCTCTTTCAGTGCCTCTGTGCCCATTTTCTTAGGCAGTTAGCCTTGCTGGAATGCGCGCCATTAGTGTTAGCCACGCTTTTAGGCCTCTTTGCTTTTGAAAAGAATGATTAAAAAATATATATATATATTATATTATATATTTTTTTGCATTTGACTAAGAGGTTGGCAGTCGATCGATTAGTCGACTATTGGACAAATCGGGGTCAGCCCTAGGATACAGCTTACTCTAATCGGGGTCAGCCCTAGGATACAGCTTACTCTAATCGGGGTCAGCCCTAGGATACAGCTTACTCTAATCGGGGTCAGCCCTAGGATACAGCTTACTGACATGGCTTCATTCTTGGGTCTATGGCTACGTTCACACTGCAGGCAACAGTGGTCCAAATTAGATACATTTTTGCTCATATGTGACTCAGGTCTGATTTGTTTTTAATTAATTAGCCGGCCTCCACTGCATTCAACTCATAAATTAAACTATAAACTGTGACTTCAGTGTCCGTCCATGCTGTTTATGTCCGTCATTTTTATTGTTCATTTGCGCATGCGGGTCAGTTCAGGAGCGTGACTAGTTCACACTGGAATCTGATATTGGCCACATTTAAAAAATTATGTGAACAACCAAATAAAAAAATTTGATCTGAGCAATAAATCAGAATTAAGCACGAACGAAGGCTTGCAGTGTGAACATAGCCCATGTGTTGTTCAGGATGTGTATTAACTTGTGTGTGTTGTTGCAGGATGTGTATTAACTTGTGTGTGTTGTTCCAGGATGTGTATTAACTTGTGTGTTGTTGCAGGATGTGTATTAACGTGTGTGTGTTGTTGCAGGATGAGTATTAACTTGTGTGTGTTGTTGCAGGATGTGTATTAACTTGTGTGTGTTGTTGCAGGATGTGTATTAACTTGTGTGTTGTTGTTGCAGGATGAGTATTAACTTGTGTGTTGTTGCAGGATGTGTATTAACTTGTGTGTTGTTGCAGGATGAGTATTAACTTGTGTGTGTTGTTGCAGGATGTGTATTAACTTGTGTGTGTTGTTGCAGGATGTGTATTAACTTGTGTGTTGTTGCAGGATGTGTATTAACTTGTGTGTGTTGTTGCAGGATGTGTATTAACTTGTGTGTGTTGTTGCAGGATGTGTATTAACTTGTGTGTGTTGTTGCAGGATGAGTATTAACTTCATGGTGAGCAGGTCGAGAGACATTGCCTTCCACATAAACCCCAGGATGAGAGAGGGCATTGTGGTGAGGAACAGCATGCTGGGGGGAAACTGGGGCGAGGAGGAGAGAGAGCAACCTTCCTTCAACCCCTTCATGGAGGGACAGTACTTTGATGTAAGGATGCACATTGCACACTCACTTTAAACATTCACCTTAAAGTTTAAACATTCATTCACTTCAGACACCTTTCTCACAATTTAATAACATCTGGGAATTGCTTGTGGATAATCTAGGCTCCTAATCATAGGAGATTGACCTGTGAGCCATCCACTCCATAACCCACCCTTCTCACCCCTACTTTACTTACTCCCCTCTCTGCCCCCCCCCCCCCCTTCCCTTGTCATGTGTATTCGTTGTTGTCCTTCATTGTCCTTAGTTGTAATTTGTTTGTCAATGTCTAGTCTGGGTTCCCCCCCTCTGAGAGGGCAATAAAATATATTTTTAAATATTTCTTTAAACATTCATTCACTTCAGACACCTTTTAAACATTACACCATTATTGTATCTATTTATTCCTAAAATATTTGCACTACCTCTTCTACCTAATTTTTGCATGTTGTACATTTTAGTTTTGTACATATATATTTTTTTATCCACTTTTTCTCCTCTTTTAAATTTTTTTCTCCCATCCCAATTTCGCTGTGCCAATTCTCCCCTCCCCTGTCTTGAACGTTGCTTGCATATGCCCCCCACTGGCCGGTTGTAGGGAGGATAGAAGCCTTGCATCACGTGTCCCCAAGGAATCATTATCTACCTTTAAGTGGAAATTAGTTTGATGGTGTATATATTTAAAGAGCTCTCCCAAACAACAAATGTTCTGCTTGATAAATTAGACCTGATGATACCATTTCCCTCAGATCGCTGCTATATTATCACGGAATCGTGATTCTTCAGCACTCTTATTCTGATTGACTCATTCACTCGTGTCTTCCTGTCCTCCCTCAGCTATCCATCCGCTGTGGGAACCAGAGGTTCAAGGTGTTTGTGAATGGCCAGCCGGCGTTCATCTTCGTCCATCGCTTCCAGCCCTTCACCCAGATCGACACGCTGGAGATAGAAGGAGATGTGCAGCTCTCCTACATCCACTTCTGAGACCACACACACACGACTGGAGATCTCCTACATCCACCTCTAAGACCACACACACACGACTGGAGATCTCCTACATCCACCTCTAAGACCACACACACACGACTGGAGATCTCCTACATCCACCTCTAAGACCACACACACACGACTGGAGATCTCCTACATCCACCTCTAAGACCACACACACACGACTGGAGATCTCCTACATCCACCTCTAAGACCACACACACACGACTGGAGATCTCCTACATCCACCTCTAAGACCACACACACACGACTGGAGATCTCTAACATCCACTTGAGACCACACACACAGACTGCAGATCTCCTACATCCACCTCTAAGACCACACACACACGACTGGAGATCTCTAACATCCACTTGAGACCACACACACAGACTGCAGATCTCCTACATCCACTTGTGAGACCAAGTGACTGAAGCACATCTATTAGTCATAGATTACGCATAATCGTGTTTTTCTCTCAACCTGAGCCACCCGCTGACCATATTCACACAGCGGCCATTTTGCTCTCATGTCACACTCCTGTTGGGATCTTTTCACCCGGTTCCCATTTGACTTCATCATCAGACTGCTGTATTACGGATACCTGATTTAAAAACAAATGTAATTAATAAATGGCTTAATATCATATTGACTGATTGATAATCATTTGTGGTACAACACAAGCACAGAGCACGCTCGTAAGGAATTAACTTTATTTCATATACAAAATACTGTAGGTATAAAAATCTGTTTTAAAAATAATGGCAGTGACAGCATGAATGCAATCATAGCAAAGTCTTCCTCCCAGTTCAGCATACATGTATATATATGGAGGGACCAGGGGGATCATTTAACCACACGCGCACATCTACCATAATACAAAATACTGGCTCTCTAAAAGGCACTTTGTAGAGTTGGAATTGAAATGCAAAATTAAAGGGTACAGGTTGAGCACGATCAGGAAGGAAGAATACCAGTATATACTGTAATCTGCTTGAAAGACCAGTTTGTCTTTTACTGTATGTAACGCTGTAAATAAGGTGTCTTTGTGTCTGCATTCTCGTTTGTAAAATATTGACGTAAACCACATGAAAGCAGCTTCTTGGTCCAAGCATTGATGATTTCCATGGTTTGTAAATTCAATACAGAACTACTATGGTGAGAAATACACAGTACCAAATATAATTTACACCGTTATCTTAGCAAATGATCCCAATATTGCTCAGGGGAAGAAATCCTGCTTGTATATACTGGCGAATACAAACAAAGTACCAGCTTGTTTAATACCATCGAGCGACACAGCGCCTGACTCGGCTAAAACAAGTCTCCCAAAACATGTGTCGGGGCACGACCCATCCCACGGAGGAAATGCGTAAACTCATAGCAAATGGAAAGAAATTAAGTGCATGTATGATGGAAAAGAAAAATGTCAAAGCACTCGATTGGTCGGCTCCTGTTCTTCCTCTTTGTTCGGTCACCGTTTTCCAACCTCGCCCGGCCCTTCTGGTAACAGACCTCAGGTTGCCGTGTTTAACCTCCAGGAACAAGAATATCTCTGTCCAAACGGAACCCACGGGGCCACAGGATGATGTCACGACAGAGGAGGTTAGTCATGTTTCCCAGCGTCCCTCCAGTCGTCTCCCGACTGTGGAAAACACGCTCCATTAAATGGAACGAGTCGAACGCCCCGATGCATTTACAGCCTCGCTCTCTCCCACAGCTGGCGTGATGCTGTTATTCAAACGTCCACCAGAGGCAATGCAGTCTCTTAACAAGCCGACTAAGGATGTAGAAAATGCAACTGAAAACAACATTAAAAGCATAAAAGACAGGAAATATAAAAAGGAAAAACATACATGATATATATAAAAAAGAACATGTTAACATTAGTGCAACGGGTGTACAAATACAAACATAACAAGAACAACGACGACGACGAAATAATTCATATAAACAAAACGTATAGTAACACCGTCTGTGCTTGTGCAAGGACTTTGCTGGGGAGCAGACGTGAGGAGCGTGCCCCTCGGGTCGGCCTGGGGGTCAATCCCCATCACGCCTGCATAGTCGCCACACTGCGACCCCCTACGAGTCCCCTGCCACCTCACGTTAGATCCAACCACACGCGCCCTCTGGATGCAACCAAGCACAACGAGTACCTCTGTCGCCCACCGGACCACGCCTCAGAGAGTTCATGAGTTATGACAAAGACTTAGGAAGGTGGAAAAGCTTATTAAGACCGCAGAATGTCCGACGCGTTGATCAGGACTCGCCACAGTAACGTCACGTTACGCCAAGCTACAGTAACGCTATGATGCTTTTGATTTTCCGTGCGCTCGCGGCGAGCTGGGAGCTTATCTCCTGTTCTCACTCAGTGTGAGGCAGCTTCATGTGAGCAGGACACACACTGGACAAGGTGCGGTGTCCTCTCCCAGGATCTGTTGGAGGATAGATAGACAGAACTGCCCACAATGCTCCTGGAGGAGAGGACGAGCACAGGGACACAGAGTGGAATGTCCGTCAGTATGTGGATTAAACCAAGTCCTTTGTTTTTGTTAAATGTTAAATTGTTAGTGACCCCAGTACTATATATAGAGAGACTATGGATTATTGCTTCTTTCAGGCGGGATCAAGAGTCATTTGGGGTGGGCTTAACACAGTAATTAACCCCAATAATTAACAGCTGTCACAAAGCCAAGATAGAAGTAGCATCATTTACACCTGATAATAACGTCAGCTAAAGAGGCACTTTCCCCCTTTCTTTCTCTCTCTCTCCTCTCCTCCCTCCGTCCTCCAGTTGTTTCTGTTCTTTGGGGTGGAGCAGGCATTGACCTGGGTTTGGTAGCTCCCTCCAGGGTGGAGCTTCAGCGCTCAGTCACTCAGTCACTCAGTCAGCAGCTGGTTGGTCTGCAGGGTGGTGTTGTAACCCGGAACAAAGATGGCAGCGTCTCCGCTTTTCCCCACGGATGCTTTTTGATTTTTATCTTCATCGTACGGCTAGAGGTCAAACCCGCTGCCGTCGGGTGAATAACTTTTCGGAAACTCTGTCAAAGCGAGCTTTTGTTTTTGAAGTTATACATCGGGTTTGGAATCTGAAACTCATAACGTGGTCTAAGGGTCAGGAAACATGGAACATGTCAATGACTTAAAGGTTTTAGGGCTGGACAGCAGCTGTGTAGCGTCCAGCTGGTTGGGCTGAGGTGGTGCGCTGGGGGGGGGGGGGGGGGGGCGCGACGCGTGGGATCTCATGTCTGTGATTGTGCTGCATGATGTGGGCAAAGACTCATATGTGCTCTCAATGTTCACAGCCGCGGCCGGATTCACTCAGGAACCCCTGGCTGCTGCGGCCGTCGTGACGCCGCGCTCGTTTGACTTAGCGGTGCGTCTCCTGCTACAGCGATCGCCTTCTACACTCGCTTTGATATGTGCTTATTTTACAAGAGGGGTGAGAGGAAGAATTATACAACCCTACTCCTTCCCCTCGGAATGCCTTGGCGAGTGTGTGTGTGTGTGTGTGTGTGTGTGTGTGTGTGTGTGTGTGTGTGTGTGTGTGTGTGTGTGTGTGTGTGTGTGTGTGTGAGAATGGGTTTGTGCAAAATGTATTTAGGAGCACATGGGTGTCCGCGTACCAAGAGGAGGAATCTGGTTCTCTGATTAGGGGCTAAAAGGGACGGGACACATATGGCGCTTCTCCACTACCGTGCCAGGAGTCCCGCTTCGTTTTTCCTTCTCCACTGCCAACCGACCCGTGCCGGGCCGCGGTACCCGTGCCGATTTTTGCTACCACTCTGGGGTCGGTGCCAGGGGGTGCTATCCGAAAAATAACGTCCTCCTGCGTACACGTTCACCGTCCAGCACCGACCGCCAACAACCACAGCAGTGGAGAGAGTGACGTTAACTAGCTAATTTACACCCAAGCGGGTCACTATAATTTGTTTCTGACGTACGTTTTAGGCGGGAAATAGGATAATGCTGGATCTCGATTCATATTTGATCCGCAACGCCTAGTTTGACAGTTTGATCTGAATTTCGTGAGCCGTCTCCTCCTCCTACTTCCCCGACTCGCTCCGCAGGTCCGTTGTGTAATGGAGAAGCATAACGGGCGACACAGGTGGGATACAAGCGCTTGCCGTCCCGCGTACCGTGCTGGTCAATGGAGAAGCGCCAATAGGTAGTGACCAGTTGTGTCTTTTTTAGTCTGTGACGTGGGGGGAGGGGCGGGGACATCAATGCCAGGGTACTTTCCTGGAACCGCCCACGTCCCTGTCCTCCAGCAGCTCCACTGTCGGGGTGGGGGCGGGCGTGGAGCGGCAAGAGGGCTGCAGGGGCAGCGTGGCCATGGACGACGACACCGGCATGTCCAGGCTCTCCAGGGAGTCCGAGAGGGCCCGGTTGGTCTCGTGCTGGGGACACAGGACGTAGCGGTTGGGGTGGTGCACCTCCACCGTGGTGACGGAGTCCAGGGCCTTCAGGCAGAGCGGGACCCCGCCGGCGTCGCGGCCCCCCACGGCCCCCGGCTCGGAGGGCGACTCCTCCATGTTGACGTAGAGGATCTCGTCGGGGTCCTGGTGGTCCGGCAGGTTGTCCAGGGCCTTCTCTAGCTCACAGCGGAGTTCCTCGAACCTGGGGCGGTCCTTAGGGCTCAGGAACCAGCATGAGAACATCATGGAATAGCTGGAAGGACAAGAGATGATGTTATATTTCAGTTTAATACAGACAGTCATATTCACTATGCTACAGACAGAGTTAATACAGTTTATGCATGCTTGACTATGTTGTAATGTAATGTTGGAACAGGGTAAATGTGCATTTAGCTATGATGCCCCTCTAGCTCATGGAATGAACTCAGTCCTTACAGCCTGAGATTCTCCCCTCTGTTGCAGAGTTTAAAACCTTGATCTCCAACCTTTGTCAATCAAGTTGTACGTGTTTTAATTGATTGTTATCCTTACTTGTCTAATTGTTTTGACTGTATATGCTTTTTCTTGCTTAACTCTTTCTCTGCCAACAACGATTCAACTCGTTATTGGCCGCCAATTGTTGAATGCCAACAACGAGTATACTCATTATTTGATCGTTATTTCTTTTATTCGCTATTTCCATTCATTATCCATCCAGGGAGCCTGGTGTTATCATGGGGAATGAGTCTGAGATCACAAAAGTCCAATACCGCCGCCTGGTAGGATGCGGCCGGTATTGCACTTCCTTTGAAACTCTGTGTATTGGGCTGTGCGTCGATTATATTGGTCCGGGCAGACTTTTCTAATAACCTGAACCTAGGGCTTCACCCGATCGCATTGAATCGTTTTCGGGACCCCCGATTCATTATGCTGTCGTGGGCCAAATGGACATACGATCTACCAGATGGCAATCAAATAATTGGAATATTCTTTTTGGAATCTCATCGGCCACAGGTAAGAGCAATTTCAGCTTGATTGTGCCTTGTTTTAGCCATCGCCCTGATCAGCATATGCTGTTGTACTAACGAATGTCGTTATTGTCAATCAATTAATCAGAAACTACCCCCCCCTTTCATGCATTCATGATGGAACATAATACCGATCATATGCATTTAAATTTTTAATTGTAGCGTGTGTAGGGATGAACTGCCAATGGATTTAATATAATACACGTCGCAGGCTATTACTAGCCTCCCTGGAATTACCCTAAACCACTCTAAAACCATACTTATATTCACCACGGTATAAAACGGGAATGTATGGATGGAATTTTTTTTTATTTTTCACATCTTGAACGATAGATACTCGATGTCAAATGGGCCATAGTATTGCATCCATAGCTATAATATAGAATATAGTTATAGCCCTGCAAACAAGGTGACTGACTCCATTGGTTTAATGCGTGGCAGCGTATAGCCATATCTGAGGGAAACCTCAGTTGCCTTTCGAGTTTAAATAAAGGTTTGAAATTAAATTAAATGTAGTTTATATTACTGTCATTTAGTTAATTTAGACAACTCTAAAAGATCCATAGTATCGCATGTTAAAGATCCAGTACAATGATGTTTTAATTCAGTCATAAATAGCTTATTGTGGAATGTCATAAGTATAATTTGTTCAGCTTCAGAAGTGTTTGTTTTGATATAAGTGTATAACTGAGCACAGCCAGTACGGCCTTCTGTTCACTAGACACTATAGAGATGCTTGATAAGACTATGACGCCGATGTTGAGGACCGGGACTAGATGTGACTGACAAGCCAATCAGAACAGCAAGATGTGACTGATGGGCCAATCAGAGTAACCTGTGTGTATTACACAAGACTGGATATCTGGCTTGGTTTTGTTGATATGCAGGGGGATAAACATAATTTCACAACAACAACAACATTTGGGGTAATGTTACATCAACATACCTTCTGTAAAAAATGCAACAAGATTTTCATTGTACTGTCACAAACAGCAGGGTGCCAACTGCCAATCAGTGTAGGATGTTAGAGGTGTGCAGTCAGGGAGAGAAACACTCACATGCTATCCAGACAGTCAGGAGGCTGTTTGAGACGGTTGCCTTGTCTCAAGTAATCATAGATCTCACTGTTCTCCACCCCGGGGTATGGCGTCTGGCCACGTGTGGCTATCTCCCACATGGTCACGCCAAACGACCACTGAGAGAGAGAGAGAGAGAGAGAGAGAGAGAGAGAGAGAGAGAGAGAGAGAGAGAGAGAGAGAGAGAGAGAGAGAGAGGGGGGGGGGGGATAGAGTTGAAATTAGGGAAAGAGGGGCAAAATAACAAGAGGGGGAGAGAGAGAAAGAGAGAGATGGGGATAGAGAGAGGGGGAGGGGGTTGGGGCAAAATAACAAGGGGGGGAGAGAGAGATGGATAAAGAGATGGGGATAGAGAGAGAGAGAGAGAGAGTTGAAATTAGGGAAAGAGGGGCAAAATAACAAGAGGGAGAGAGAGGAGAGTTACAATTTGGGAAAGGGGAAAAATATCAGGAGGCAGAGAGAGAAGGGGGAGAGGAAGTCTTTTAAATCCCTCTCTCTCTCTCTCACACCTTGCCACACATACAACCCAAACACAAATCCACACTGAGCAAACACTAGCTAAACCCCATCACGGCACCTGCCGCCGCCACAGACACATCGAATCAGGCCGTGCTGTTTGTCTAGGCTTCCAGAGCCTCCTGCTCACCAGAGGACGTGTTTGGTTAACCAGCTGGTTCTGTACCAACATGCACACGGGACGACGCACTGGCCTACAAGCGGAAGTATCAATATCCACATGTAATCCATCGATTTACTCAAACGTATGTACTTTGGCAGAATCCTTTGTTTTGGTTGAATTTCATTATTGTTTTCATTATTTATTTACACAGATCAGCTAGCCTAGCTTAAAACTCCGGGAGAGGTGTATTTGGCCAACCGCTAGGCTTGCTGATCCCTATCCGCTTACATTTATTGGCGTTAAGCTAGGCTAGCTTGCAGGATAGCTTTCTACTGAACGGTATCCATCTTCTCGTCTGACTCCGGTGAAGGCGGTAAGCGCATTTCCCATAATGTTGGCGTGCTCCTTAAAAGAAAATCTACACTTCTGTAGAAACACCCAACGTATTTAAGTGTGTTATAGCTTAGATATGCATGTTTTAAAATTCTGTTTGTGTCTCGAGAGGGCAATGGTGATTTTGTTGATGTTAAATAACTACTTTTTTTGCCAAATATTCGTATTCATAATGTAGTCTCTGAGGGTTACATTCTAAAGAGGTGTCTGATGTATATGACAGAAATGTGTATGTAACCAACTTCCAAGACCTCTATAGGTATGCACACACACCAATTATGTGTTTGCGTGCACACACACACACACACACACACACACACACACACACACACACACACACACACACACACACACACACACACACACACACACACACACACAGGTGGGTTACTTAATGTATGTCTGTCTGTCTGCCTGTTTGC
>NC_140165.1:236807223-236809723 GCF_963971535.1 Notolepis coatsorum | reverse complement strand
CGGGAAATCCTCAGAAAGCTGAAACCTGATACCAGTCTCGGTGCGTCCCTGATGAACGCTACATTTAGAACGATCCCATTGTATGTAGAGTCCACTGCAACATTATGTCACTCAAACCCAAACTGGACCTCACAGCACTCTGCAATGACACAGGGTCTTGTTATTAATATAATTATTATTTATTTCCTTTTTTCCCCCCATTTCTCTTCTATTCTATTATCTGTTGTAATTGTATGTGACTTCTATGTGGACGGAGGAACAGCTGCTGCTTTTGGGGACGCGAGCCAATGAACAGGTGGTGCTGTCTCTCCGAGAGGGTGTTACAGGTGCTGTGTCTCTGAGAGGGTGTTACAGGTGGTGCCGTCTCTCTGAGAGGGTGCTGTGTCTCTCTGAGTGGGTGCTGTGTCTCTCTGAGTGGGTGTTACAGGTGGGTGCTGCGTCTAGAACATAAACCCTGGTTCCCGTTCCTCGCTCACCCAGCAGCCGCATGACGTTCTGGTGGTCAAACTCCTTCATGCAGGCCGCCTCGCGGAGGAAGTCCTCCATCTCAGAGCGGGTGCAGATGGCGACTGGAGAAGAGATCAACATTAAGATTAAGATTCAGATGACTTCTATTGTCACTGGCAATTTGAATTGGTCTTTTCGAATATCCCTCCTAGTTACACATGCTGCACACGGTCCCCCGCACATACCAGTCCACCACCCGTACATTCGTACTGTATCTTGGAATGTATATACCTGACTGTGTACTCTTATTTTAGATTTTCGACTACCTAAATGTTTATTGTGAGTGATCTGTGGTGCTGAATTTCCCTCGGGATCAATAAAGTACTTCTATTCTATTCTATATGTATTCCAAGGGCACTCAGGCTGAGAGGGTGGGCACCGTAGATATGTGAAGCCACCCCACGGTCACCGGCTCGAGCCGGTATACAGTATACACCTCCCGTCTGGTGCCGGCCATGTGCCAACATTATTATCGCCTCCTTACTTTTCATGGTCTTCACGGCGACTTTGAGCGCAGCCTCCTCCTGGGTCAGAAGTCCTTCCATCACAGAGCCGAACTCTCCTGAAGAGACACACACACAGTAAACAAAAGTAAATAATTGTACAAGTTACATAGACCTGTTCGCTGTATACGTCAGACTCAGTGTGTGCGCACATCAAGTGGGCAAAATAAACGTAATCCTGGTCAGAACAACGGGGCAGACTACAATATATTGACATTTGTCAGCCATGCTAGGGATCTAAACAATCAATCCATGGCAAAGCTAGATATGTAAAAGGTGAAAGACTCACAGCCACGCTGATTTGGCAAAATTAAATCCAGACGTTTTTGTTTGAAACTACTTTTAGAGCCCCGTTCTACTTTTTTTTTGCGCAGGTAGGGGGCAACTTAGTCACGTGACTCAGTTGGTATTGCCGATTGGCTCGAACACGGTATGTTTGTAAACAGCGAACAGGTCTATAGATCTGCTTGGGAACTCTAGATGTGGCCGCGTACATCAGGGTTGCCATGCAGCTTTTCATGACTCATAGGTGTTTGTGTCGGTAAACACAGTAAACACAGTGATGTAGTCAGCGAGCAACGCTGTAACTCCCCACTGGGCCTTGGAGGAAGGTCACGGCTTATCAAACAGTGTCTCAGTGTTAGCAGGCGGGGGAGATAACACTGGCCCCGGAGAAATCACTTGAGATGGCTGGAATAATTCACACACAGTGCTCATGTCTGGACCATCGCTGATGTTCAGTGTAAAATGTTTCCAATGCGTCGCTTCGCTGTTATTTGTTTTCAAAGCCCTCAGTGGCCTGGCTCCCCTCTTATCTCGCGGCTCTCCTCTCCCGCCACGTTGCTCCTAGATCTCTCCGGTCCTCCAGTCGCTCTCTCCTGGTGGTCCCTCCATGTAGGCTGAGGACTGAGGGCGACCGTGCAGGCGCTGCCCCACAGCTGTGGAATGTCCTCACCCCCGACATGAGGTGCGCTCCCTCCCCGTCTGCCTTTAAATCCAGGTTAGAAACCCACCTGTTTACCAGGCCTTTTAGCTTTTAATCTGGATAGTCTGATCCCACACCTACCCTGTTTCATGTTGTGTATTTTTATATTTCTTATTTTTTAATCTTACTTGTTGTTATATTTGTTGTATCTGTATTGCTTTCTTTACCATTTTTTACGGTGTTTTATTCGCCTATAGTGCCATTCATATGTACATCACTTTGGTGCAACTACGGTCGTTTTTAAATGTGCTTTCGAAATAAAACGTACCGTGCTACCGTCTCTGTGATATAAACATAACAACAGATGTACTTGAGGTGTTTAGTGAGTCATGACTCACCCTCTCCCAGTGTCTTTCCCAGGGTTAGTTTGTGTCTGTCCACCATTACATCCTGCAGCTTCTGCTTCAACTCATCACTGATGCCCAGGGTGTTCACTGAGGGGAGAGGGGAGAGGACGTTTAGTAAAGGACGAGGCTGTTTCATGAAGAAGAGAGAGGGGGGGGGG
>NC_140165.1:236802223-236804723 GCF_963971535.1 Notolepis coatsorum | reverse complement strand
GGAGTGTTGTGGAGCGGGTCAGCTGACGGGGCCTGTTTTCACAGCTGTGTGGGGGAACGGATTTAACGATTCTCAACCTAGGGGTCAGGACCCCGTGGGGGGTCCCCCTGGTGTTAAAAATGGGGTCCCGGGATAGATTCCTAACCATGCTTAAAAATAATCTGTTTTGGTAATTTTGAAATGACAACATGAGGTCAGTATGAAGGCCAGGCAGCCTCACTAGCCCACCGCTTGGGTCTTAACGTCCTGTCCCCTGTAGGAGGGGCATGTTGTTCGCACATCTGGTACCAGGTGTAACTGGTACAAACTGAACACTGTGCTCACAGGTTCTACATGTTGGGGTCACGCCTGGATTAACCCTCCGCTCTGTATCCCTGGGTTGAAGCAACAAAACCACCTGCAGACTACAGTCCTGTCCTGATTTATCTACTGTGACGCTGTATAGGATGTTATCTGCCTGCCTGCCTGTCTATCTATCATTCTGTCCATCCGCCTGTCCCATCTGTCTGTCTGTCAGCCTTTCTGCCTGTCTGCCTGTCTGCCTGTCTGCCTGTCTGCCTGTCTGCCTGTCTGTCTGTCTGTCTGTCTGTCTGTCTGTCTGTCTGTCTGTCTGTCTGTCTATCTATCTATCTATCTATCTATCTATCTATCTATCCATCCACCTGTCTGTCTGTCCTTCTATCTGCCTGTCTGTCTGTCTGTCAGTACAGAAGACATCAGAGTAGCTGCTACACACACTAACCCACATCTCTCCCTAACTCCCACATTCACACAAACACCCGCAGTGTTTAGCGTCTAGTGTGTTATTATGGCCAAAGGTTTCCTCTGATAAACACTGACTGGTTCTACCCGGAGGGCAGACAGAGAAGAGTCTCTTGTTCTGTATTGTCTTCCACCCTGAGGCCGGGCGGCAGGTTTGAGCATGTCGTCTCCTGCTGCCCCGGAGAGAGAGGTGCACCTTTCAGAGCTACGTGCAGAGAGGTGAGAGGCAGAGAGAGAGAGAGACAGAGAGACCGAGGCAGAGAGAGAGAGACAGAGAGACAGAGAGGCAGAGAGAGAGAGACAGGGAGACAGAGGCAGAGAGATTAACTCACATGTGGCTTCTGTCGTTCTGCGGCTGTATGTGCGGCGTGCGCGGTATCGAACCACCAGCTCCCCGCTCTCCATCATGGGCTCAAACGCCTCCCTGTGAACATAAACATACACACGTACACACACTCACACACACACACACACACACACACACACACACACACACACACACACGTCCGCAAGCAAGCAAGCAGGCAGGCACACGCACACACACACATCCGCAAGCAAGCAGGCACACAGGCACATCCGCAGGCAGGCAGGCAGACACACACACACACACACGCACACGCACACGCACACACACACACACACACACACAAATTAGGAATCACTTCTCACTCCAGCTAAATGTGTAAACACAGCTGAGTGCGTCATTCCTTCCCTCCTCTAATTCAACAGAATGCGTATTGACAAGTTGATCTCACAGCACCAGATGTGCTACATATCAGTCCAAATGTCCCACAATGCACCAACAACTGAGAGACTAATAGGTCAAAGGGAAAAAAACAAAAAACATTTATATTTTTTGAGTGTGTGTGTGTGTGTGTGTGTGGGGGGTTGGCAACGCTATCCAGTCCCTCCCGTCCCGCCGGGACAGTAACATGGTAACATCCTACGCACCCGAAGCGCGTCTCCTTGCGGCGCAGCTTGGCCACGTACACACCCATGAGGACGGCGATGGACACGGCCCCCGCCACGGCCATCACCACGTACCACCAGTGCCAGGAGAACGCCGGGGGCGACGCCAGACCTGCGGGAGGGGGGGAGGGGTTTAGTCACGTACAGCGCGTAAAAGGTTAGGATGGAGCAATGTTATTACTGGAACGTTACGATTGGGTGTGGGTTGGTTGTTCTTTTTGGGTTGTGTGTGTGTGTGGCGTGTGTGTGTGTGTGTGTGTGTGTGTGTGTACTTGGGTGGCTACATTAGGCCAGACGGGTTAGCGGCAGCTAAATGTGGCTTGTCGCAAGTGATACTTTAGGACACGATGATCCTGTGTTGTAGCGGCGCTTACCCGCTCTCGTGACGTCTTCGCTCTCTGGGTTTGATTATCTCATTAAAAGGAGTTTAGTGACCTCAGCTCCGCTGTCCATATTTACACAGGGATGAGGGGGGGGGGGGGGTCTGTATGACACTTCACACGTTTCATTCTACTCTTTATATACCTTCACTAAGAATATTCCACCCTGTAACCACCCGGCGTTCTCAAAATATCCACAACCCGCGCTCTCCCTCGGAATTCTTAAAAAGTCCTTTCTTTCATATAATGTGGCACACTCTCTCTCTCTCTCTCGCTCGTCCTCCCTCCCCACAAACCAACCACTGCCAACTCTCTACAGCCTCCACCCACTATTTTCCTCCCTCATTCATTCCCACGCACACCCCCACTTCTTCTACAGCCAGAACCAA
>NC_140165.1:236672223-236794723 GCF_963971535.1 Notolepis coatsorum | reverse complement strand
CACGGACGTTATCACATGCGAGCGAAATGCGCACTGTGACTGTCGTGTCTTGGCTCTAGGCAGAATCACGAATAGTGTAGGGGATGCTCGATATTGGCTTTTTTACCGATACCCCGATATTGTCCAACTCTTAATTTCCGATACCGATATCAACTGATACAGATATATGCAGGCCCCCCCCCCCCCCCCAAAAACTGAATAATTTCAGGTAATTAACATTACATATCTCTTGTTGTGGAATTAACACAACATTATGCATACTTTTGACAATCAATTTAATCATAATTTGTTCTTACTTGCTTGCCTGGGTAAATAAAGGTTATAGAAATGTAAAAAAATTTAAAACCGATACCGATATTTTCCGATATCACATTTGAATGCCAATATCGGCCGATAATATCGGACATCCCTAGAATAGTGGTTTAAGAGAAGTTATTTATATTTTGAATGTGATTGACTGTGCATTAGTTAGATTATACGTCTGCCATTTCCACCGCAAAAGGCACATACAATTAACAATACGATGCGTCGATCATGAATACGCAAATCGACTCAATTCTATCGTCGACTAGGGCAGCGAATCGTGACAGCCCTAGTTCCTTCCCTCTCTGCGTTCTAGTTGTGTTATCACCACACAGGGTTAGGCAAACACCCCGTCTCGGCGAGCGCCGTTGTCAAGAAGAGGGGTTTGAGGAGCCAGTGCTGGTGCAGCAACAGTGGACCCTGGGCCAGGAGCCAGGAGCCAGGGGCCACGAGACAGGAGCCAGGGGCCAGGGCCTAGGGGCTGGTGGGCGGAGGAGCAGTGGTCAGGCGTGTGTTGTTTTGACAGCCTCGGGCCTCCAGGGTGTGGATAACACCAGCTGGAGGAGAGTGTGAGGGAATGCGGAGAATTCTCCATGATTAGAGTGAGGAAAGGCTACTTAAGGCTGGTTAAGGGCACCGCTGTTCAGCCTGACGGGCCACAGCGCTCCCTCTGTCTCTGGTCTCTGGACGGTCGGGCGAACACAGATGGGACACATGCTGAGTGAGGCCTTTACATTCGGTCTTCTTCCTTCACTTTCTGTTTCTCTCCCATCTCCTCCCCCTCCCCCTCTCTCTGCTTTATTCTCCTTTGCTTGCGTTTTTTCCCCTCTTCTCTTTATTCCTCTCTTTCTCACCCTTTGGACCAGAAAGAGAAGAAAAAACAAAACGCTGTTGGCAGCAGAAAAACCCCAGTGGATAGAAAAACTAGCTGAATAGCATGCTAGAAATAGTGTCAGGAATGTGTGTGTGTGTGTGTGTGTGTGTGTGTGTGTGTATGTGTGTGTGTGAGAGCATGCGTGCGCGTGTGTGTGTATGAGAGTGTGCGTTTGTGTGTGTATGAGAGGGAGTGAGTTAGTGTGTGTATGTGAGAGAGTGTGTTAGTGTGTGTATGTGTGAGAGTGTGTGTGTGTGTGTGTGTGTGTGAGTGTGTGTGTGAGCGTGTGTGTGAGAGTGTGTGTGTGAGAGAGTGTGTGTGTGAAAGCGTGTGTGAGAGAGTGTGTGTGTGTGCGTGAGAGCGTGTGTGAGAGTGTGTGTGAGAGTGTGTGTGAGTGTGTGTGAGAGCGTGTGTGTGTGCTTGTGGGAGAGAGTGTGTGAGAGTGTGCGTGTGTGTATGGTGTATGTGTGTGTATGTGTGTGTGTATGTGTGAGAGTGTGTGTGTATGGTGTGTGTGTGTGTGTGTGTGTGTGTATGTGTGAGAGTGTGCGTGTGTATGGTGTATGTGTGTGTGTGTGTGTTACATCTACAGACAGAGCAGACGTCCAAGAAGCTCTCAACAAGGAGACAACAGTTCTTATTTCCTTTGTTGCTGTTTGAGTTAAGGCGCTCTTTGTCTTCCTCTCTGCTCCTCGCTCGTACAAAACACAGTTACACACAAGTCACGCACACACACACAGACAAGACAGACACACACACTGAAGTCACACACACACACACTGAAGTCACACACACACACACACACACACACACAAGACAGACAGACACACTGAAGTCACACACACACACACACACACACAAGACAGACAGACAGAAGTCACACACACACACACACACACACACACACACACACACACACACACACACACACAAGACAGACAGACATGAGTCACACACACACACAAGAAAGACAGACAGGAGTCACACACACACACACAGACAGAAGTCACACACACACACACACACACACACACACACACACACACAAGACAGACAGAAGTCACACACACACACAAGACAGACAGACACACTGAAGTCACACACACACATACACAAGACAGACAGACATGAGTCACACACACACACACACACACACAAGAAAGACAGACAGGAGTCACACACACACACAGACAGAAGTCACACACACACACACAAGACAGACAGAAGTCACACACACACACACACACACACACACACGACACAGACAGAAGTCACACACACACACAAGACAGACAGACAGAAGTCACACACACACACACAAGACAGACAGAAGTCACACACACACAAGACAGACAGACACACTGAAGTCACACACACACACACACACACACACACACACACACACACACACACACACACACACACACACAAAACAGACAGACAGAAGTCACACACACACACACACAAGACAGACAGACAGACAGAAGTCACACACACACACACACACAAGACAGACAGACAGAAGTCTCACACACACACACACACACCCGAGTCAGTGAGAGTGGGAAACAGGGCTTGGCCTACAGATGATGTTATCAGGAAGTGTTTGGCGGCTGATTGCTTCCACATGTGGTGCCTGCTCCGACTGCCAGCGGCAACAAAAACAACCTCAATGTCCGCTCCTTCTCCTCCTCCTCCTACGTCTCCATGCCTACTGCCTCAGGGCGGGGCGATATATACATATTTAGAGCTTATTGTCTATCTGTTTTGTTGCATTGTGTTCTGTTGTTTTGTTTTAGCCATTGTTTTGTGGTTAGTGTGAAATTCAAGTCTGATTTCCCACCAAACCTTGTCACACATCCTGAGGCCATGTGGTTCTGTGAGACATGTCAATCAGATTATCTATCCAACATGTTCTATTCCTTATATTACACATTTCCATAGCTAGGCTGCCAAAGGCAGGTATAGATTATTATATTTATCAGTCTGGATAACATGGTCTATTATTTTCCATGCTCTGCCATTCATCCTCTCTTTGTCCTTCGTGTCTCTTTAACTCTCTCTGCCTTCGATCCAACTTTTCTTCCCTCGCTGGTTATTCTTTGGTCAAATCTAAATTTTTTCCCATAAAAAGGAGGGGATCAGTGGGTTCAGATGAATAAAGATGTGGATGTAGAGGTATAAAGTTATAGAGGTATAAAGATATAGAGGTATAAAGATGTAGAGGTATAAAGATGTAGAGGTGTAAAGATGTAGAGGTATAAAGATATAGAGGTATAAAGATGTAGAGGTATAAAGATATAGAGGTATAAAGATGTAGAGGTATAAAGATATAGAGGTATAAAGATGTAGAGGTATAAAGATGTAGAGGTATAAAGATGTAGAGGTATAAAGATATAGAGGTATAAAGATGTAGAGGTATAAAGATATAGAGGTATAAAGATGTAGAGGTATAAAGATATAGAGGTATAAAGATGTAGAGGTATAAAGATGTAGAGGTGTAAAGATGTAGAGGTATAAAGATGTAGAGGTGTAAAGATGTAGAGGTATAAAGATGTAGAGGTATAAAGATGTAGAGGTATAAAGATGTGGATGTGGAGGTATAAAGATGTGGATGTAGAGGTATAAAGATGTGGATGTAGAGGTATAAAGATCTGGATGTAGAGGTATAAAGATCTGGATGTAGAGGTATAAAGATGTAGAGGTATAAAGATGTAGAGGTATAAAGATGTGGAGGTATAAAGATGTGGATGTAGAGGTATAAAGATCTGGATGTAGAGGTATAAAGATGTGGAGGTATAAAGATGTGGATGTAGAGGTATAAAGATCTGGATGTAGAGGTATAAAGATCTGGATGTAGAGATATAAAGATATAGAGGTATAAAGATCTGGATGTAGAGGTATAAAGATCTGGATGTAGAGATATAAAGATGTAGAGGTATAAAGATGTGGATGTAGAGGTATAAAGATCTGGATGTAGAGGTATAAAGATGTGGATGTAGAGGTATAAAGATGTGGATGTAGAGGTATAAAGATATAGAGGTATAAAGATCTGGATGTAGAGGTATAAAGATCTGGATGTAGAGGTATAAAGATCTGGATGTAGAGATATAAAGATGTAGAGGTATACAGATGTGGATGTAGAGGTATAAAGATCTGGATATAGAGATATAAAGATGTAGAGGTATACAGATGTGGATGTAGAGGTATAAAGATCTGGATATAGAGATATAAAGATGTAGAGGTATACAGATGTGGATGTAGAGGTATAAAGATCTGGATGTAGATATATAAAGATGTAGAGGTATAAAGATGTGGATGTAGAGGTAGGAACACTGAAGGAAAACAGTGGTGTTACTGAACACCTTGGGAACTGTTCTTACGAGTAGAATATGAACACGGAACGTGTGCCAAGTCGCTCCGAACACAGAAACGCCAACCATAAAGTGAAGCATATGAGGGGAATGAATGTTCTTTTTTTCCCCCTTACAAAAAGGAAGCCAGACTTTGCTTCAGGCTCAGAAGGAAACCTTGTTGTTAGGCACCATTTAGTTCACAGAAGAGGTGATTAACATCTGAATACACAACGGGCCAACATCCTATTGTATGTTGACACTATCATACTAATAAACACGTCTGAACTTTTATTTAATAATCTGTCGGGGATCTGGGTTGTCCCTCCGTTTCTCCACAGGCGTCATTCGTCCCTCTTTAGTTTGTCCCTCTTTAGTTCGTCCCTCTCGACGTTGGTCAGCGGAAAGATGAAAAGGCTTCAGCCAAGCACTGAGTCATAGGTCGACGCTCTTGGATCTGCTCTGTCTCTACTCTCGTCCGCAAATAAAAACAAGCGCCTTGCTGCACAGGAAATGTCTTTCCCAGAGATCAGCTGGAGCCATTAAAGTCAAGGTCATCAAAAATGTCACAACACCAGACCCCATCCCCACAAAAACATCCAACCTCGTTCGAGCAGAAAGTTTTCACTAGCGTCTTGTGACACCGGGCAGGATTCTGTGCGGAAGAGGGTTTAATGTTTGCGTTTTTTTATTTTGTCAGGCAGTGAGAAATTATTAAACGTGTGTCGCGGCCGGGACTCACTTCCAGGTCGGGACGGGCGTACGTACGCTGTGTAACCCGAGGAGTAGCCGGGGAGTAGTTTTCCAGGGGAACACGAGTAGATGTTACACAAGTCTCACGGGCAGGTCAGAACTCAGTCGTCACCGTGGCAACCACGTCTAGTACTGGACGGAGACACGCGTCGTTCTCTTCGGCCGTTTTCATGCTTTTCAGACAAATCCCTTTACAGGAAAACACGTAAATGTCACTGGAGGACGATGTCATGACTCTTCTCTCTCTCTCTCTCCCTGTTTCTGCCCTTCTTCCTCTCAGTCCCAGGAGAACAAAGTGGGCTTTGGGAAAATAGCTAAATGTGTTTTTTCAAAGCCCACCCCTCCCCCCTCCCATCCCTTTTCCTACTCCCACCATCATCCTTTTCCCTAAAATGTTTCCCACAGTGCCTAGCTGTATTCCACAGGTCATCCGGGGTCGAGAAAAGAGGGGGGAGGGTGAAGGGAGGAGCGGGGGTCTTGAAAGACGGGAATGAGCGCGAGAACGAAGGAGAACGCGTTGCACTTGTTCGGAAGCGCAGGAAATACATTCCTCTGCTGCGTTTGTAGGAGTAGAGGAGAGAGAGAGAGAGAGAGAGAGAGATAGAGATGACAAGAGGGAGAGAGAAAGAGAGAGGTGGCATTAGAGAGAGAGAGAGGTGGCAAGAGAGAGAGAGCGACGTGGCAAGAGAGAGAGAGAGAGGTGGCAAGAGAGAGAGAGCGAGGTGGCAAGAGAGAGAGAGAGAGCGATGTGGCAAGAGAGAGAGAGAGAGAGAGGTGGCAAGAGAGAGAGAGTGAGGTGGAAAGAGAGAGAGAGAGTTGGCAAGAGAGAGAGAATTTTATTTAATTGAGTGAAAGAGAGTGAGAGAGATAAAGAGGTGGCAAGAGAGATAGAGATAGAAATGTAAAGTGAAAAGAGAGAGAAATTGAAATTAAAAGAAATTAAAAGAGAGAGAGAAATTTCTCTGTTCGATTGTTTTGTTTGGCTTTGGCAATAAAGCCCATTTGAATTTTATTTAATTGAGAGAGAGAGATAAAGAGGTGGCAAGAGAGGGAGAGAGTGGCAAGAGGAAGCCAGAGAAAGAAAGATGGTAGAGAGGAAGGGAAGAGATCATACAGTATGTGTCCAGTGAGTCTACTGGAGAGAGAGAGAGTGAGGGGGGGGGGGGGTGATAAGAGATGAAGAAAGGGGTGTCAAGGGAGGGGGGAGGGGGAGGAGGAATCGAAGAGTTGGGGGGTGTTGACAAACAATGCACAAATTCACAATTAGCTGTGACCCTTTTGCGATAGGCCACTCCAACTGCCACGCCCCCTTTTAGCCAATTGGCATGAACACAAACACACACACACACACACACACAACCTCCATGCCCAATTTCAGCCTCTTAGGGCGAAGCCTGTGGGCACTAGAGGCTGGGGAATTCTTTGTGGATCAACCGACCAACCTATAGAGCTGCTGGTCGCAACTAAAGAGGTAGTCTTTAGTCTAACCTTTTTACTATTATGTACCCTACTACTATTATTATACTACTACCTATCTTGCTAACATGTCTATACTACTATGCACTCAGCAGTCAGCTATGAAACAAAAGTGTCAGCTAAATGACTTGCAAATTGTAAGTCTGTCTGTGCCAAAAAGACACACGTCAATGACAGCTCAGCAATGAGACACAGAGAGAAAGAGTCAGAGAGAAAGAGTCAGAGAGAGCGAGAGAGAGAGAGAGAGATTGAAGCCTGGCCAACAGAACCCTCTGAGAGTTCCTTATGAAACCCTGAGATGACAAAGACACAGAGCACATGGTCTCTCTCTCCATCTACCTCTCTCTTTCTTCATCTACCTCTCTAACTCTCTTCATCTCTCTCTCCAACTCTCTTCATCTCTCTCTAACTCTCTTCATCTCTCTCTAACTCTCTTCATCTCTCTCTCTCTCTCTCTAACTCTCTTCATCTCTCTCTCTAAAAGGGCAGCAAATTAGACCCAGACAACTACCGCCCTGTTTCTATTCTTCATTCATATTCATCTCGAAAGTCATGGAAAAAATAGTCTACGAACAGGTCGAAAAGTACCTAGCGGAAAGAAATCTAATCTACGAATTCCAATAGTCTATCAGTGAGCTGAATGCAATCCTACCTTGAGGGGAGAGAACAGATGGTAGAGGTAAACGGTACCCTATCCCCCCCCCCCTCACAGTGAGCTGTGGTGTTCCACAAGGAAGCATACTAGGACCGCTACTGTTCCTAATTTATGCAAATGACATGTCAAATGACTGCAACTTGTTCTTGTTCGCAGACGAATCAGCCCTGCTGGTCTCTGACAAGAACAAGTTACAGGTTGAAAAAAGCCTCAGCTCAGAACTCGGCAGAATCTGCACCTGGCTCGCTGATAACAAACTATCATTACACCTGGGTAAAACAGAGTCCATTCTCTTCGGATCAAATAACAAACTCAGCAAGACCGACGGCTTCTCAGTTACAGTGGGTGACAATATTGTCACAAGGAAAGATGAAATTACATACCTAGGTTCCATCCTAGAGGCAAATCTTTTCTGTGACAAAATGGCATCCAAAGTAATAAAAAAAAGTCAACCAACGAACTAGATTCTTGTACCGATCTCCTCTCTGGTAAACAAGAATAACCTGAAGACTCTGGCAGGAGCACTCATTCAAGGGTACTACGACTATGCTTGCACCTCATGGTACCAAAGCACCTCAGGCCCTTGTTACACACAGTGTTTTTGTGCTCGTTTTTATACGTTTTTGAATACGTTTGCTGTCCCTATTACATAGAAATGCCGTTTTTGCCGGATACGTTGTGGCCCTACTGAAAACGCTAAATTGTGTTTTCCGTTTTGGAGTAGCGCCAAAACTCGCCGACAACATGTCGTGTAATCTGCGCGGAGCCGTTGTTGCTCAATGCCCATGCGCAGTAGATACCATCTGCGTGCCCTTCCGGTGACAACAGAGAGCTGTCCCAAATAGCTGCAGCTACCATGTGTTGTCAAGTTATTGTTATAAGGACCCCAGTCCAAGCTACAACAGTCTGCATTCCCTTAACAATTGTTTGTATTGATCCTTATTGTATTGTACCCATTACGCAATATGTTAAATAAAGTTTACATCCATTCATTCTGCTAGCATTACCGATTGCATGAGCACTGCCGCTGGCTAACGTGAGCTAGCGTTAGCTATCAGACCCTGTTAGCTCAAGCTCCTCTTTCAATCTTAACAAGCATTAAACAAAATGGTCATCTATTCACCTTTGTTTAATACACACGGCGTTGTCTCTAATGTTATCTAGCTACTGATAGCTCCCGATATCATCAGTTTGGTGCTGGCTGGTTAACGTGAGCTAGCGTTAGCTTCTAGCCACAATGCTATACTGTTATACTGGCATATTCCAGTCACGTTAGCATGTAGCTAACAATGTAGCTAACAACATTGCCGATCATTTTTGAGACTAAACTATCCGCTCTTGGTGGTCACTTGTGTTGATGTTAGTTTTGTTTCATCAACAAATGAGAGGCAGAACACACAGTGAATGTATCCGTTTTGTTTATTGCACTTTTATTACACTTTGCTGAAAAATAAGTGCTGCATTGGGTAAATAGGCATTTAAAGATGGCGGCGCCCGCCTTGTTGACATTTTCTTTGCAGGAAGTGTATTGGCACATTCAAGTTCTGATTGGTTGAAAATTGCCTTCATGTTCGCCACCTACTGCCACCTACTGCTTTGGCAGTGTACTACATCACTGTACTCAGGTTGCAAAACGTATGTCTCACTCGGCTACCGCTACGTTGCGACCTGGAAAAGCGAAACTCATCAGAAAACGAAACTAAGGTGTAACCGCAGCCTCAAAGGCGCTAAAAACAAGATTACAATCACAAAGCAAACTGGTCAGACTACTACTTGACCTTACTCCTAGAACCCACCTCACCCCTGCCCACTTTGACAACCTAGGATGGCTTAGAGTAGATGACAGAGTACAGCAACTTGCAATGGGCCTGGTCTACAAGATACACTACACGACTAAGGTACCCATGTACATGTCAAAATACTTCCCAAAGGTCAGTGAATACCACGACCACAACACCAGAGGGAGCTCCACAAATCATGTTGAACCCAGATTCGGCTCAAACAAGGGACTAAACACATTTCGCAATTATGCCACATCGATGTGGAACGCCCTACCCAAAGCTGTAAAGGAATGTGAATCACTACCCACTTTCAAAACCACTCTCAAAGAGCACCTATGGGAGACTGCAATTCGAAACCTGTAAATGTACAGTAAATGTCCTAACCCAATAATACACGAGACCCTCTTCTTGAGACCAAGTAAGGTTTCGTCGATATTCCAATGTACAGTTTTGCTTGTACAGTTGTACAGTTTCCCCCCCCCCCCCCCCACCCCACCCACCCAACCACCTCCAATGTACAGTTCCCCCTCCACCCCACCTACCCAACCTCCTCCAATGTACAGTTTCTACGTCAAATGTATATACTCTCTTTTTTAGACTGTTTTTGTATCACAAACAGTACTGTATTTGTAAATCTGGTATGTCATAAATGTATAGATGTAGCAGTACTGTCTATCTGTATGTCGTGTATGTCATATATGTTATGATGAATTGAAAATGGGGGACCCTGATGTAAACAAGACGAAAGTCTTTCTCTGGTCTGCATCCCCTGAACAATTGTGTGTATTGAGCTGTACTGTATTGTACCCATTCTGCAATCTGTTAATAAAGTTTTCAATCAATCAACTCTCTTCATCTCTCTCTAACTCTCTTCATCTCTCTATATCTCTCTATATCCCTCTTCATCTCTCTATTAACTCTCTTCCTCTCTCTCTATCTCTCTCTCCAACTCTCGTCATCTCTCTCTCTTCATTTCTCTCTATCTCTCTTCATCTCTCTCTAACTCTCTTCATCTCTCTTTCTAACTCTTCATCTCTCTCTAACTCTCTTCATCTCTCTCTCTCCAACTCTCTGCATCTCTCTCTCTCTCTCTCTCCAACTCTAGACCTCTGTGGCCACTATTTAATGTCATTGCATGTTAACATTTGATAACATTAATCCCAGAGAGAGAGAGAGAGAGAGAGAGAGACGCCAAAGTAAGAATGAAACCACATTGTCTCAAAAGGAAACCATGTCATCTGGCAAAAACAAAGGATTTCTTCCAGTGGAGTGAAACAAAAGACAGCTCTACTTGAGATCTACTAAGGGTTGGGACCCAAAACGGGTCACGGCAGACCTTCCTCTGGACCACGAAGAGTAATAATAATATTAACATTTATGATATGTTTCAATGAGCCTGGATCCCCGACTTGAGAAGCTGAAGAAACCAAACCATTAGGTAAATGAAGAAGAGAAACATTCTTAAAAAGTTCCCTTCTCCATTCCGGCGGCCTTCATCAAAAGAGCTACTTCTCCTTTCTACCTCTACTGCTGCCGTTTGGTTTCCTGCTCATAGTCTCTCTAGCTTTCTCACCCGCTTACCCACATTAACCCTTTCACTGCCACACTACAGACGGTTACGGTGGTAGTGAAAGGGTTAAAGAATGAAAGAAATGGACTCCAACAGTCCTTATTAAAGCTCGAGATTCTCCCTTCTGTCGCAGAGTATAAAACTTTGATCTCCAACCTTTTGTCAATCGAGTTTTACCGGGGTTTTAATTTATTTGTGATTCTTGCCTCGTCTTGTTGTCTCTTTGTTATGATTTTATATGCTGTGTGATTTTATATGCTTTTTTGGGGCTTATTTCTGTATGTACACTTACATTTACATTTAGTCATTTAGCTGACGCTTTTTTTTTTATACAAAGCGACTTATAAATTATGAATAACAAGTCAGCAGGAAGGGTACATCTCTGGCAGGGTCAGTGGCATTGTCGTCAAATAGTGTTGAACTTGAGTGTTACACTCTTGAGTGCATAGTAGTATAGACATATTAGCATGATAAGTAGTAGTATAAGTATAGTAGCATAGTAGTAGGGTACATAATAGTAAAAAAAAAAAAAAAAAACAGTAAGGTTATTGCAGATATTGATTGAAGAGGTGTGTTTTTAGTCGACGGTGGAAAGTTGGCCGGGTTTCAGCTGTCCTGCCCCTGGAGGGGAGTGTGTGCCACCATTGTGGAGCGAGGACTGAGAACAGCCTGCTTCTCTTTGATGACCCCCCAGGAGCCCGGATAGGACCCGACAGGACTGTAGATGAGGGGAACCGCCGTCGCCAGTTTAAATAAAAGGTTTGAAATTAAAAAGGTTACACTTTAGAGCAGAACACTCCTCTCGAGCCGGGGGACAAACCCTGCGTTGTTTGTTGTGAACAAATATATATATTTATTTATAATAGATGGGTTTTTTTCCCCCTCTGGATTGCAAGCCTAGCAGTTTTCAGAGAGCGATTTGAAACTCTGAAAGAAGAAAATCCATGGTAGATTTCCAATAAGTGAACAAACAAACCAAACACTCGCTCACATTAACCTGAGAAGTCGCCGTTTCATTGTGGTTCACAACGGCAGGGTATGGATGCACGGGGACAGAGCGGGGGCTGCTGGGTAAATGGCAGAGCGCTGGTTAGGAAGCGGCGTGTGGTGTCTGTGTTGCGGGTTCTCCGTCCAAATCATGTCCCGGGATCAACCCAGCGGCCGACCGCTGCCCCTGTGCCTGTCGGTAATCCGTCCCTGCCGCGGCAAACAACAGTGAGACGGCAACTTCTCAGTCGGGCCACAAGAGCGGTTAGAAAAAAAACATCTATTCAAAGAAGAAGTACATCCGGGGCTTTTACGAGCGGCTCAGTATCTCTGAGAGATTTCGCTTTGAATTCACGATGACACGAGATAGAATGAAGTCTAAGAAACACATAGTATAGTATAATATGTATTTCTTAGACTTATTCTATCTCGTGTCACTGTGTATCAGGTTTGTTTGTGTATATTGTCATACATTTTTTTTACAAAGGCATTATTTTCAGCCAAAACAAAATAACATACCTATTCATAATATTATTCATCAATAATAGAAATTTAATTCATCATGATTTGTTGGTGTGCCTTGGAGAAGGAGGAAAGATTCAGCGGTGCCTTGGTTAAAAAGATTTGGGGACCTCTGGTACAGTGAATGTGTTTTGTAAACTAATCACACGGCTCTGGCAGTGTAAACAAATGTCTCTCTCCCTCTCCCAAAATGGCATAGTGCACCTTAAATATGAAAGAAGAAGAGACGCGTTGTTTGGAAAGTAGCGAACGAATCTCAGAAAACCCCTCTTTCCTTCTGCATTCCACGAGTCAAGACGGCTACTTCTCTCTCATCCTCTTCGTGAGAAATGCTATCATGAGATACTTTCACACTGCATATAAGCGACTTCCACTGTGGAAAAGCCCCCTGGTTCTGCTGCTCCGTGGCGTATCTCAGCGCTTACTGTACCCTCTTTCCAGTTCGCCCATCCAGGCACGGAGAACCGGCGTGAGCTGGCATGGAAAAACCCACTCATTCCAGACTCAAAAACACACTGCAGCCCAGCATTACGGCCTCCGCACAGAGTACTGCAATTTCTAACTGAAGCCTTTCAGGACAATTTACACCCCCCCCCCTCTTCCTCCTCCTCCTCCTCCTCCTCCTCCCCTTCAGTCTCCACCTCCTCTCTCCCTCCTCTTCCTCCCCTGTGCCAGCCCTGCTCTACCCCTCGACGGTTTACATTTGAAACAGGAGTTGTAAAGCCAGAGAGGTAACGTGACTCATCTCTGACCGTCAGTCTTCATAAACAGAGGCTACGGTAATGGGGGCGCAAGACGGGCTGTTTTGATTTAGGACTGTAACGTAGGTAACCCGAGTCGCTCTCCCAGCCTCTCCGTAACCACACCATCCCTCTCTGCCTGCACTTAATTAGAGAGATGATACAGTAGACTGCATTAATCAACGGTAGACTACAGACGTCGGCGCTTAAAACTGCCTAGTGTGTTGTCTTAGGGAGGAAATTTGAATCCCAAATGTAAAAGAAAAAAGTAATAATAGCTTTTGTACTAAAATGTCCTCAGAAGAGGACGAAATCTCTGCGAGACGATTCCAAGCTCGATAGTAACCGCAGTCGTCCTATAGTCTCGCCACGTTTGCAAAAATGGCTGAAAACAAACATCTTCCAGGTTTTTACAGTCGGTCCGCTTGGCAGCTTTAAAGTCCTGTGCACTCAGCAGGAGCGGAAGAGGAGGCCTGGACTGAAAGGCCCAGAGCGGCAGTTAGATAACTAACTCCACCTCAGCCTTGACCCACTTCAGTGGAGGTGATCCCGTACACACAACCTCTTCCGAGAATGAAAACAAACAAAGTCTCTTACCTCCTTCTTTGGTCCTCAGCTCCAGCCAGGGGGTCCAGTCCGAGGGCCCCTGGCTGCTGTGACAGGCCACCCTGACGGCGTAGGGGCTGTGAGGCTCCAGGTCCATGATGGGGTGGTCGGCCGGCGGCACGTTGATGTTCTGGTTGTGGATCATTTCGTCCGGGCCCGACAACTCCCCCGAGTGCTTGGCCTGGAACACGGAAACAATAAAGTGTTGATGATCCTAAGATACATGTTTTTGAAGGGACTTGTTTTGAAGGGATTTCGTGCTCCATGGCCTACAATTGACAACGCTTCCTATTCTCAAGGAACTTGTTGTTGTTTAAAACTAAAAAAGGAAGGGAACCAATCCGCCACGCTTCCTCGGACAAGGAGAGGGGCACCGCGGCGGGGTTCTGAACAGGGCGTCAGGTGGTCGTTTCTCAAATTGCCCTTTTTAAACCGCGTTTCATTCCTCGGCTCTCATTTGCTGCGTGGGACGCGGGCCAGGCCCAGCGAGGTGCACAGTGAGCAGACCTCGTCAGCAGAAGATCACAGGCAGGAATCCTGCTGCCTCTGCAAAGTCTCTGCGGTGAACAGGCTTTACAGAGGAGCGTCGAGGGAGAAGCCGGCTCCAGAGCCTAACGATCCCAAACCACATGAGAAACCTCCCGCCTGGACTATTGTTCTGTGTGCTGCGTTGCTCATTAGAACACAACTGCATACTGGAGGCTACAGGCCGCACGCTACACGGTGGGCTTTTAACTGTATGATCCCAGCTTACCCTACGCAGTAAAGAAAAACGCAGCTTTGCGACGTGACAACGGAGGTTCGGTTACACGAGGCTGGACCGCTCGCTGTACGACGTGCTTTCGAACAGGTGGCACGACGCTTCGCTTGGACAATGAATGTATTAAGCAGCGCCGTGGGGACTATTGGAAGATCCCGGGGTAGACGAGCAGGTTACACTGACGCCCGGGCAGCGCGAGGGAGGGAGGTGGTGTGACAGAGGAATGTTTTGTAGCTCGTGTGTGAATGAAGAACATGTGTGTGTGTGTGACTGTGTGTGTGTGTGTGTGTGTGTGTGAGGACTCATGGCTGACTCAGTGAATCACCATCCAGGCTGTAGCTAAACAGTCCAACTTAATGTGCAGCGCGCAGCTCTGAGTCACACTGCCAGCGCATTCCCTTCGTGTGGCTCAGTCCGATCCACAGTACCTGCTGCTGCCAGTCTTCCTGATGATTCAGACCTTTCTTTCTCTCCGTCCTTCCTCTCAATCTCTTTCTTTCTTTCCTTCCTCAATCTCTTTGTTTCCTTCCTCAATCTCTTTCTTTCTCTCTCTCTCCCTCTCGCTCTCTTCTGACACAGCCATTCCCTCTTCTAACGAAACAATAATATCTTTCATTCTTCTGCACTGCCGCTTTTTTCACGTTTCTATTGGACTGTTTGGATTCAGATTTCGGGCTCACTCTGCTGTAGCCGGCCCCTTGGCTGTCCCCCCTGTGGGGGGGCTGGGGGGGGGGGGGGGGGGGGGGGGGGCAGTACAAAAAAAAGGGGGTGCAAGGAGGGGCGGCTTTATTAGAACCAGACGTTTAGGGGTGGTGCTGCTGCAGCGCTCCCTGCTCCAGGAGAAAATGTTCCTCGACTCCAACTATGTGCTGTAATGGCCACAGAGCAGGACCGAGGGGAGGGAGGTAGGGAGGGAGAGAGGGGGGAGAGAGAGAGAGGGAGAGAGAGGTGCGGTGCGACATGAGATTACTCCAAGAGGCCTCTTTCCCAGAGTGAAACCCGACCCACTGCTACATGAATAAGAGAGGGAGGGGCAGTGTACAAGTCAGAGGGAGAGAAGAGAGAAAAGTCCTCTCTTCTCTAAAAGCAGCCTCACCAGAGGTAAGGTCACGGTCAACGGGAATCGGGCGGGCCCCGGTTATAGATCAGGAGAGAGCGATGCGTTCGCTGAACCCGCAGGGTCAAACACTTTCCAAAAAACGCAGACTTGTGGTCGGGGCCAGTTGTGGCGAATCGTCTCACCTGGACGGTGCAGCGGATTATGGGGTAGTCTCCTCCGAAGCCAGGCTGCCATGACACACGCAGGCCGGTCTGCGTGACCTCAACGGCTCTCAGTCCCCGGGGCTGAGACGGGAGGACTAGAGAGAGAGAGAGAGAGAGAGAGAGAGAGAGAGAGAGAGAGAGAGAGAGAGAGAGAGAGAGAGAGAGAGAGAGAGAGAGAGAGAGGGAGAGGGAGAGAGACAGAGAGAGAGAGAGAGAGACAGAGAGAGAGAGAGAGAGACAGAGAGAGACAGAGAGAGACAGAGAGAGAGAGAGACAGAGAGAGACAGAGAGAGAGAGACAGAGAGAGACAGAGAGAGAGAGAGACAGAGAGAGACAGAGAGAGACAGAGAGAGAGAGAGAGAGAGAGGGCGCGGATTGGAGATGTACAAACTTTAACACAGGAAAAAATTACTCATAGAGCAATCATTTAAAAATTCTTAGGATTGTTCTATGGTCCGTATTCATAAATCAAGCAGCCAACAGCGTAACTCCACACACTCCAAAACTCCTCTCTTCTTTTGGCCGTTTATTGGCAAAAGTGCAAAGCGCTGCACAACCCTTCAACATAGGAACCGATTATAAATCAAGCAAGACATCTTTTTGAGGCGGCATGAACCAAACAAAAGGAAGATACGTCTGTATTGTGAACCAAACGGTAGGCCCTGCCCATGTGGACAATGGTGTTAAAACAGTCACTTCTTTAGGTGGCAGCAGCAGCGTTGAAACAGTATCCCTCTCCATGTAACCTCCTAGCTCCTCGAACAGTGTTCCCGCAGCCCCGCGGTCCTCTGGGGACTGTTTATTCAATCACTAAATACACCACGGGGTCACAGGAGAGGAGAGAGGAGGTCAACTGACCAGTGACTCCATGTACTGTGTTGTTGATGTTCCTAAAGTCTTTGTGTGGCGTAGTGGAGCCAAATGCACTTCCCCCATTGTGAGATAATCAAGTGGACTGGCCAACAAAAGATTTTTATTTTTCTCCCCCCTTTCTTTTCGGAGCTTCAAACCTCCCTCCCTCCTATGACCACACAGTGCAGCTGTAAGGTTGAGTCATGCCATTTCCACGTGTGTGTGTGTGTGTGTGTGTGTGTGTGTGTAGTTGTGTATGTATTGTTTTGTATGTTTATATATATAAGTACGTGTTTAAATTACATTTCCTTTTTTATTTCCTTTCCTTTGTGTGTATGTGTGTGTGTTTGTGTAGGGGTTAAGAGGGGGGGGGGGGGCTTAATTGTGTTTTTGTTTACTTTCACACCATTATCACCCCAAGGCCCTTTGTTGACATCAAGTCGCACTCAATCCAGTACAGGCATTTTTTTTTCTCAAGTCATTCCAGGAAGCACTTTGACAGTAAAGCACCTACCGGTGATGGTACCGGAGCCGGACGTGGCCACTCCTTTGCGGTTGTGAGCCTCGCAGGAGAACGTGCTGGTCCTGTTCAGACCTGGACGAGAGAGAGAGCAGACAGCGGCGGACGGAGGTGTGAAACGGGGAACTGAGAAAAGTGTCATTCAAAACCAACAGGAAAAGGCCCTGCTCAGCAGCCCTGAGGCGGAACGCGGAGAGCTGACGTGAGAAACGAGACGAGGACAGGAAGGGGAGAAAAAGTTCAAACTCAGGTTGCGGATTTCGGCTAGAGGGTTCGAGATTCCACGGGGGAAAGGCGATCTATACGTCAACAGCCAGGAAGGATTACGATTAGTATTAGTGTTAATATGTGCTTGTTGATACGGGGAGGAGGGGGGGGGGGTTTCTGTATCGGCCTAGTTGAGAGAAGGTGGGCGAGTGGTCTCGTTAAGACCCCGTGACCTAGAGACTTGAGCTGCTGTGTTCTGGTCTGAAGGGGGCAGGGGCTGGTCTGAAGGGGGCAGGGGCTGCTGTGAAGGGGGCATGGGCTGGTCTGAAGGGGGCAGGGGCTGCTGTGGAGGGGGCAGGGGCTGCTGTGAAGGGGGCATGGGCTGGTCTGAAGGGGGCAGGGGCTGCTGTGAAGGGGGCATGGGCTGGTCTGAAGGGGGCAGGGGCTGCTGTGAAGGGGGCAGGGGCTGGTCTGAAGGGGGCAGGGGCTGCTGTGAAGGGGGCATGGGCTGGTCTGAAGGGGGCAGGGGCTGCTGTGGAGGGGGCAGGGGCTGCTGTGGAGGGGGCATGGGCTGGTCTGAAGGGGGCAGGGGCTGCTGTGGAGGGGGCAGGGGCTGCTGTGGAGGGGGCATGGGCTGGTCTGAAGGGGGCAGGGGCTGCTGTGGAGGGGGCAGGGGCTGCTGTGGAGGGGGCAGGGGCTGCTGTGGAGGGGGCAGGGGCTGCTGTGGAGGGGGCAGGGGCTGCTGTGGAGGGGGCAGGGGCTGCTGTGGAGGGGGCAGGGGCTGCTGTGGAGGGGGCAGGGGCTGCTGTGGAGGGGGCAAAACACTCTGACACATGCTGACATTCACGAGTCAATGAGTCCTCTCAGATAGTGACTCACAGGGCACTCACACACACACATTTAAAACCTCACTCCACACACGCTCATTCACACACATGTGCGAGCACACACACACACACACACACAGGGGCGCTGCACACAGAGACACACACACGCACGCACGCACACAGGGAGAGACACACGCATGTGCACTGCACACAGAGAGGGACACACATGCACACAGAGAGGGACGCACGCACACATGCACTGCACACAGAGAGAGAGAGAGAGAGACACGCGCGGCGAAACATGTGACAGTGGAGTTTTCACTATTATCTAACGTCCCAACACTGCCAGCACGTACAGACTGAGACTCGGCAAAAGAGAATCAAACAGTGTGTCGCGCTGTGCCAACAGGACCATGCCTCCATTGTGCTGCGGGCAGCGGAAAGAGAACAGGGGGTACGACTCCTGGGTGATGGAGGGATTAGAGGAGGAGAGGAGAGGACAGGGAGAGAGGACAGGGAGAGAGGAGAGGAGAAGAGAAGGAGAGGGAGAGAGGAGAGGGAGGAGAGGACGGGGAGAGGAGAGGAGAGGAGAGGAGAGGAGAGGAGAGGAGAGGAAGGAGAGGACAGGGATGGGGGAGGAAGGAGAGGGAAAGAGGAGAGGGAGGGAGGAGAGGGAGGAGAGGAGAGGAAGGAGAGGACAGGGATGGGGGGAGGAAGGAGAGGACAGGGATGGGGGAGGAGAGGAGAGGGAGAGAGGGATTATGACAGAGGAGAGGAGAGCAGAGGAGAGGGAGGAGAGGACAGGGATGGGGGGAGGAGAGGGAGAGGAAGGGATTACGACAGAGGAGAGGAGCGCAGAGGAGAGGAGAGCGGAGGAGAGGGAGAGATTACGACAGAGGAGAGGAGAGGAGAGGAGAGGAGAGGAGAGGAGAGGGAGGGACAGACCGCTGGCTGTGTGGTTGAATGAACTGCTCATCAGGCCATCACGCGATTGTGCCACGTCTCCTTCCTTCCCCAATAGTTCTTTATCAGCAAACCGCAGCACAGTGACCAGCCACTACGTGTCACGCTCGGTCACCGCCGGCATCAGATGCCAGGGTTGACAAACAGGATCAAGCTATTGTCAACGCGCTATTTCCATCTATATTTCCCATTAGGTTAAAAGGGGGATTTCATCTACAATCTGAACTGTATTTTGTCCCAATTATTAGTGAGGTTGAATTTTCCATCATTGATTATTGCCGTCATCTTACTGTAAGTCCATTAGATATTTGGTTGTAGGTTATCCGTACATTAATCTAAGGTTATGCTATTTTTTTTATCTACATCGTTTCACTGAGCTATATAACAGTGCATACTTGTGTTACAACGCAAGTACAAACTTGTCAATGTCTTGAAAACCTTTTAACAAGACCGCTAACAGTTGGGGATATGTGTGAGATTGTCCGCGAAATAAATCAGCATTGTCTGTACGACGTGCTCGAAGGACCATTGAGAGCAAGCTCTCATTTACAATGACGTTGAGAAACGCATAAATACAAAAAAACTACGTAGAAACAGAAAGTCAATCAATTAAACATTTAAAAGTTAGACTGAAGATCTAAACCGACCAATGCAATCTTCCCCAAGTCAATGCAAACTCTGGACGGAGACCCTAAAAAGCGCGCGCCAATCGCCAGAGCGAGCGTGATAAGGTCCAGAGCTCCAATCCGGCCACGAAGCGACGTACATACGGGGCGTGTGGCGTCAGTGTTTTCCTCTCACGGTCCATATAGTTGGGTGGAGACGACATGACCGAGTGACCCTGCAGCTGGGGGGTGGTTTCGGGGAGTTACAGTAACAGGGAGTGGCTTGTGTGGATCCGAAGAGAATGTGTTGCTCCTCTCCCATGTGGCCCCGTGCCATATAACTGTCTTTACGGGCCTATTGAAATAACCTTCTGCGGTTTGTGGCGTTGTGGTTCCTGCGGTGCACGCCGCGACAGCTGTCCATTCCAGAGCCGTGAGTGCGGGCACCGGTCAGCAGCACCGGCCACCTCTGGTGAGTCAAACCGGAGCCCTTGACACACACCAGTTGCCTGCTCCTGCTCTCTCTCTCCATCCCCCCCCCCTCACTCTGCCCCCTGCTACAGACTGTATGCAGGCTCTCTGGCAGGCCGCTGTGGTTTGCATTCAGGCAGCAGAAGCAGCAGCAGCCTCCTCCTTTCTCTCGCCGGCTCTTTCATCTCCCCGTTTTGCCCACTTGACGTCCTTTTTCATGCCCGTCTCCGTCCCCCCTGTTTCCGCCCCGTGCCCAGCCGCCCTGCCCGGGCCCCGACGACCACACAACCACAGGCCACATCTTCAATGGACCCCGCTGGCCCCTGGCCAGGCAGCCTGCGCACTCAGAGGAGAGGGGGGGGGGGGTATTTTGGTGGCTTTGTGAGAGTAAAGGGGGTTGGGAAGGTGGGGGGGGGGGGGGGGGTCTTTGTAACTATATACGGTTCCTCTGTGACTTTTGTAGATTGTGAGAATGCCCCCCGAAAAGATACTAAACACACGTAGGCCTACAAGTACTATTAGAACATCCTGCTGTTGTTGGAACGTAACGTCCCCGTTTGCGCTTGAGTGATTTATTGATCACTGAACGTTCCGCTCGTCTCCAGGGAGAACGTAGGGCGCTTAAGCAGCTGAGTGACACGCGGTGTAATAGTTGGTAATAATGGCTCTAAGGAGCCGGCGCGAGCCGATGAGGGTTGCGGTCGAGGAGGGTGAAAGCCGATACCTGGTAGGTTGAGCGTGGAGGGCGACAGGGCCACCGGGTCTGCCAGGGTGTTGAGCGGAGCCCCGTCCTGGAGCCAGATCAGCCGCACCGGTTCCGGGGGCCCGTGGGCCACGCAGTGCAGGACGAGCGAGACGTTGGCCACCATGGTGATGTGCTGGGGCTCCACGGAGAAGTGAGGCAGGCCTGGGAGAAAACACAAAACGACCATCAGGCATCTCTAGACTCTCTATAAACAATGTAAAAGGAAACGCAGAGCATCGCTCAAATGAAGTATGTTTACGCTGGTGGTTTGTTTGCGTGTGCATTCTGGCGTCTGAGTTAATCTCACCCTCCAGCTGGATGTTTCCTCCCTCAGACACGGCCTTCCCACCCTCAGACTGAACGGCACAGCGGTAGGCGCCCATGTCGGGGAGTTGGACCCTCTCGATCCTGCGTGACAGAGAACTGGCTTACAGCGGCTTCACTGGCGTCACAAGCTTGAAGCTGACGGATGTAGTGGAGGGTGAACCCGCCTCACCTCCCTTTACCCACCTTTCGCTTCACAAAGATTTAGAGCAACAACATTGACTGATAGAACAGCCAGCCAATGAGAGAGATGAAGAGAGCCGAGTGTAACACTGAAGACGTTGTTGTTGTCCATCTAATTGACATGTAAAATGGCTTGTTATCTTGCATTGTTATCTTTATCATTCAGGTCAAGTGGGAGGCAGTGAGGTTTGCATTGTGATTGTAATTACACAGCGTACTCTGGACACAATCCAGCCACGATTCCGGTTAAACAGTGTCAAGAGATAAGAGGAAGGAGGAAGCAGTAATGAAGAGGTGGTAAATGAATCCACAGGAGATTCCTCAGTGACACTCACAGGCACACAACAATGTGGTCACATGAAACCAGATCTCACAAACAACACTGAAATATCAAAACAAGAGTAACTGGGGTCAGACAGACAGACGGACGGACAGAAAGACAGACAGATATACCTATAAGCCAGCCAGACAGGAGGCCCTCCAGAGATACAGACAGACAGACAGGAGGCCCTCCAGAGATACAGACAGACAGACAGGAGGCCCTCCAGAGATACAGACAGACAGACAGACAGACAGACAGGAGGCCCTTCAAACAGACAGACAGGAGGCCCGACAGACAGACAGACAGGAGGACGACAGACAGGAGGACGACAGACAGACTGACAGGAGGCCCGACAGATAGACAGACAGGGGGCCCTCCAGACAGACACGGGGCCTCCTCCAGACAGACAGACAGGAGGCTCTCAGACAGACAGACACGGGGCCTCCTCCAGACAGACAGACACGGGGCCTCCTCCAGACAGACAGACAGGAGGCTCTCAGACAGACAGACACGGGGCCTCCTCCAGACAGACAGACACGGGGCCTCCTCCAGACAGACAGACAGGAGGCTCTCAGACAGACAGACACGGGGCCTCCTCCAGACAGACAGACACGGGGCCTCCTCCAGACAGACAGACACGGGGCCTCCTCCAGACAGACAGACACGGGGCCTCCTCCAGACAGACAGACACGGGGCCTCCTCCAGACAGACAGACACGGGGTTTCCTCCAGACAGACAGACAGACAGGAGGCCCTGCAGACAGACAGACAGGAGGCCCTGCAGACAGACACGGGGCCCTGCAGACAGACAGGAGGCCCTGCAGACAGACAGGAGGCCCTGCAGACAGACAGACAGACAGGAGGCCCTGCAGACAGACAGACAGATAGGAGGCCCTACAGACAGACAGGAGGCCCTGCAGACAGACAGGAGGCCCTGCAGACAGACAGGAGGCCCTGCAGACAGACAGACAGACAGACAGATAGGAGGCCCTACAGACAGACAGACAGACAGACAGGAGGCTCTCAGACAAACAGACAGGAGGCTCTCAGACAGACAGACAAGAGGCTCTCAGACAGACAGACAGGAGGCTCTCAGACAGACAGACAGGAGGCTCTCAGACAGACAGACAGGAGGCTCTCAGACAGACAGACAGGAGGCTCTCAGACAGACAGACAGGAGGCTCTCAGACAGACAGACAGGAGGCTCTCAGACAGACAGACAGGAGGCTCTCAGACAGACAGGAGGCTCTCAGACAGACAGGAGGCTCTCAGACAGACAGACAGGAGGCTCTCAGACAGACAGGAGGCTCTCAGACAGACAGGAGGTTCTCAGACAGACAGACAGGAGGCTCTCAGACAGACAGGAGGCTCTCAGACAGACAGACAGGAGGCTCTCAGACAGACAGACAGGAGGCTCTCAGACAGACAGACAGGAGGCTCTCAGACAGACAGACAGGAGGCTCTCAGACAGACAGACAGGAGGCTCTCAGACAGACAGGAGGCTCTCAGACAGACAGACAGGAGGCTCTCAGACAGACAGACAGGAGGCTCTCAGACAGACAGGAGGCTCTCAGACAGACAGGAGGCTCTCAGACAGACAGACAGGAGGCTCTCAGACAGACAGACAGGAGGCTCTCAGACAGACAGACAGGAGGCTCTCAGACAGACAGACAGGAGGCTCTCAGACAGACAGGAGGCTCTCAGACAGACAGACGGCTCTCAGACAGACAGACAGGAGGCTCTCAGACAGACAGGAGGCTCTCAGACAGACAGACAGGAGGCTCTCAGACAGACAGACAGGAGGCTCTCAGACAGACAGGAGGCTCTCAGACAGACAGACAGGAGGCTCTCAGACAGACAGACAGGAGGCTCTCAGACAGACAGACAGGAGGCTCTCAGACAGACAGACGGCTCTCAGACAGACAGGAGGCTCTCAGACAGACAGGAGGCTCTCAGACAGACAGACAGGAGGCTCTCAGACAGACAGACAGGAGGCTCTCAGACAGACAGACAGACAGGAGGCTCTCAGACAGACAGGAGGCTCTCAGACAGACAGGAGGCTCTCAGACAGACAGACAGGAGGCTCTCAGACAGACAGACAGGAGGCTCTCAGACAGACAGACAGGAGGCTCTCAGACAGACAGACAGGAGGCTCTCAGACAGACAGACAGGAGGCCCTTCAGACAGACAGACAGGAGGCTCTCAGACAGACAGACAGACGGCTCTCAGACAGACAGACAGACGGCTCTCAGACAGACAGACAGGAGGCTCTCAGACAGACAGGAGGCTCTCAGACAGACAGACAGGAGGCCCTCAGACAGACAGCCAGGGGGCCCTCAGACAGACAGACAGGAGGCTCTCAGACAGACAGCCAGGGGGCCCTCAGACAGACAGACAGGAGGCTCTCAGACAGACAGCCAGGGGGCCCTCAGACAGACAGACAGGAGGCTCTCAGACAGACAGACAGGAGGCCCTTCAGACAGACAGCCAGGGGGCCCTCAGACAGACAGCCAGGGGGCCCTCAGACAGACAGCCAGGGGGCCCTCAGACAGACAGCCAGGGGGCCCTCAGACAGACAGACAGCCAGGAGGCTCTCAGACAGACAGCCAGGGGGCTCTCAGACAGCCAGGGGGCCCTCAGACAGACAGCCAGGGGGCCCTCAGACAGACAGACAGACGGCTCTCAGACAGACCCCTACCTGAGCGTGCTGATGACCATCCAGCTGTCGCTGCCCACGGGGACCTGGATCTGGTTGGTGTCTGCGTACTCCAGAGGCAGGTCGTCTCTCAGCCACAGCACGTCCGGGGGGTCCTCCTCCTCGCCCCCTCTGCCCATCAGGGTGCAGTGCATCGCTACAGGCTTGCCCAGCGACGAGATGACCGTGGTGGGGCTCCGCACGAACTCTAGATCTGAGATTCAAAACACAGGGAAGCTATGTCACCGAGCCGTCAGGTTTACATCGCTGATCGCAAGGACGCGTTTATGTTTTACACGTGTGCGTTCAATTTCATTTTACATTTCACATCTGTATTGTTAAATAAACACGTATATTAAAAACAGCATGCCTAATTGCCTATGATCCTGTTGTAAATTACAACCTGCTTCTCAGATTCAGATTCCTTTGTTTTCATATCATTTGGTACATTTTACAGCAAAAAGGAGTGAAATTCGCTTTGTTGTGGTTCCCCGACCGTAGCAGCATCCAATATATAATATAAAATTAAATAGCATAGAATAAAATTAAATAAGATTAAATAAAAGCAAGATGACTGAAGTGTGCAGTGTGCAGATAACAGGATGCAGATATTACACTATATAAAATATAAATAACAAAATGGCTATGTACAGTTCCAACAAGAAAATACACAATACGATTCTGCTAATCGCTCTGTAGCTATCAGTTAGCCGTGTGGCTGTAGCCATCATTGTGGACTTGGGCTCTGGACTGGTAGATGATTTATTTGCATCCAAGGGCTAAACGCAGCCATAGGTCACTCTTGGTAAAGACACGGTAAGGACAGGTAAGGTAACCCGAGGCTCATCCACTACCCACTGACTTTTAGACTAGGCCCCGTCCTCAAACGTGCGTCCCTGACCGATAGACGAGACGACCTGAGAAGGACAGAGCTGATACCACCAGGACAATGGCTCCTTGTTAGAGGAAGGATTGTAACAGCCCAACAGTGTGAGAGAGAGAGAGAGAGAGAGAGAGAGAGAGAGAGAGAGAGAGAGAGAGAGAGAGAGAGAGCAGGGGCAAACAACACAAACACTTAACACATTCTGGCTCTCTCAAATACCTCCCCGAACACCGAGGACAGAGCCCCGAGGATCGCCTGCCAAGACGTCTGCGTATCTGTTCAATGTCCAACACACAAGGCCAAGGAGGAGCCATAAATATGATGAGCGTAAATCTCTTCCCGCTCCTCTCTCGGCCGTTTGATGGAAATGCTTTAGCATTCCTTGGCTGGCGAGGCGTACACGCTGTAGTCCTGAAGATAAAAGAGTCCAATGCAATGACGTCGTCTTGGGCTCCTTTCCCACCCCATGTCCAATTTAGTTTTGTGAATTTTCAGGAATACACACACAGTCCCCCCCTTTCACTGACACATCCATAAAGGTTTTCTCAAGCTTGTCAACCCACCCTCCTAGTCCGTTTCATGACCGACCTTCGACCTTTTGACCCCTTCACTCTGACCCCGGTGGACCCCTGCCACCCCGACTCTGTCTCTGTCGCAGAAATGCACATAATTCAACTTCTCTAAACGGCGCTTCGGTCTCAAGACTCCAAACTATAGCACAGCGCTTTTTTATTTAATTTTAACGGAAAGTTAAATGTCAAACAAACATAATCGCATATACACATTTCCAAATTATGCGTGATATGCATATGCACACAAATACAACCAGCGATGCATAAACTAACTGGCACACTAAAGGCTCGGGGGCTCGGCTCGGCTCCAAGCGAAGGCTCCAGCGGCCCTCTGTCTCTGTGTTCCTTGGCGTTGGAAATCGTTCCCGACTCCATCTTTAAGGTTGGCTGACTCCCTTTTAGGAACCTGCCCAGTCGTGAGGGCTTTTTTCCCTCATTGGCATCTTTTGTTTCTTTCTCTTGGATTCTCATTAATATCTCATAATAGGCCTTTAAGTTCACGCAAACCAATCCAATCCACTTTATTTATAGAGCACATTTAAAAACAACAAAGTTGACCAAAGTGCTGTACAAGTCAAATAAGTTAAAAGATTTAAAAAAAAAAGATATAAGCACACAATAAAAACAAATACAATATGTCACATAAAAAGGCAGGTCTCTCAAACTGTTTAAAAACCAAAAGCCAAAGCAGATAGATGAGTTTTGAGGCATGATTTAAACACCTGCAGAGTGGGGGCCTGCGGAGGTGGAATAGAACAGGCCATGATCAAACTCTGTGTGTGTCTGTGTGTGGCCCGTCACCAGTGATTTCACTTTAACCTAACTGCTCCCTTATCTGTTGTCCCTGGTTTTCCCTTGAGGTTCTCAGTCCTTTTTACCCCCCACTCCCTCTCCTTTCTCTCCCTCTCTCTATTGTCATCCTTAGTCTCTTTCTGTCAGAGAAAAGACTCAGATGTTAGACGTCAGTGGACGTGCACACATACCGAAAACACCCAAGACAGGGCATTTCTCCATCTCCCACTCCCTTTATCTTTCTGTCTTTTAATGCTACATAACTCAACCCCCCCCCCCCCCCATCCCCTCCCCTCCCTCGTTCATTTACCCTCCTTTTCATGCCATTCTGTGGATTCATTGCTCCACGTTTTGCCACCTCCCCTCCCAACTCTTTATCCTACACTCTTGCCCTCTTACCCCATCCATCATTTTCTCTGCTCCGGTCTGAATCAACCAGCCCTGACTCACTAGCTCAAGCATCTACGCCCCCGCAACCCCCCAACATCTCTCTCTCTCTCTCCCCCTCTCTCTCTCTCCATCCAAATAAGAACTGAAGCTTCAGTCTTCCAACTGCGGGCAAAGGTTGTCTTTGAGTCACTCACCAGCCCGCTGCTGTAAATTATACCAGTGTGTCCCATCCTCTCTGTCTATCATATACATATACATACACGTGACACATATATATATATATATATATATGTGTCTCCTGGGGTATATGTCTCCCCCTCTCTCTCGGATCAGAGAGCAGAACCCTGATGGTCAAAACACATGAGCGGACATACAGGTGGAGGCCCCTGGCATGCAGCGCCTAGCCTCAATAAACAGAAGACAGGTTTTAATTAAACTGTGAGCTCCCGGTTGTAGATATACCTAACGACCATTTAGCGTAGGAGGCAGGACAAAGGTATTCCCTGTCCTTGCTTAATAATGTTATCTGGTCTATCTATATACCACTTGCTCTGAACCAGAGAATGCTTCTACCATGGTGATCATTGCGGTATAGGCGTATAGCCCAAAACCACTACCCACAATAACAACAACAACAACAACAGCACAATAGACACACCTTTATTACAGGTGAAAAAAATCCTAAACCTGGGCATTTATTGGTGCCGTCTTGTTGGAAATGATACACCTGATCATGCATTTTCATATGTGTAGTCTACCTCTTTTAAAAGAGCTGTGTAAACATGTTTATGAGTGTGGCTACGTGTTCCTTCGTGTGCATTTAACTTTAATTGTCCAGATGTTCAACACATTTGCAGCAGTGTGGCTGCTCTCAAAACCAAAGCAAATTGATTTAATGACAAAGGAGCTGTAAACTGACTAATTGTTCATTATGTCGGTTTTTCTTTCTCTCCAAAAATGTCTACGTTGACTAAAAATGACCATTATTACAGGATTAAAGGGTGTGAGACTTACCTGTCAAGGTGCTGGCAGCTACTGGTCTCAAAACAACAGCCAAAACGACCATGCACAGCATTGAGCATTTGGACACAAGACTAGTCATGGTTTTTCTTTTGCAGTATTGTGAACTTGTTACGGTGTTCGGAGTTCTAGAGTTATTAGACTTCTTGCAGGGCTCCATCATCACCGCATCTCCGCAGTCCAGCGCAACAAGTCAAAGTTGCGCCCCTGGAGAAAAAAGTTGTGTTGTGTTGTCGCTCCTCCGACAGACGCGACTATATATCCACAGGTATGATGATGAGTAGAGCCCGTTTCACTTCTCCTTTACTGCGATCAGTCTCGTAAAGAAAGAAACGAAAGAAATCTCAGCGCTGCTCTCCGCGGGTTCTTGTTTCTCCAGTGAAGTGTTTTGCTTTAATCCAACGCAGTCCCAACTAGAAAGACGCTCCACATAATAAACCGGGGAACACGCAACTTGGATCAAAAAGCGCGTTGCACAAACAGGGGTGTGGGCGAAACGTTGATCGGGCACTAATTAAGTTGTTAAAAGTTATTTCTAGCTCTTAGGGAGTATTGTTGTTTCCTGCGGTCCGATCTCTCGCTCCTGCCCCAACACTAGTCCCAGAGTTACTCTGATATTCCCTCAGCCCCTTCTCTCCCCTCGCTCCCCCTTCAAACAGGATTCAAATTCCTCAACCCGAAGTTCTTTCCATTCTCTGCCCCCTCCTTCTCCCCCAGCCAGCCTCCCCCTGTGTGTTTCTCTCTTTTTCTCACAGAGGATGTGAGAAGAAACGCGGTGGCACTCCCGATTGTCTCACAAGACAATTCCCTGGACGCATTTTAATTACACATGAATCCCCAGAACGTGTAAATAGCCCGGCGAACAACCACACATTCCACTTGGGTCTCTAGCAAGGACCGCTGCTCAGACGTTTGCTTATTATAGTCATGGGTTCATAGTAGTATTATGGTGATTCAAATTCTTATTTAATAAATGCATATATTTATTGTAACGTAACCAATATTATATGACCCTCATATGCACCTTTGTTTACACTGTTTATCTTTCTCATATTTTTATATTCAGAGTTCATTATATTGTTTACATTGTTTATTTTTCCCCTCATATTTTTATATTCAGTTAATTTCATTGCCTATATTTATGTCTTTCCACCATTATCCTGTGCATACCTGTAACCCCCACCCATGCTGCTACATGCCCGAATTTCCCCCAAGGGGCTAAATAAAGTAATATCTAATCTTATCTTAAGTTAGTATAGTCCAATAACCTGTGATAATATTAAGTCATAATTGAAGGGTTAGGCTACTACAACTAATAGAGCCAGTGGTGGAAGAAGTACACAGTTCCTTTACTTTACTTGAGTAAAAGAGTAGAAATACCCAGATAAAAAAAGTCCTCCTTTCTAAATGTTACAGTAAATGTAGAGAAGTATTTCATATTGAATGTACTTAAGTATCAAAAGCAAAAGTACACATTCTACGTGGTGTTTGTGTATTCCAGTGCTTGGGAACTTCAACCCTTGACCTATTGACCTCTATAGGTTATGTCAAAGTGGTATGTGGTGCAATTATGCTGCTCTAATTACGTCCTCTTGGAAGATGGCAGGTGTCAAATGTGAAAGTATATAATCTTCATACTCTTCCTACAGCTTGCATTCTCAGGACTTAATTTCTTTACACCTCAGTCCCACGAGTTCGCACTGAGAGTTTGGGAAGAGGGCTTTTGTGTACTCTGCTCTGTTTACCTGGAATGGACTTAAAAAATCTCTTAAACTTCGGCTTTTATTACTTTGCAGTTTTAAAACCCTAATTACGGACCTTTTAATGACAGATATGGGAGTGTGCAAATGCTTCTCTGCTTAATTCCTACTGGTTACTGTACACGCTGCATTAATGTTATGTTTGATGCTTAGCCTAACCCAGTGTTTCTCAAAGTGGGGGGCGCAGAGGCATGACAGGGGGGGCCTTGAGGTTTTTTATTTTTTTTGGATTCCAGAAAATTATCACTAAAGTGCTATCTGTTGCAGCTGCACTGTTCTCCATGAAAATACAATTTCTCAAAATCTGAAAATCATTATTTAATAAAACACAGAAAAGGATCACCAAGTTACTCTGGATAAAAAAAACCTTTACAGACAACATTGAGACAAAGCTTCCTGACACATCTCCATCCAAACTCTTGGAAGAACTCTTTGAAATCTCATCTGATACCACCTGGAGAGCTAGTTTCAGAGTGTGGTGCTGAGTACCAAGTATCTCATCTCATGGCCCACCAAGTATCTCATGATGCAGCAGTTAAGGTGTTGATACCATTCAGCACCACATACAGTATCGGGGGGGGGGGGGGGGGGGGGGGGCAAAATATTTTGCTCCGCCAAAGGGGGGGCCTGACAGAAAAAGTTTGAGAAGTACTGGCCTAACCTGACCTTCCCTCTCAAATAATCCCCTGTAGCCCCCCCCCCCTCCCCTGGCTGCTGCTTGCTCTTTTTGTCCTTTGTCTATGTTCATATACTGTCCTGTATGGTTGTTCTTGACTTTAAGTTTGTTGTTGTTTTATGTCAGGTGTTGCTCAAAAAAGAGCTCTTTGAGCTCAAGCTTCTTAATTACCTGGTGAAATAAAGGTGAAATAAATAAAAACACATTTTTGCCATGTTTTCTGCGCAAAATCTTTTTCTTCAAAGTAACTAGTATCTGATGGGTTCAGATGAATGTAGTGGAGTAAAAAGGTATTTACTTTTAAATGTAGTGGAGTAAAAGTACAAAGTTCCCTCAAATTGAAATACTTAAGTAAAGTGCAAGCACCTTGAAACATGTATGTACAGTATTTCAGTAATACTGTGTATTCATTTACCATTTTAGTCCAGGGTAAAAAAAAAAAAATGTACAGGTGAAAATTGGCTAAAGCACAGACTTCATTGTGTAAAACATCGTTTCCACCCGTATAGCACATCTGCAAAATTCCCAAAACAACGTTATACAAAACTCCACATTATTCCCCCATAAGCATGACTCTGTCTGCCAACTCTCTCAGTCATTGGAGATCCTGTTCTAAAAATGAGATATCGACCAGACAGACACAAACAAAGTTGGACAGTCTAAACAGACGCCGTCCCTGGTTCACCGATGAGGGAGCGGCGAAGCGCTTGTTGTCGTATTTAGATTGTTGATGTCTGAGGAGGTGACTGTGTGTTCGGCGCTCGCCGTCTGGGAGGACTGGGCCTCGAAGGAGGAGTTTCACACGGACCCACGTTTCATGAATAATTGATTTGTTTTTCCCCATGAAAACGATGGGAGCCGCTCAGGAGAACCTGGATCCCACTGGCCCTTTAAGAGTGGCTCTGTGGACAGTGTTGTGTTCCCAGGGTCTTTAATGGAGACAGAGAGCCACTGAGAAAGACCCTATTGTACACATGCTCCCTTTTCAATAGGAGCCTGAGCAATGGAGCTCTCACTGGTCCCAGATAGAGCCACAGAGAGGGGAGGGAGAGAGGAGGGTCACGGAGGGGGTCCTGTACGAGAAAGGGGGGGGGGGGGGGGGGTTCTACTCCAAAACACAAGGTTTAGGGCCGGGGCCGACCCAGGACAAGGGAATGTTTTGGTTTTGTTGAAGGGATGTAAAGGCATGGGGGATGGGCGCTCCATCCAAGTTTGAGCTTTTTTTTTTTTTTAATCCCAAATCCGGCAAACCTGATTAACTTTAGACCATAACTTAAAGTCACCGAGGTACATGTAGGAGGAACACAGAGGAAAAAGAACATGCATAATAGAAAGAAAAGAAAGAGCAAATAGGAAGGTAGAGGATGGATAGGCCGCCTGCATGGTGCTCAAAACATAACCTGTTGATTTTAAAGTACAAGACCCTATTGATACCTGCTGTATCACTGTACATATTAATACTACATCTGATTAGCACTATACTCAGTAGTACTCATTTATATATCTATACACAGTTTAATCACCTGTACATTGTATATTGCTGTTGCACTTTACTGTTACATTTTCACTCTGGTTGGATGCCAAACCTATTTCCGTTGTACTGTACTTGTGCTGTATGTATGATGATAATAAATGTGAATCTAATCTAATATTTTGGCTATACCTGGTATGGAAACACCTCTCTTAACATTTTGCCACCAAACATCTCCCCGATTCCCTCACTAGCAGACCACCTCTGGCAGTGACACAGATGCATATTAAAAAGATGGGTGAACTTTGAACTCCAGGCGATGATAACGACATCATCAATAATGCTTATTTTTTTTCCCTTCCAGAATTGTAGGCTATTACTTTGTTTCATTTCCTCAAAAATACCTTATTTTCATGTACGTAACTTCAGTCTGATACTATACGCTTCCAACAACCCCTGCTGTGAATTTCAATAAAAAATATCCCCCTCCCCCAGCTTAAATTAAAAAGGAGGGTAAAGTGAGTTTAGGTGGGTTTTACCCTCCCCTGTTCCCAGGCTCCACTCCACTCCAACACCGGGAGAGCAAAGTTGTCAGACAGGTTACCAGACTACAATGATTTGGTATAATCCCGTCTGGCAGCCTTAGTCTAAAAAGCAAAGCTCTCCTGCCCCCTCCTGGCGATGAGCACACACTTCAGGTTTGATGCCGGCAAATGGCTTAAGTGGGATTTAATCTTTTTTGGACAGCCCACATTCTTGCGACTGTAAATGAAAATCCAAATCACCTAGAATGTAGACATTATTTATATCTGACAAGTCAACCTCTAGTGTCTTAAATTACGAATATACACAACACACTTATTAGAATAATTAGAATAATAATTAGAAGAACCTCCTCTGAAAACTTAAAATGGATTTATATGGCATGGTTCTTTGTGTAAAAGTACTCTTAGTCTTGAACCCACAAAGTCCAACAGAATCTGTGTGGACAGTTAAGTTAAAGGAACACGCCAACATTATGGGAAATGCTCTCCGTCTTCTCCAGAGTCAGACGATAGACACCAATTCCATCTCTGTGCGTTCAGTAGAAAGCTATCCAACTGCAAGCTAGCCTAGCTTAGCACAAATGGATGGAAGCGGATAGAGACCACTAGCCTAGCTCAAAACTTCTCTCTCCCTCTGTTGTGTCACCCCTCTCTCTCTCCCTCTGTTCTGTCACCCCTCTCTCTCCCCCTCTGTTCTGTCACCCCTCTCTCTTGCTCCCCCTCTCTGTTGGCAGTTGGCACCCCCCCTCTCTCCCTCTGTTCTGTCACCCCTCTCTCTCTCCCTCTCTCCCTCTCTGTTCTGTCACTCTCTCTCTCCCTCTCTCTCTCCCTCTCTGTTATGTCACCCCTCTCTCCCCCTCTCTGTTCTGTCACCCCCCCTCTCTCTCTCCCTCTGTTATGTCACCCCTCTCTCCCCCTCTCTGTTCTGTCACCCCTCTCTCTCTCCCTCTGTTCCGTCACCCCTCTCTCTCCCTCTGTTCTGTCACCCCTCTCTCTCTCCCTCTGTTCCGTCACCCCTCTCTCTCTCTCTCTCTCCCTCTCTCTCCCCCTCTCTGTTCTGTCACCCCTCTCTCTATCAATCTCCCCCTCTCTGTTCTGTCACCCCTCTCTCTCCCTCTCTGTTATGTCACCCCTCTCTCCCCCTCTCTGTTATATCACCCCTCTCTCTCTCCCTCTGTTCCGTCACCCCCCCTCTCTCTCTCCCCCTCTCTGTTCTGTCACCCCCTCTCTCCCTCTCCCCCTCTCTGTTCTGTCACCCCTCTCTCTCTCTGTTCTGTCACCCCCCCTCTCTCTCTCTCTCTCCCTCTCTGTTCTGTCACCCCTCTCTCTCTCCTCCTCTCTGTTCCGTCACCCCTCTCTCTCTCTCCCTCTCTGTTCTGTCACCCCTCTCTCTGTTCTGTCACCCCTCTCTCTCTCCCCCTCTCTGTTCCGTCACCCCTCTCTCTCTCTCCCTCTCTGTTCTGTCACCCCTCTCTCTCTCTCTCTCTCTCTCCCTCTCCCTCTCTGTTCTGTCACCCCTCTCTCTCTCTCCCCCTCTCTGTTCTGTCACCCCTCTCTCTCCCCCCCCCTCTCTCTCCCCCTCGCTGTTCTGTCACCCCTCTCTCTCCCCCCCTCTCTCTCCCCCTCGCTGTTCTGTCACCCCTCTCCCTCTCCCCCACTCTCTCTCTATGTGTTGGAGGATCAACAGCAAGGCCTGTCCCTCATCGCGCCTGTGTTACATAATGTTTTCCTAGCTGTGAAGAGTGCCCACAGGGGACAATGCGTTGTGATTAATCCCCCCCCCCATGACATTGAAAACAGTCATTATTTTCTAGAGGGTGTCTCCTGGTGGGAGGGTGTGTCCACACAGATTAAAGCCCGGTTGAACCTATCCACACCACGGTCCCCGGAGCGCAGCGTCCTAATCCCCCGTGGGGTCAGAGGTCGCACTAGGGCACATGATGCAGACTCTGGCGAAATAGGTTGTGCCAATAACAATGATTGTGAATTGATCCGCCAGAATTGAAAGCAGGGACTTAAGTGCGTGCATGCAGCCTCAAGCATGTTCATAAACTTGCAGTTAGTGGCTTGAGGATTGCAGGCCTATCAAGCAAAAAGGCCAAACAGCTCACAAGACAACCAGGCAGTGTGGCAGTCATCCACAGATACCTGAACCTCTGTACTATCTGAACTAGATGTGTGTGATCTGCTGTGTGAATCTGATCAGATTCAAATAAAAAACATTAAAAGTGTCAGTATGTGTGTGTGTGTGTGTACGTGCATTTCAACTCGTAAGACACTGATGTTACTCTCATTTACAGCGACGACGAGCTTACAGACACAGTTTATTAGCAATTTTATACAAATAGGCACAATAAATAAGAACAAACTATAAAAAACCAGCTAATACCGTTACAAGTCGACACACGTGGTCGGAGATCATACTTTTAAATGCAGCAAAGGAAGGAGGAACCTTCAGCCTCAGAGTACTTGTGCACACATGCACGTGTGGGGATGTGATGTTGTCTATATAGTTGCCTGTTGTGTTAGTTAGTTTGTTTGTGAGAGAAAGAGAGAGAGAGAGAGAGAGGTGGTGGCAGAGAGAGAGAGGGGTGGTGGCAGAGAGAGAGAGAGAGAGAGAGAGAGAGAGAGAAAGAGAGAGAGAGAGAGAGAGAGAGAGAGAGAGAGAGAGAGAGAGGTGGTGGCAGAGAGAGAGAGGTGGTGGCAGAGAGAGAGAGGTGGTGGCAGAGAGAGATAGGTGCAGGTGGCAGAGTGAGAGAGAGAGAGAGAGAGAGAGAGAGAGAGAGAGAGAGAGATGGTGGCAGAGAGGGAGAGTGTTGGCAGAGTGAGAGAGAGGTGTTGGCAGAGTGAGAGAGAGAGAGAGAGGTGTTGGCAGAGTGAGAGAGAGGTGTTGGCAGAGTGAGAGAGAGGTGGTGGCAGAATGAGAGAGAGAGAGGTGTTGGCAGAGTGAGAGAGAGGTGGTGGCAGAGTGTGAAAGAGAGAGAGAGAGAGAGAAAGAGGGGAAGAGAGGAAGAGAGATTCCAATCTGCCATCTGATAAGAGCCATGATGAAAACTCTAGGATCCGCCTGGCAGGATTTATTCATCGCTGTTATGATTATTCGGGATTCTTAGAGCTCACATGATGTTTATGTGTGCTGGGCTGAGGGAGCAGCTCCAATTCTGCTCTCAACAGCATGGGTTTAGAGAAGGCCTAAATAGTGGGGATTATACTCTCTCTCACTCTCTCTCTCTCTCTCTCTCGCCCTCTCCCTCACCCTCTCTTTCTGTGTTAAACGCTCCAGCCGTCACTTCAGCTCCTGCTGCCCGGCGGAGACCACAGACATGAGCGTGGCAGGGGTTCACCGTGGCTTCCTCAGGAAATATGGTAGGACCCCCCCCCCCCTTACAAACAATTAAGTATCACGGTGTTTCCATCGTTCTACGGTCACCGCCACGATAGCGGTGATCCGAAAGAAGTGATGCAAATAACATGATATTACCAAACGGTATCGTGGTTTCAATTGAGATTATATATACCACCATGGCGAAACATGACTTGTTACCGTGGCAGCACCGTGGTGACTGATTTATATGCAACGGCCTGGTGGGATGATGGTAAAACTGAAATGTACTATCAAACGGCTGTGATACCTTCTTCCCTCTCTGTGTGCTCTCTGTGCCGTCGTGTGATTGATGAGCGAGGGGTCAACTCTCCATCTGCTTTCCTTCTCCTGTGCTCGTTCTAGATGTCCGGGGTCAGGGTCACGTTTTGTGTCGTGTTTTTATTGTTAATTGAGGAATTTCCTTTGTGTGTGTGTCCCCCCTCCCTTCATTCCTTGTTTGATTTGTCGACTGTTTTTAATGTCCCCCTCTTCATCTGTTGGGATTACATTTTTTGTCTGTCTCACATTTTACATCAGACCTTTTTAGCTGTTTTTACTCTCTGACACACAGCCACTGCATATTATTCACATTCGGTTATTCTAATGTCCGAGGTGATATTATGCACGAGGACCCATAAACGCGGACCAGATGTATGGAGATTGTGAACGCTGATCTACAGTAGGATTAGTGGTCAGGTCGCATGATAAAAACTTAACTAGAATCCAAGAGGCAAACTGTCCTCAGATCAGCACCCCCCCTGTCCTATGATACTTGATACCTAGTACTAGCAGCCTTTACAGTCCCTCGTTCAGCTACAGTATGATGGCTCCCAGATGTGCTCTGGCTAAATGGCCCAGATATAGAATACTTGAAAGCCGTGTCGTGACTCGGGATCAAGCTATTTGTGCCTGTTTTATATCCCCCTAGATTCCTCTTCCGAGAGACCTACACAGAACCCAGCCGGGACCTCCGGTCCTCATAGTGTTGACATGTCCATCATCGTCGCTCCTGACAATAGTGGCCACACACCTCCCCTTCTCTCTCTCTCTCTCTCTCTCTCTCTCTCTCTCTCTCTCTCTCTCTCTCTCTCTCTCTCTCTCTCTCTCTCTCTCTCTCTCTCTCTCTCTCTCTCTCTCTCTCTCTCTCTCTCAGAGTAATCCACCTGTAATCCTCTGTGTGGAGAAACAGACCAGACTCCTCCACCTACACCACCACCACATGTGCTCTCTCTCTCCTCACCTATTATCATTATTACAGAACGGATGTCTGTCTGACCGAGACAAAAGCCTCCAGGGGACGCCTCCGACCTGCCCCTCGTCTCCTGTCTCTCTCTCTGATTTTTAGCCCCGTGGTCTCGTTTTGCAACACGGTCTCATTAGAAAACGTAAATAAAGTATTTAATCAAGCACAGATAAAAAAAACGGAGGAAAAAAGGTACATAATGTACGTTATGTTAATGTATTTACGTTTCATATCGGCGAAAGTCGAACTAACAATGCTTGTGGTGGGGGGTGAGTGCACTCAGCCCTAGACCAAGCCATCCATCCTATTACAAACACAGCAATACTATGATGATAGAAAGTTGGGGTTATGGTTAGTTTAAGCCAGGTAACAGTGTGGTCAAGGTTAGGGTTGGGGTTAAGGTTAAGGTTAGTTTAAGGTAACAGGGCCTAACAAAAATAATAGTTGGTTTCAGGTTGGTTGTCAGTTTGGCCATGGGTAGGTAGGGAATTTTTTTTTTTTTTTTTTTTATTTTATTCTTTCCCACGGCGACTATGGATAGGGAATTTCTTTATTTAATTAACCCTTTCACTGCCACACGACAGAAGGTTAGCCCTTTACTATCACACAACCGACGGCGATGCTCCATCATTAGCATCATTAGCTCCGCGGATGCGGAGCTAATGATGCTAATGATGGAGCATCGCCGTCGGTTGTGTGATAGTAAAGGGCTAACCTTCTGTATTGTCACAGTGAAAGGGTTAACCGGCTGTCGTGTGGCAGTGAAAGGGTTAAAATGTTCACAACAACATGGATGCATGTACTCTGCCAGCATGTTTAATATCCATAATACTAAATGTTTGACTAAGATTTCTATGAAACTTTATTCTATATATAAAAAAAAAAACGATTTTTTTTTTTTTTTAATGTATAATTTTTTTTTAAAACTCATAAAATATATTGGGTCGCACCTAAATCGGCAGGGTCGGTCGGCAACCTGAAACCAACCATTATTTTTGTTAGGCCCAGTGTGGTTAAGGTTAGGGTTAGGGTTAAGATTATGGTTAGTTTAAACTTTAAGGTACCAGTGTGATGAATGAATGAATGAATGAATGAATGAATGAATGAATGAATGAATGAATGAATGAATGAATGAATGAATGAATGAAAACTTTATTTAACAGATTGCAGAATGGGTACAATACAGTACGGCTCAATACACACAATTGTTAAGGGGATGCAGACCAGAGAAAGACGTTTGTCTTGTTTACATCAGGGTCCCCCATTTTCAATTCATAATGGTTAGGGTTAGGATTGGGGCGAGGCTATCAGAAAACATTATGTACCTTTTTCCCGTGGTTGATACGTACTTTATTTACATATATTAAAGGAGATCGGGCTGCATTTTGAGGGACTCAACTAAGAAATCAGGCAGGATTCTTGTCGGTCTTATATGGTAATTGCAACTCCCGCATCGTACAGTTGAGATAAAGGGTGGATTTTAAAGATATGTCGTACTGTACGTGGGAGGAGGGGCAGAGCCAATTCGAAACTGGCCCCGGTAAATGTCCAAACACCCCCCCCCCCCCCCACCCACCCACCCAACCCCCTCCAATGTACAGTTTATTCCCCCTCGAATGTATATATTTTCTTTTAGGATCTCTGTCTCTTAAGCAGTACTGTGTCTAAAGTAAAGTGTCTAAAATTAATGTTAAAGGTGAGTGTTTGTTTAAAGTGAGTGTGTGCATGTGGATGCGCGTGCAATGCATGTAGATGGTTGGGTTATTTAGTTACGAGAGCGTTCTTCAGAAAACCCTATCGACCCCGCTGACTCTAACATCTACCCGGCCACATTATTCACTGATAATTACAAGTGAAGCTTCAAAGCTTTAAAGAAATGCTAATGGGGAACAACCCTCGTCGGGAGCAGACATGATGTATGGGCGGTGTAACACACAGAGACGTACACTGACGTCATGGAATATCCAACATGTGGGCTTCACAGAGGTCTCAGCTGGGCACAAAGGACTTGTAGAACTATGCCACGAGAATGTGGCATCGATAACCACAACAACTCAATTCCGCTGGTTTTGGATACAGTAGATTCTTGATGCATGCTCATGTGTGTTCCGGCTGAACTGGAAGCCTTCATCACAGCATGGGAATATTATGGACATATGGAATATATGTCATAAAGGATTTATAGGAATGTGTTGTACTGTATGTGGGGAGTAGGGCTCACCCATATACTTCAAAGTTACATATGTATGTAAAATATCTGTATGACAACGATCACATTGTTATGAGAATCTTCCGAACCTTTGAGGGGTTTAATTGATCCATCTTTCATCCCTGTGACAGCTTCATGGTGTTCTCTCCGTTTCATCCTAACCCAGTGTGTCTCTCCTGTCTGTTCTCTCTGTTCCATCCTAACCCAGTGTGTCTCTCCTGTCTGTCCTCTCTGTTCCATCCTAACCCAGTGTGTCTCTCCTGTCTGTCCTCTCTGTTACATCCTAACCCAGTGTGTCTCTCCTGTCTGTCCTCTCTGTTCCATCCTAACCCAGTGTGTCTCTCCTGTCTGTCCTCTCTGTTCCATCCTAACCCAGTGTGTCTCTCCTGTCTGTCCTCTCTGTTCAAGTTCAAGTTCAAGTTTCTTTATTAGTTGTCATACAGAAGTACAGAATACAATTTTCAGTATGGTGTAATGAGATATGGGTTGTAGTGCAAATTCTTTACCAATAAATATAAAGTGTGCTTAGGTGTTCTAAAGTGGTTAAAGTGGGTGCTGCAGTGAGTTGTATGTTTAAAATGAGTGTGTGCGTGTGGATGTGTGTGCTGTGAGTGCATTTGATGGTTGTTACATAGTGTTATTGTTCGTTGAGCATCCTGATGGCCTGGGGATGGAAGCTTCTTCTGAGTCTCTCTGTCCTTGCCATGAGACTCCGGTATCGCTTGCCTGACCGCAGCAGTTCAAAGAGGCAGTTGTTTGGGTGGCTCGAGTCTTTGATCATTCTCTTAGCCTTGCCCATGCACCGCTTGTTGTAAATGCCCTGGAGAGTGGGAAGCCCCCCTCCAATTGTGCGTTCGGCTGAGCGGGCCACTCTCTGTAGTCTGCTACGGTCTTGTGCGGTGCTATTCCCAAACCAGGAGGTGATATTGCCAGTCAGGATGCTCTCTATTGTGCATGAGTAGAAGTTCTTAAGGATCTTCTGACTGACTTGGAACTTCCTTAGGCGCCTGAGGAAGTAGAGGCGTTGCCGTGCCTTCTTCACAACACTGTCAATGTGTGTGGTCCATGTCAAGTCCTCGGATATGTGGACTCCGAGGTACTTAAAACTGTTGCCCCGTCGATGCTGAGGGGGCTGTAGTCCCTGACCCCCGACCTCCTAAAGTCCACAATCATCTCCTTTGTTTTGCTGACGTTCAGGGAGAGGCTGTTCTCTTGACACCATCCCGCTAGAACCTTGACCTCCTCCAGGTAGGCCCTCTCGTCGTTTGCAGAGATCAGGCCCACCACTACTGTGTCGTCAGCAAATTTGATGATTGTGTTGTTGTTCCGCTGTGCCACACAGTCGTGTGTGTACAGGGAGTAGAGGAGGGGACTCAGAACACAGCCCTGGGGGGCCCCTATGTTGAGAGTGATGGATGAGGAGGTGCAGTTGCCTGCTCTCACCACCTGGGGTCTGCCCGTCAGGAAGTCCAAGACCCACTGGCAGAGGTCATAGTTCAAGCCCAGGTCCCTGAGCTTGGCTATGAGTTTGGAGGGGACTATGGTATTGAATGCTGAGCTGTAGTCGATGAACAGCATTCTCACATAGTTCCCCTGCCTCTTGTCCAGGTGTGATGCTGCTGTGTGCAGCACATGGGCTATGGCGTCCTCCGTGGACCTGTTGGGGCGGTATGCAAATTGCAGGGGGTCCAGGTTGATGGGGAGGGAGGAACAGATGTAGCCCTTCACTAGCTTCTCAAAGCACTTCATGGCTATGGAGGTGAGAGCTACAGGGCGGTAGTCATTGAGGCAAGCGGGCTGGGATTTCTTGGGTACAGGGATAATAGTGGACTTCTTCAGACAGGTGGGGAGTTCCATCCTAACCCAGTGTCTCACCTGTCTGTTCTCTCTGTTCCATCCTAACCCAGTGTGTCTCGCCTGTCTGTCCTCTCTGTTACATCCTAACCCAGTGTGTCTCTCCTGTCTGTCCTCTCTGTTACATCCTAACCCAGTGTGTCTCTCCTGTCTGTCCTCTCTGTTACATCCTAACCCAGTGTCTCTTCTGTCTGTCCTCTCTGTTACATCCTAACCCAGTGTGTCTCTCTGGTCTGTTCTCTCTGTTACATCCTAACCCAGTGTGTCTCTCCTGTCTGTCCTCTCTGTTACATCCTAACCCAGTGTGTCTCTCCTGTCTGTCCTCTCTGTTACATCCTAACCCAGTGTGTCTCTCCTGTCTGTCCTCTCTGTTACATCCTAACCCAGTGTCTCACCTGTCTGTCCTCTCTGTTACATCCTAACCCAGTGTGTCTCACCTGTCTGTCCTCTCTGTTACATCCTAACCCAGTGTCTCGCCTGTCTGTCCTCTCTGTTACATCCTAACCCAGTGTGTCTCTCCTGTCTGTCCTCTCTGTTACATCCTAACCCAGTGTGTCTCTCCTGTCTGTTCTCTCTGTTACATCCTAACCCAGTGTGTCTCTCCTGTCTGTCCTCTCTGTTACATCCTAACCCAGTGTGTCTCTCCTGTCTGTCCTCTCTGTTACATCCTAACCCAGTGTGTCTCTCCTGTCTGTCCTCTCTGTTACATCCTAACCCAGTGTGTCTCTCCTGTCTGTCCTCTCTGTTACATCCTAACCCAGTGTGTCTCTCCTGTCTGTCCTCTCTGTTACATCCTAACCCAGTGTGTCTCTCCTGTCTGTCCTCTCTGTTACATCCTAACCCAGTGTGTCTCTCCTGTCTGCTCTGTGCTACAGGGGGCTTCATGTTTAAGCAGTGGAAGGAGAAGTACCTGGTGCTCACCATGGAAGGTAGTCTGCTCGTGTGTCGCGACGCAGAGTCTCCCCCGGACCAGGTGGTGGCGCTGCAGACCTGCTGTGAGTCCATCGTGGAGGGCAGGGAGATCCTGGACCTGCCCAGGCTGCCTCCTGGGGGCCGGAGAGACTGCTGCTTCGCTGTCATCCTGGGCCAAGACAAGTTCCTGCTGCTGCTGTCAGACAACCCTGACGAGTGCAGGTGAGTCACAGCTGAGGGGCTGTGCTGTACATACATACATACATACATACTGTACATACTGTACATACATATATACAGACATACATACATATACTGTACATACTGTGCATACATATATACAGACATACATACATATACTGTACATACTGTGCATACATATATACAGACATACATACATATACTGTACATACTGTGCATACATATACAGACATACATACATATATACATACTGTACAGAGACACATACAGACATACATATACATACTGTACATACATACTGTACATACATACATACATAATGTACATACATACATACATACATACATACATACATACATACATACATACATACATACAGTACATACATACATACATACATACATACATACATACATACATACATACATACATACATACATACATACATACATACAGTACATACATACAGATATACAGTACATACAGTACACATACATACATGCAGATTGCAGACATATATACATTACATACTGTACATACACACAGTACATATATACATACAGAACATACATACTGTACATACATAGGTTTACTTACATACATACATACATACATACATACATACATACATACATACATACATACATACATACATACATACATACATACATACATACATACATGCATACAGTATGCTTACATACATACATACATACATACATACATACATACATACATACATACAAGCACCCATGCACACTCTCTCACACACTCACTCACACTCTCACACACACACACACACACACACACACACACACACACACACACACACACACACACACACACACACACACACACACACACACACACACACACACACACACACACACACACACACACACACACACACACACACACACACACACACACACATACCTTTACCCCACTCACTGTCAACAGAGTTGACTGCAGATTGATGAATAATAATGACTGACCATCAGATTAGGGTGGTTCAGTGCACTCTGGAGAGTCTTATCAGTAACACACAGTAACAAGTCGTGTCTGTCCCCCACAGCCTGTGGCTGCAGCTACTGAGGAAGGTGAGAGAGGTGAGTCACTGGTTTGATTGATTGAATTGATTGAAAACTTTATTAACAGATTTACAGAATGGGTACAATACAGTACGGCTCAATACACACAATTGTTAAGGGGATGCAGACCAGAGAAAGACTTTCATCTTGTTTACATCAGGGTCCCCCATTTTCAATTCATCAAGACATTTATGACATACAGATATACAGTACTGTTTCATCCAGACATGTATGACATGCAAGACATACAAATATACAGTACTGTTTAAGAGAAAGAGATGATACAAATATATATATATTAGAAGGGGAAGAAACTGTACCGGTGGGGGGGGGTTTGGACATTTACCGGGGCCAGTTTCTAATTGCAGCTACCCGTAGGTGCTCTTTGAGAGCGGTTTTGAAGGAGGGTAGGGATTCACATTATTTGGTTTTCATCTTTCGTCATCAAGTCGCTCGCCTTGTAGAGTTGTGTTCACAGACTAACGCTACTATCACATGTCCTCTAGAGGTCATCCAGATGTGTTTGACCACGGTGTGTCTTCTATTACCCCCACCACCATATGAAATAGAATTGTTTATTTTGTCGTTTCCTGTCCAGGGCGTGACGTCGCCCCTATCTATTCAGAGGAAACAGAGCACGACCCCCTGCATCACGGACAGAGACCCTCTGCCGGACTTGTCCAGTGAGAAAGACCCCGGGTCGCCCAGGATCAGCGAGGGGACCCCTCCTGGCTCTCGGGTCACCGAGCGGGGCGGCTCCTTCAGGGACACCGAGCGGGGCGGCTCCTTCAGGGAGCGAGGACAAAACCTAGGTCAGGAATCACAACCGTAATGTTCTCACTGAACTCGATCTTAGAGGCTGCTTCCGATCTGGGTGATCCAGTCACAAGTGGACAGCTCTAAGTACTACTAGGGTTGGGTTGGGTACCTTTCACATTTGAACCGATACCGGTACCTGTGAATCGATACCGGTACCCAACGGTACCTTTTTTTCTGTACTTTAATCCCAAAAAATTTAATCTACCTACCCCAGTTGTACAAAAAATAAATAAAAAAAAAAGAAGCCAAACTTCAAGTAATTTATTATCATTATTATTTATTTAGAATTTGTTAATATATAATATATAATATTGCAGCGAGCGTTGTCTGTATCTACCTCTGTAAAGTGTAACAACACTTGCAACCGTTTTCGGCTTGCCACTGCCCCGACTGCTTTGTTGTTGAATCAAGTCGAATCCTAAGTAAGCGTGTATTGTGCGTGTGAACGTTGACGTGAGGCACACTTCATAGGTTTCGTTTCGCGGTAAACGAAACGTTGACGTCATCCAAATATTTTTTTTACAGTACCGAAATGTGGCACCGGCGGATCTCACGTGAATCGGTACTCGGTAGTACCGACGTGATTCGGTCGGTACCCTTAAAAGTACCTGATTCGGTACGAATCCCTACTAAGTACAGGTGGGAACACACCCAAGACGCATTGGGATCCGATCGCTCTCAGAGGCTAGTATTTGCCTCTGATCAGTTGCACACCCTTTCCTTATCTTTCCTTACGTCACTGTAGATAACGTTTCTATATAATCATAAAACAAAATGCATCCACAGAGCTTTCAGAAAGCTTTGCAGAATAAAAGTATTTCTCCCCCCCCCCAAAAGATTATTGATTAATTAATCAAAAAATCTGGGTCCAAAATGTATGTTGTTGTTTACATGTTGCAGGCATATCCCCTCCCTACTTCCCCACATGGAATGCACCTGATTGGGTAAATTACATGCTGGTGCTCTAGAGCGACATCTAGTGGCTCAATGTTATCTATAACACCTTTAACACTTTCAGTGCCGGCCATTAACGTTGATTATTACATGGCGTTTTCACATTCGCCGAAATGCTTGCTTGTGATTGGTCAATAACGCTCGTCAGAGGTCCGTTATTACTCGATAACGGACCTCTGCCGAACAATAATGACCGCTGTGCGCAGCTGTTCGCAATCAAGCCCACTGACACACTGCATCAGTGCAGCCAATCAGACACACCTGCCGGATCTGCCGGCTGCTGCCGGCGATGACAGCGGGAGCGACAAAACAGAACTGCGTCTGCATTTGATATCGTCTTGTCGATGAATTAGTTATATTGTTAGTAAGTTAGCCATGTAATAAGCAGGATAATGTATAGCTATACTCGATCATTGTAGCAAATTAATTGACCTTCACTGACGTTTAAAACACCTCGGCGAGGCGCCTCTGTATTTTAAACTCCGTGTCGGTCAATTATTTTGCGACAATTATCCCTTACTTAATGTCCTTGGATGCCAGCATCCACTTCAATGATAGCGTTAATCTATGTTTTAAATTATGTGTCTAATCTGCCCGTCGCTTATCAATGACTTGTTTGCAGTCAACATTGTCGAAACGGATTGTTTTTTAATCGGTTCATATCCTTTTTATAGCATTTCGAAAAGCTATCGTTGTCTCGAAAATTTCAGGTAAATAGAAAGATTCCGTCATAAACAGCATTTATTGGAATATTCTCGAATACACTAGACACGTTGTCATTTGTCTGCCTATTTATGAATCGTTTTCAAATAAACGCTAGATTATCGATAGTATATGTGTACTTATGCACGCTATAGAAGCGAGCTGAGAAATTGATTCTCTTATTTCCTCAACAGCACACACACACACACACACATATACACATACAGGACACGCTGTTATCTCAGTGAAAACAGCTCTGATTATCCTAAAACTGGTAACATAGACTCCTTACCTTAGATCAGATGTTCTCCAAAAAGATTATTCCAATTCCTGATCGCCATTCCAAATATCGATCGCGTTTATTGATTGATTATTGGCTGCTGTAAATATATATTCCAGGCTGCTTTCCATCTCGCAATCACTTCCCTCTTCATCAAACGGCTCGCCAGCATAGTGAAGCCAGTAGGCTCCCCCCCACACATCCACCAGTCTAATCGAATGGGCTGCAGTTACACAGGGATAGACGATAGGGGGCGGTATTTTCCCATCGGAGCTCCTAGAGGGGCTGCTGTACCAACGGGAGACTCGGCATTCAACGGTCGGGGCGAAATAACGACATAACACGTTGCTGGCACTCAAAGTGTTAAAGGGGACCTGCATTGCTATTCCTAGCACTATTTGGGCAACTTTACACAATTCCTGTGAGTTTGATTGAATTGATTGATTGAAAACTTTATTAACAGATTGCAGAATGGGTACAATACAGTACAGCTCAATACACACAATTGTTAAGGGGATGCAGACCAGAGAAAGACTTTCGTCTTGTTTACATCAGGGTCCCCCATTTTCAATTCATCAGGATCAGTCTATGGAAGACTATGGAAGACATCTGTAAGGTTTATTTAAAAAAAGAAATCATTGTTTTATATTTCTAATGGAAAAAAGCATAATTTTCCAGCCTCAAGATTTCAGCCTGTTATTGGCTGGGCTCCGCCCATAAGCACTTTCAGTGACAGTCTTTTTTTTTGATAAATTTTTTTTATTATTAATTACATGAAACAAGACAACACATTAACCACAATCACAATACACAGAACTTCACAGGAAAATAACAAAAACAATAATAATACAGAAATAACTATTTATAAATTATAAAGACAAAAACAAAAGAAAATAGAGTTCAACCTTTTTAAAATTTAAATTTCAAAATTTCAAAATTTCAAGGTTTCAAGGTTTCAAGGGGGGCTATCTAATAAATGACCAAATAGTGAAGAAATAGCTAAATAGCTGCCCCCCAATAAAATCCCCAGTTAAATTCAAGACATAACAAAAGACAAGACAGACAAGACATTTCCTCCTCCCCCTCCCACGAGACCGCCGGACTCCCCCGAACAAGCACCCCAACCCCGCTCAGCCGCACACGGCGGTCCTGACCTTCTCAGCTGCTGCGAACCACATGTCAATCCCAGCCTGCCCTACCCCAATCACCCGCGCCGTGGATATCTCAAGATAAATCACAGTGTTAGGGACCAGTTAATCACTGTGAGCTTCTCAGGCTCCTTCCACCTCAATGCTATTAGCTTCTTCGCTGCTGTGACGCCCGCTAGGACAACCCTTTTCAGTTGTACGGACGCGGGTAGTGTTGTTATATCGTTCAGGAGTAGCGTAACAGCTGTGAATGGGATAGTTAAGCCACACAGATCTGAAAGTTTGTCTGTTATTGCCCTCCAGAAGCGGGCCACTGGTGGGCAATCCCAATACATATGCATATAAGTGCCAGTGGCCTTTTGAGAGCACAAAGTGCACCGAGAGTCGGTTATCAGTCCCATAGCAAATAACTTCCTAGGTGTAAGATAGGTCCTATGAATATAATTAAAATGTATTTGCTGGTGATTGGGGTTGCGGGAAGACAATGCCACATTTGCCCAAACCTCATCCCAGTCAAACTCGGGGTCCAACTCCGGGATATCCACACGCCAGATTGTATCCAATGATACATTTTTATACGTGGATTGAATTAAAAAGCAAAGCTTGAGCCCACGGCACGCCATGCGCCCTCAGCGCTGACCTTAGTTGAAGGTAAAGAAAGAAGGACTCGCCGGGAAGATCATAAAATTCTCTTAAGTCCTGAAACGCACGGAGGCCGTTCTTATCATAAATATCCTCCAGAGTATGAACTCCCCTCCTCTGCCATTGAGGAATATTAACCGGCTTGTGCCCAACAAGTAATTGCTGGTTATTAAAAATTGGAGAGTCCAGGTGCCATGGGCATTTAACCCCACACGACTTCTGTACATTACGCCACGTTTGGATCACGTGAGTTATGATCGGTCCATACCTCAGCCGGCATTTCGAAATAGAGACAGTGGAGTACACCACATCCTGCAATCTTAGCGGTGAGACCGCCGCCGCTTCTAAGGAGTGCCAAGATACAGCATCTACAAGGTCTAACCAGCACATCAGAGGTCTCAGTGAAAAGGACCAGAAATAAAGCTTAAAATCAGGGATTGCGAGGCCCCCATCTTGTTTCCTACGTTGAGTAGTAGCTCTTTTGATTCTCGGGCGTTTGTTATTCCAGATAAACTTAGATACCATCGATTGTACCTTGCGCCAGTGGTCTATTGGAGGGGGCAGGGGGAGCATTGAGCTTGATTGATTGATTGATTGAAAACTTTATTAACAGATTGCAGAATGGGTACAATACAGTACAGCTCAATACACACAATTGTTAAGGGGATGCAGACCAGAGAAAGACTTTCGTCTTGTTTACATCAGGGTCCCTCATTTTCAATTCATCAGGACATATATGACATACATGACATACAGATAGTCAGTACTGCTACATCTATACATTTATGACATACCAGATTTGCAAATACAGTACTGTTTGTGATACAGAAGGAGTCAAGAAAAGGGAGTATATACATTTGACGTAGAAACTGTACATTGGAGGAGGTTGGGTGGGGGCCCGGGGGGTTGGGTACATTGGGATATTGACAACCATACTGGGTAATTTACATTGGAGGTGGTTGGGGGGGGGGGCACACTGTATAAACAAGTAAAACTGTACATTGAGGGGGGGGGGGGAGGAGACACTGTACAAACAAACAAAATTGTACATTGGACTATTGACAAAACCATACTAGGTAAATGACTGTACATTGGAGGGGGTTGGGTTAGGATATTTACAGGGGCCAGTGTTGAATTGCAGTCTCCCGTAGGTGTCCCTTGAGAGAGGTTTTGAAAGTGGGTAGTGATCCACATTCCTTTACAGCTTTGGGTAGGGCGTTCCACATTGATGTGGCATAATTGCGAAACGTGTTTAGTCCCTTATTTGAGCTAACAAAATTTATCCTAGGCAGGATGTTCATTTTGATTATGGAAGCTCGGGCTTGTAAGGAGTTAGGAAGGGACGACCATCTGTCTAGATCCTGGCGTATTTTATCATAAGTACCTGTGAAGTTGTACTTAGTAGTTTGACTAAGCGTGGGGAATATCTCTATACCTAAGTATTTAAAATGTTCCACTATGGGGATATCAGCTGGTAGTCGCACCGCCTTGGCCAGCTCATTAAGAGGTAGGCAGGCTGATTTGTTCCAGTTAATCTTAAAGCCAGACAATTTACCAAAGTCGTTGATTATTCCCAATAATTTTGTGGCCGACCGGGAAGGGTCATCCATAAAAATCAGTAGGTCATCCGCATAGAGAGCAATTTTGTGTGGTGTATTATTGATCATTATGGGGACGATGTCCTCCGATTGCCTAATAAATTGGGCCAATGGTTCGAGGGAAAGCGCGAATAGGGCTCAGAGGACAACCCTGTCTAGAAGATCTGGAGACTGGGAAAAGTGTGGAACAGTTTTTGCCTGTCAGTATCATTGCCGACGGCGAGGCATACAGGACTTTAATCATTTTTTTGTATTTTATTTTTTTATTATTTTTTAAACAAACAGATAAACAAACATGACAACACACGATAAGATATACAAGCATTAGTTGTCAGTGCACATCCATTGAAATCACATTTTAGTTAATTGTCTTATATAGGATATACCGCTAATACCTGTTATCTAAAAACCTACACACATATGCTCCAGCTCGTACCCCCCCCTTCCGGACCCCCCATTGGATAATCCATCCATTTTCCCTCGCTCCTAACCAGACATTACCATTATATGCTAGCTTTTATTTTCTCCACCACTTCTAACCACAATGTCATTTTGGATTCATTGAGACCCAAAATTCTTGCTGTAGATATTTCTTGATAGATCACATCAAGATATGTAATAATCCAGACCTTTCGGCACATTTTTTCCGGTTGGAACCATTGTGATGCTATCAGCTTTTTAGCCACTGTGATACCCGATAAAACCAATCTCTTTAGCTGTGGATGTACTGCACACTCAAAAACATCATTCAGCAGTAGTACAGAGGGGTGTACAGGTATATTCCAATTTAAGAGGTTTGATAGTTGCTGGGTCACCTCTTTCCAGAATATCTTAACTGGTGGGCAGTCCCAGTACATGTGCATAAATGTCCCCTCGTCCCCATTTGTACATAAGGAGCATTTGGAGTCTTGTATAAGACCCATTTTTTTCAGTCTTATAGGAGTCAAGTATGTCCTGTGAATATAGTTAAGATTGATTTGTTGATGGTCCGGGTTCCTTGATGTGAATCGAATATTTGCCCAGGCTTCTTGCCAATCAAAATCACTTTCCAGGTCTGGTATATCCCTCCTCCAGACGGAGTCTAGGTGGAGGGTTTCATATGAGGACGTTAGTAATTGATGATACAAATCTGAAACAAAACCTCTTGATGTCTCTCATTCATAGAAGAATTTGTGGTATCTGTGGTGTACAATTGGTATATTTAATGGAACACCGTGAGCCTTCAAACATGCCAATAACTGTGCGTAAAAGTAATATGTGGACTTGGCGAGATAAAAATGTTTGCGTATTTCATTGAAACTACAAAAACCCTGTTTATTGAAGACGTCTCCTAATGAGTGTATGCCTTGCTTTTCCCATCTAGGGAATCTTATAGGTTGTTTTTCTATCCAGAGTGCATTGTTATTGAATAAGGGAGTATGATTATGCCATTTATGTAGGGTCGGTTTTTGGTAATGCTTCTGGAGTGCGAGGCAACAATAGATATACATCCAACTAGTGAGGTCCCGTTGAGAGCCGAGCTTAAAAACATACATATATACAAATAAAAATCCCCTTCCCTCCCCTCCCACCGAGAGTCGTACAGGATTGTGTTCCATGAACACAACCTTCGCGTATGACTCCCTCCCTTAAACCACCGGATATCCCAGAATGATCCAATTATCCTTAACATTCCTATGTATCCCATAGGATCTAACACTCTAAATTCTACCATAAGTAGAATGTCAACTGTGGCTTGGCCACTTTCCCGTTAAATACAAATTTAAATAAGATAAAACTAAAAATAAAGACCAAAAATAAGCTTCAATTATCATGCCATAATCACTTACATTTTATATGAACTTGTGTAATTTATAATAACCCATGAATAATATGGAGGTATTGAACTGAAAAGAGAACCTCAATAAATCAGAGAAAACAGAAGAAAAAAAAACAAGAAAAAAGGAAGAGAACATTAACTTAGATCTTAAAAGAGCTTTGCTATGCTTAAACATCTAAAGTATAAATTGGAGAAGTAGTGGAAATATTTCCAATTAATAAAAAGCAGTTTTTAAATACGTATATGCAGCATTTCCCCTGGCCAGGGGTGGGCGATGATCCGTTGTGAAGAATGTTATTCCAGCCGGCCGCTGCTGTGATGGTTCTGTGGTTCTGCAGCTAGGTGCTGTTGGTTATTCCCCCGAAGGGCTTCTGGTAGTATGTCTGGCCACGTATTGCTGTTATTCCAGAATGTTCCCTATATCAAAGAATGTTTTAGATGTTCTAGATTATTCCAATATGTCGTTTTTACAGTGTTCGAATGTTCCAGTATGTTCTGGAGTGTTGTTAGAATTCCATACTCTTAAAATAAGGATCACTTCAACGCCATGTTCATCTTCTCTGTATCGTTCCAATTTTGAATCCAATATGTCCGCAATAATAGAAGCCCAACGGGGAAAACATTCAATAACTCTGAGCTCGTAGGTCTCTCTGTCCCAAATCATCGGTTCATTAAAGTTTATACTATATGGTGTCCATGCATAACCGAGATTAAAAGGCCATTTATACACTATCCTGCGTGTTGTGCTGCCATGTATTTGGCTGCATCTTCAGGCGAGTTGAGGAAAACCCTTGCTCCTTGTTTATCGACGATGCGAAGTATTGCAGGGTATATTAATAGGGGTCTGTATTTCTCCAGATAGAGTTGAGACATCACCGTCTTGAACTTGGCTCGCAGGTCCACCACCTCCCGACAATAATCTTCAAAACAGTGTATTGATATATCCTTGTATTTCAGATTGCCTTTCATCCTGCGAGTTTCACGAATAATAATTTCTTTTATTCTGACTTGGCGCAGGGTAACCAATATCACTCTGGGTCTAACGTTATTGTCACTGGATCGGGTCCCCAATCTGTAGCACTGCTCCACCTCGGGTACTTTAGGAAGGATCGCTGGTCCCAAGATTTTCTGTAATTCTTTCGCAAACTCTTCAGGGTGTGCGCAGCTCACTGACTCATCCAGACCGACTATACGAATATTCAGCTTGCGTCTTTGATATTCCATCTCGAATATTTTGGCTTTCTGTTCTTCATTGATTCGCTTAAGCTCAATCGTTATATCGTTGAGCTCCGTCTTGAGTTCTCTGTAGTTTCCCTTCATCTCAGCAGTTAGATTAACGTTGATATCATCTACGTCTTTGTAGATCCGAACAAAATTTTGTTGGTGGTCTTCCAGACCTGTTTCCAGTGCCGCGGTGCGCTTAATATGTGCTTCGGCGTCCACTCTTAGCGCTTGCCTTCGATAGATTCTTTGATAGCATCTACTTTTTGGGTTATTGTCTTCTCCATTTTTTTCATTTCATTTTTCATTTCCCGGATGATATATTCGGTATCCGCGGAGGTATTTGTAGGGGTTGAACTTGAGGCGGCCGCTATCACGTCTATATTATCCGCTATTTGTCTCATGTATCCTGTGGCCGTAGGCAAGTCCTCTGCGCTTGGTTTTGAGATCGTTTGATTTTTCTTTGGAGGCATCTCGATTATTTCAGTCAATATAGTTAGTTGATAATCTCAGTTGATATATGCGTCAAGTTTTAAACGCATTGGTGGTCTATAAATGTGTTTTTAAAACGAAAAAAAAATAACGGGTGAGCAGCTGTGTCACATGCGACTTACTCCATTCTATAGCTGACCGGACCCAGGACTTTAATCATATGAATAAAATTCTTTCCAAGACCCATGACCTCAAGTACCTTCCACAGGTATGACCATTCTAGTCTGTCAAACGCCTTCATGGCATCCAAAGACAGAACAGTGGACGGAGCTGTATTGTCTTTACTGTTATCGACTACATGCAACAGCCTCCTAAGATTATCTGCAGCCAGGCGCCCCGGGATAAAACCAGTTTGATCGCAGTGTACCAATACCGTCATAAATCTCTGCAGGCGGCGGGCCAGTACCTTGGCAAACACTTTTAAATCGGCCCCGAGAAGACTCAAGGGCCTATAGCTACCACAATCATTGGGATCTTTGTCCTTCTTGAGAAGTAAAGAAATCAACGCCATGTTGACATCTCTTGAGAACTCCCCTTGTTCGATAGCGTAATTGATCATATCGAGCATCAATGGACCCAGTTGGTCCCAGAAAGCTAAATACACCTCGGGTGGAATACCATCCCAGCCTGGTGCCTTACCCCTCTGCATTTCAGCAATCGTCTCCCTTAGTTCCATAAGAGTGATCGGTTTCCCCAGTTCCTTAGCCTCTTCCTCAGAAATGTGGGGTATCTCAAGCCCGCCAATGAACGATTCAAATTTAGAGTCGTCGAGATTAACCTCTGAGCTATATAACTGTGAGTAAAACTCTTTAAAAGTGTCGTTGATCTTTTTCGAATCAGTAGTGATTGTACCCTGTCGCGTCTTGATCGAGGGGATATCCGAGAAATGATCATTCAAGCGTATTTTCATTGCCAACAGATGGCTAGGCCTGGAGCCGTGAAAGTAGTAATTTTGCCTTGTCCTATGTATCAAGAACTCAGACTGTTGTTTAAGTATGGAGTTTATTTCCTTCTTGACTATCTTACGTTGTGTGTTTAGTCGTTCACTATAGTTAGTTTGCAAAGATGCGTATAGGTCTGCATATAATGTTTCCAGTCCTTCTAGTTTTTTTGACCGGGATTTACGCAAATTGGAGGCGAAAAGTGTGACATGACCCCTGATAAATCCTTTCAATGCGTTCCATAGGACCCTGGGGTCATCGACCGTGCCAACATTGATCTGCAAGAATTCAGCTAGTTTACTCCTGAACTCAGAACAGAAATCATCGTTCTTTAATAAGGTTGAGTAAAAACGCCACCTGGGAGCTCTCGTGGAGAGCCTGCCAAAGGTTGCCACAAGGAAAATCCCCTTGTGGTCCGAGAGAGCCAGGGGAACCAATGAGACGTCAAAACTATCAAACATATTAGGGGATGCGAATGCATAGTCTATTCAAGAGAAGGTTTTGTGTCTGGCAGACAGGTGAGAGTAATCCTTGAGGGTGGGATTGGATAAGCGCCATAGGTCTGCGAGCCCCGTGTCCTGGGCCCACATCCTGAGGGCCTTAGAGGACCGTTTTTGGTCGCTTGTTTCAGAGGACCCGGACGCGTGAATATTAAAGGCAACCAACTTGTGTTCAGCTTTTCGTTCAGCGTTTCTCTGATTGGCCACACGGCCACGTGACCGCCCTAGCACACGCCCTTTTCCGCTGAGAGATGCGGCAGAAGCGCTGGTCGAACCGAACCAACGCGCTGGTCGAACCAGTTCAGACAGAGGTGTTTATTTATATTAATAAACATATCTACTAGAAACACTGGTGTTCTGTTGTGTGACTGTACTAAACTCTTCCACCACATGACCGACATTTGACATACAGTACACCTCCTATCTATGTTGGGATTATGTTTGGTCATGACAAAACAATAAAAATCGCTACTGTTAGTAATGCTGCCACCACCCACTTCAATGACAGAGCTCTCATATTTGCGAATGCATAAACTATATCTTAAATTATGGCGATGTGTCTAATATGGCTGTCGCGAAGTCATTGATAAGCGACAGCCATATTAGACACATAGCCATAATTTAAGATATAGTTTATGCATTCGCAAAATATGAGAGCGGCGTCATTGAAGGGCTTCCTACAACAGAGCACCGCCGCTGCTGCTGCTGAAGCTGGATCAAGCCGCGGGCGGCGCACGGAAGCCGGGGAAAAAACAAACGCGTCGCCCCGCTGGCGCTTGAGCAAGCAGCCTCCACAGCTCCAGTTAACCTAATTTATACCGTAATGAATCATTAAAAAATATACCGTTAACTGGAATATGTTGTTTCTTTACACATATGTTGGATTATGTAATTGGGTTGTCATGACAAAACAATAAAAATCGCTACTTTACATCAGGGTGAACGCTGTTACACTGCCACCACCCACTTCAATGACAGAGCTCTCATATTTGCGAATGCATAAACTATATCTTAAATTATGGCTATGTGTCTAATATGGCTGTCGCGAAGTCATTGATAAGCGACAGCCATATTAGACACATAGCCATAATTTAAGATATAGTTTATGCATTCGCAAAATATGAGAGCTCTGTCATTGAAGGGCTTCGTTCTACAATGGAGCACGGTCGATGCTGCTGGAGCTGGACCGAGTAGAGCCGGCGGCGGCGCACGGAAGCCGGGAACAAACCACCGCATCGCCCCGCTGACGTTAAAAACGCGAAATAACGTTACAGCTTACAGTTCCACACTGATGTACAGTGACACCCAGAGTTTCTAGTTACAGTAGTGACGCGTGAATCGAGATAGTCCTAACACTGTAACAGTGTTTATTATTAAGAGTCAGATAGTCCTAACAGTGTTTATTATTCATTAACGTCATAAACGAACTACCAGATTTATTTTCTAGTTCAGCGCATTTCATAACTGTATGGGCTTTGTTTATACATACAGTGACGAGTGAATCTGGTAGTTGGTTGTTAAAAACGCGAAACATAATAATCAGTCAGCAGCGCTCCACTGCTACCGCAGCTGAACACAAGTTGGTTGGTACAGCAGGTGAACACAAGTTTGGTACACAAGTTGGTTGCCCGCGCTGCCGCGCTTGCTCCTTGGATTTAATTTGGGACGTGGGACGGCTGCGCTTGCCTGCGCGTGGGGGCGGGGGGTCGCGGCCAATCAGAGAAAAGCCGAACACAAGTTGGTTGCCTTTAATATTCACGCGACCCGGACCTATCCATCTCCGCATCCGCAGAGTTGTACCCTTCCTTCCTGCTGACTTGTCGTACATAACATGCAAGTCGCTTTGGATAAAAGCGTCAGCCAAATGACTAAATGTAGAATAGAATAGAATAGATCTTTATTGTCATTGTTACAGTTGTCACAACGAGATTTAACATACAGCTCATTATAGTAATATTCCACAATTATTACATTGATAGTAATAATGGCACACAGTCATAAATTCACCAACATGCGCATTTGTTATACATGCAGGACTCTTTGAGACAGACGTATGCGTATTACCGCTGCCATGTTTGGCGCGGAGCACCCGGGGGGGGGGGTAGGGGGTTGGGGGTTGACGAGACAGCCTTGGCTCCCCCTCCAGCACGCATACGAGTTAGCTGCCATCGTGAGGCACTGGTCCATACACGTAGGAGGGGGGGTGTGGTAAATGTAAATGTTTGACTTGACTCTGATTATTCCTCTGCACTTTCCCCTTCAGCCGACGGGCCGCGGCGGTCCCTGAGGAGGGCGTCGGTCGCCCCGCCCCACCGCATGTCCGACTGCCTCCGCCACGGCAACAGCAGCGACGCCCGGGCGGTGCGGGCCGTATGTCTGCTGATGGGCGGCGCGGCCGCCTCCTCCGCCCTGGGCTACCTGACCTCCTGCGGCCCCGCCTCGCCCCTGGCCGGCAGGGCCCCGGAGATGGCCCACGGGGGCGCGGGGGGCTTCTCGGAGCTGCCCCAGGGGAACTCCTCCTTCCACGCCTGCGGCCAGGACGTCGACTCCCCGCACTTCAACAGCTTCGACTTCGAGGGAGACGCCGACTTCGACGCCTTCGACTGCGGGGGGTTCGCGTTTTAGTCGGATCAAAAAAGTACCTTTGACCTTACGGGCCTGTGTGTGTCAACAGATTCCCTTTGTCGTAAGCCAGTCCGTTACCAATAAGGGCGTTGTAAATTAATTCAATGTTTGGTCATCTATACCTCTAATCTATGAATTAATGAAGGTGTTCTTCCTGGCCTTAAGCCCTTGATCCTCAGGTAAATAATTTATGATCCTGTCTGTCTGTCTGTCTGTCTGTCTGTCTGTCTGTCTGTCTGTCTGTCTGTCTGTCTGTCTGTCTGTCTGTCTGTCTGTCTGTCTGTCTGTCTGTCTGTCTGTCTGTCTGTCTTTGAACAGTAATGCGATTCCAAGTTATGAGGAACTTCGCGAGGGAATCTTACCTGTGTCCTTCACTGTGTGTCAAAAGTTGCTATTGTATTCATTTTGTACCTTTTATTTATTTAATTGATTGACACGGAAATGTCTGGAATAATATGGTCTCATCAGATTACATGTTTATAATGTCTATGTCTATTTCATCAGGCTATTGTCCCTGTTCCAGTTCATTTGACCTGCTTTCTTAAAGGGACACTTCACTAAAAAATCTCACACACATCCGAAAACAATTTTGCGCACACATTCATTTAGTTTGACAGTTAATGAGAGTAAATAAGTTTGAATATGGCCACCAGTGATGTCATCAGAGGACATTGAATCCTCAACAAAATTACAATATAACAGTCCCTATAAGACAAAAGTATTGCTATTTCTTAATCTACATAATTTCATGGTCCTGTAATTAATAATATCTTTATTTGTATGTCACTTTTCATACAGAAATTAACACAACACAAGGATCCAATGTCCCCAATGACATCACTGGTGGCCATATTCAAACTCATTTACTCTCAATAGCTGTCAAACCAAATTAATGTGTGCAAAACGGTTTAGAACTTTTGGACGTGTGTGTAAAGTTATGTGCAAAATAAATAAACCAGCATTGTTGGTGAAGTGGCCCTTTAAAGCAACCCCTGTGACGCAAACCAAAAGGTGAGCTCTGAATAAACCCTGCTACCACCGTGACTGACTGTGTCCATCTGCTGTTTACACGCTAGCGTGGCATAAAACACACACGGCAGGCTGATCCAAGATCTGCAGAGGAAGGATGATGGAGCAGATTTGTACACGAGGAGGGCAGTAGAGGTTGGATGTGCTTGTCTCTGCGATTTGAGATGTTTTACAGCAAAAGTAATCCCCTGGGTTTAGAACTCGTGAGATGGATATTATGGATGCGTGTCTGTCTGTGTGTGTTCACGACTTAAAATACAACAGGGGATGCATTTCAGACTACAAAGCAGTTGACTGGGGATGGCTTGTCCAATTGGGGACTAAAGCACCAATTTGGAAAAAAGGGATTTTTGGGAGGGGGGGGGGGGGGGGGGGGGGGGGGTTACGGTAAGGTTATTGTTAAAGATACCAATTTCCTCTCTGTGCGTTCAGTAGAAAGCTATCCAGCTGCAAGCTAGTCTAGCTCAGCACCAATGAATGGAAGCAGATACAGCCAGCTGATCGGTATGCACTTCCATTCATTTGAGCCAAGCTAGGCTACCCTGCAGCCAGATCATGGGTTTCTACTGAACGCACAGAGAGGAAATTGGTGTCTTATCTTCTTGTCTGACTCTCGAGAAGACGGTACGCACATTTACCATAATGTTGGCGTGTTCCTTTAAGGCTAGGGTTAGGCGCTGGGGAATGAATGTAAGTCAATGCAATGTCCCCAGAAGTGGCCTAGGTACTGTAAGGGTTTGTGTGTGTGTGTGCGTGTGCGTGTGTGTGTGTGTGTGTGTGTGTGTGTGTGTGTGTGTGTGTGTGTGTGTGTGTGTGTGTGTGTGTGTGTGTGTGTGTGTGTGTGTGTGTGTGTGAGTGTGTGTGTGTGCAAGCATGCATGCTCAAAAGCAGGACTGATATACTGGTAATATGCTGTAGATACAATACTGTTGTCAATAGTGTCTCTACAGAACCAGTCATGGCTACTGCTGCATACACTCACATTGCACAGCAGGGGCCCTACCCCCTCAGCAGGGGCCCTACCCACACAGCAGGGGCCCTACCCACACAGCAGGGGCCCTACCCACTCAGCAGGGGCCCTACACACACAGCAGGAGCCCTACCCACTCAGCAGGGGCCCTACCCACTCAGCAGGGGCTCTACCCACTCAGCAGGGGCCCCTACCCACTCAGCAGGGGCCCTACCCACTCAGCAGGGGCCCTACCCACTCAGCAGGGGCCCTACCCACTCAGCAGGGGCCCAACCCACACAGCAGGGGCCCTACCCCCTCAGCAGGGGCCCTACCCACACAGCAGGGGCCCTACCCACTCAGCAGGGGCCCTACCCACTCAGCAGGGGCCCTACCCCCTCAGCAGGGGCCCTACCCCCTCAGCAGGGGCCCTACCCACACAGCAGGGGCCCTACCCACTCCGCAGGGGCCCTACCCCCTCAGCAGGGGCCCTACCCACTCAGCAGGGACCCTACCCACTCAGCAGGGGCCCTACCCCCTCAGCAGGGGCCCTACCCACTCCGCAGGGGCCCTACCCCCTCAGCAGGGGCCCTACCCCCTCAGCAGGGGCCCTACCCCCTCAGCAGGGGTCCTACCCCCTCAGCAGGGGCCCTACCCCCTCAGCAGGGGCCCTACCCCCTCAGCAGGGGCCCTACCCACACAGCAGGGGCCCTACCCCCTCAGCAGGGGCCCTACCCACACAGCAGGGGCCCTACCCACTCCGCAGGGGCCCTACACACACAGCAGGGGCCCTACCCCCTCAGCAGGGGCCCTACCCCCTCAGCAGGGGCCCTACCCCCTCAGCAGGGGCCCTACCCCCTCAGCAGGGGCCCTACCCACTCAGCAGGGGTCCTACCCCCTCAGCAGGGGCCCTACCCCCTCAGCAGGGGCCCTACCCACTCCGCAGGGGCCCTACCCACTCAGCAGGGGTCCTACCCCCTCAGCAGGGGCCCTACCCCCTCAGCAGGGGCCCTACCCACTCAGCAGGGGCCCTACCCACTCAGCAGGGGCCCTACCCACTCAGCAGGGGCCCTACCCCCTCAGCAGGGGCCCTACCCACTCAGCAGGGGCCCTACCCACTCAGCAGGGGCCCTACCCACTCAGCAGGGGTCCTACCCACTCAGCAGGGGCCCTACCCACTCAGCAGGGGCCCTACCCACTCAGCAGGGGCCCTACCCACTCAGCAGGGGCCCTACACACTCAGCAGGGGCCCTACCCACTCAGCAGGGGCCCTACACACTCAGCAGGGGCCCTACCCCCTCAGCAGGGGCCCTACCCACTCAGCAATCACCCAGGCACCCAAGAACGCCAGCTGAACTTTATTGGTGATTAGTTCCGTCTCCCAGAGAACACATTCCAACACAATTATCAATCAATGCTTAACCCATACAGTATTCCACAACGGAAAAGCCAGCTCATACAAAAATCAAATTTATTTATTTCAAATCAAATTTATTTATAAGGCCCGACAACACACGTTAATGTCCCCATGGGCCGTACAGGTCTTCTTTAAACAAGTCAAGAAGAAAACATAACAATAAGTCAAGAACAGAACAAGAACACCATAAGGTCAAACATTTTTAGATGAATGCAAAAAATTTAAATAAAAAATTAAAGAATGCAAGCACTCCCAGACATACCCCACGCGAAGGTAAGGAAAAACTCACTAAACCCTAACAATAGGGAAAAAAGCTCCACAGGCAGTGTGGAGGAGAGAAACCTTAGAAGGGCCATTCAAGGGGGGATCTCCCTTCTTAGATGTTGGTGATAGTAGTGTTGCAGACGGGCAGTTGGTAAGCATGCACTCATGTGTGTAGTGAAACACAGATGAGTGCATGCAATAGCAACTGAACATTTTGAAAGATTAAAGATAAAGCAAATAGCGGATCTATTTGAGGCACAGGGGCGGCGCAAAGAGGGTCACGTCCTCCCCGTCTGGTGAATCAAAGGAAAAAAAAGGTGAATCAAAGGAAGGAAATGGAGAAGGAAAATAAAGAAACTATCATATTCCTCTGATTAACTATTCTATTCCTCTCATTCCTCTCACAGTGAGTTAGCTTGCCGCTTTGTCACTTTATTTGTTCACAATGGCTTCAGGCCATCTGGAAGGCAGGAGTGGGGTAAAGGTGCGTGAGGAGGCACATGGCTAACCTCTGATCTAATGAAGCAGTCCCGCTGCCAAGTCCACTATCAATATCCAGATTCAGCCAGTCTTCAGAGACCGTTTCAGGACAATAAGTAGGACAACGGATTAGGAGAAGGATCTGTTTGGCTAGCAACAAAATCGGAGACAGAGTTAGATATTTCCTGTAGGGAGAATCGTGGAGCTCTCTAGTCCATTGATCTTGGCAGGCTGTGTGTTGATGTACCACCAACATTTTGAAATATTTCAACACTTGTGTGGCCAAAAAGCTTGGAAACAACAAACATAACCGTTCTGGCTCCCTCTGGCTCACCTCCCATCAATATACAATGTCTTTCCCCGGCTGATGGAGTATCTGCCGGGCCGTCAGCAAACGAGAGATTGACGAGGTGAGAGAGTTGATCATGAAGAAAATCCAAGAGCACCCGGGGATGGTGAACCCAGGTCCTCCCAGAGGATCCATGACTACTTCCTCTCCAGACTGGAGCAGGTGGTACAACCCTTCAATGTCGTAGTATAGAGGCCTTGCATGGGCGGTTTGTGTAGTGGTCTTTCTTCCAACATGGCTACCCTGTAGCCGTCCGTAACCACTTTTGAAAGAAAACCTGCCTGATTTCTGTGGTGGTAGAGTTGGTAAAACATTGGAAAAGGATGATATTACTGTTCCACTGCGATTTGTTTACAAGATCCAGCAATAACACACCGATTGATACATTTTTTGTTGCTATATTTCTCATACAAATTTTTTAAATGTTTATATGACTATGACGACACTGATCCATCCTCTTCTTCCACCATGGAGGAACATGGGCATTCCAAACATTCTGTGCAAGGCCCCTATTGGTCCTATGTTTATTACAGCATATGTATTTCTAGCTAATTGTTCCCACTTTGTCTTTTCAGGAAAAGGACATCCCAGCGACTGAGTCGGTGTCTAGTCTACAACTCTCAGATATGCGCTCGTCACATATCCCCAAATACAAGGTAACAGGTTTAAAAAAGCCACTGTCAAAATGAATCCCTCCTTCCCTGGTCTTAAGACGTACTGGAATGGACCTGATTCAGCCACCTCCTCCCATTCACTTGACAGGTATGGACCAGCTGTTGCACTTGCCATTAGCTGTGACTTTCGAGTCACATTTGCGACTAATGGCTGTGGATAGTCACGACTAGCTGTTGGCTATGATAATGGCTGTGACTAGTCAAGCAGTTTGTTAAGAGGTTAGCATTTTAGTCAAATGTGGCAACGTGGGTCTATGTGGTCTTTGACAACTGGCTTTCAACTTGTTCCTTTGTTTAAATTTTGTTTCATTTTCTGTATAGTATGTAGGTATTTTCTTCTTGAAATGCACCTTTAAATCAAATGCATTAACCTAATCATTAAAATCACTGAATGTGTGGTTGACAAGTTGTAAATGTAAGTTCAAACTGTCCAAAATGAGCAATCGGTAATTGTCCATATTAAGCACATATAAATTAAAAGAACCCACAAATCATTTATTTAATTAATTCATTGGTACCCATGTGGCAGTGAATATAGTTAAGTAATAATGGTGTTTTGATAGGCTTCCCCTTAACAAGGAGTTTCTCTCCACAGCTGAGAGTGTGACTTTATAGAGTGTTGGAGAGCTTTGGAGGAAGCTGATTGCACAAGTGGAAACAGCTGTGAGTGAACTGTTCTTCTTCTGGTGTTATGAATGGCCACTTCCACCAGGGTGTGCAAGTCCTCCAAGTATGTTGTATGTAGTATGTTGCACATACTGCAGATCCATGTACTGAACAGTAACCTCTGTATGTAATATAATGTATACTTTACATATGTAGTACATACAAGGCCTATATTTATTGCCTATATTTATTGTAACATAATATAACCAATATGGCATAGATCCTCATCTGAACCTTTGTTTACACTGTTTATTTTTCTCACATTTTCATATTCAGAGTTAATTATAATGTTTACCCTGCTCATACCTGTATCTCCCCTCCCTCCTCCCCCATGCTGCTATGACAGCCGTATTCCCCCAAGGGGATCAATAAAGGAATATCTTATCGTATCGCACACCTGGGTCTATGATTAGTGACTCCATATAATCCAGAAGCAAGTAAGCCAACCAACCAAAATCGAATCCATGTTCACGAAAGCCACAAAAGTCACGCTTAAATGTTTTAGTTTAGTCCAAGTGTGTGTGAAATTTGCCCCTATTGTACACTCAAAACTCCAGAGGAACAACAAACATACCCCCAAAGCACTATGACCCCATGCCCTGCCCCTAATCACATGTCACACCGTTACAGCTAAATCATTCACCTGCATTCACATGCTGGCAGCGTAATAAGGCTGTTCGAAGGAGGACAACAGACCAGGATAAGGATCTGTTATAAAGACAAAGGGAAATATTTGTCTGTGTTGAGAATTATGGAGTTCTCTAGCACACTGATCCTGGCAGGTCTCGTCTTGGCCCTGCTGTGGGTGTTTCGCTTGAGGAACCAAAGACGTTACCACTTGCCTCCAGGACCCAGAGGATATCCACTCATAGGAAACCTGCCGCAGCTCGACAAGCGAGCGCCTTTCAAAAGTCTATTTAAGGTGAGAGTTTGATCATGATGACATTCACACATGAAGATTAAGGTCAGTCTGTGATCATGTCAAACATAATCCAGCAAGAAACATTAGTCCAAATGAATAGCCTCATATTGTAATATATAACCTAGTGTTTCAGTAAAACCCTAGTTGCTTTTCAGCCCAATTAATACTGTAAAACCTTTTATCCCTGTCCTGCTTTTGTTAGTTTTGTTCACTTTATACACTCCCATAAACAAGGGTTCTACCCCCATGCTCACTGGTGACCCAGACACCAGAAAAGTATTCATTATAATGAAAGGGGAAGGCAGCTGGCAACGTATAACTACGAGCAGACAGCATCTATCTATCAGCTGGTGAAGTTGACTAGTAGAGCAGACAGCATCTATCCATCAGCTGGTGGAGTTGACTAGTAGAACAGACAGTATCTAATGTATCTATCAGCTGGTGAAGTTGACTAGTAGAACAGACAGTATCTAATGTATCTATCAGCTGGTGAAGTTGACTAGTAGAACAGACAGCATCTATCTATCAGCTGGTGAAGTTGACTAGTAGAGCAGACAGCATCTATCTATCAGCTGGTGAAGTTGACTAGTAGAGCAGACAACATCTATCTATCAGCTGGTGAAGTTGACTAGTAGAGCAGACAGCATCTATCTATCAGCTGGTGAAGTTGACTAGTAGAGCAGACAGCATCTATCTATCAGCTGGTGAAGTTGACTAGTAGAGCAGACAGCATCTATCTATCAGCTGGTGAAGTTGACTAGTAGAGCAGACAACATCTATCTATCAGCTGGTGAAGTTGACTAGTAGAGCAGACAGCATCTATCTATCAGCTGGTGAAGTTGACTAGTAGAGCAGACAGCATCTATCTATCAGCTGGTGAAGTTGACTAGTAGAGCAGACAGCATCTATCTATCAGCTGGTGAAGTTGACTAGTAGAACAGACAGCATCATCTGGTGAAGTTGACTAGTAGAGCAGACAGCATCTATCATCTGGTGAAGTTGACTAGTAGAGCAGACAACATCTATCTATCAGCTGGTGAAGTTGACTAGTAGAGCAGACAGCATATATCTATCAGCTGGTGAAGTTGACTAGTAGAGCAGACAGCATCTATCTATCAGCTGGTGAAGTTGACTAGTAGAACAGACAGCATCATCTGGTGAAGTTGACTAGTAGAGCAGACAGCATATATCTATCAGCTGGTGAAGTTGACTAGTAGAGCAGACAGCATCTATCTATCAGCTGGTGAAGTTGACTAGTAGAACAGACAGCATCATCTGGTGAAGTTGACTAGTAGAGCAGACAGCATCTATCTATCAGCTGGTGAAGTTGACTAGTAGAACAGACAGCATCTATCTATCATCTGGTGAAGTTGACTAGTAGAGCAGACAGCATCTATCAGCTGGTGAAGTTGACTAGTAGAGCAGACAGCATCTATCTATCAGCTGGTGAAGTTGATTAGTAGAGCAGACAGCATCTATCTATCAGCTGGTGAAGTTGATTAGTAGAGCAGACAGCATCTATCTATCAGCTGGTGAAGTTGATTAGTAGAGCAGACAGCATCTATCTATCAGCTGGTGAAGTTGATTAGTAGAGCAGACAGCATCTATCTATCAGCTGGTGAAGTTGACTAGTAGAGCAGACAGCATCTATCTATCAGCTGGTGAAGTTGACTAGTAGAGCAGACAGCATCTATCTATCAGCTGGTGAAGTTGACTAGTAGAGCAGACAGCATCTATCTATCAGCTGGTGAAGTTGACTAGTAGAGCAGACAGCATCTATCTATCAGCTGGGGAAGTTGACTAGTAGAGCAGACAGCATCTATCTATCAGCTGGTGAAGTCCTGCCAGAAAGCCCAGAGACCGCTTCAGAACAATAGGACTCTGCACTTAACCCTTTCACTGCCGCACTACAGTAGTGTGATAGTAAAGGGTTAACCTTCTGTAGTGTGGTAGTGAAAGGGTTAAGAGAAGGATCTTTTAAGATGAGGAACAAAATCGTAATCATGACATTTGTACACAGGATGTTGGTCCAACTGTGATCCAGCAAGAAACATTAATCTAAATATAATAATAGCCTTAGCCTATTTATTATAATGATACTTCAATAACTCCTAGATTAGTTTCATCTCCATCAGCAAGGAATCTGTAGACTTGGAGTTGCTTTAAAGAAAAACCTTTATTCCTGTGACTGCTTTTGTTAGTTCTTACGTGGTGTTAGTTTAACTTTGAACAGTTTTATTTGTATTTGCTCCTGCTGCTTCCTGTCTCCCATGGTGAAGCCCCTCCCCTTCCGTATCCCCTTTGAATTGTGCCACGAATTACACATTTAAAAAGTGTAATTGTCAGCTAGTTAACTTTACGTTATAGCATCAAAAGCTCTTGATAAATGTTAGCTAATTTGCAAGTCAAGCAACTTTTCAAATTGGGCTGCTTTCATGCTCATGTTGGTTCTTTTCCCGTGTGGAAAAACTCATTTTCTATTCTGGATCAATTAGACGAAAGAAAGGTTTAGATCTCAAATAGGTAGGTTAGTGAAGTAGATAATAATAAACTTTATTTGTATAGCACTTTTCATACAGAAGTTGCAGTTCAAAGTGCTTCACAACAGTAAAAAATACAGGCATAAGCGAGCATAAAAAAAGATAGAGAGGTAAATCACAGTGTTTCACATTAGGATCTAGCATTCCAATAGGCCTTTCTGTTTACAGTTTCATTCAGTAATACAAATAATAAACAGAGTAAAAACAAAGTGCGGTTGGATTCAGTTTAAAAATAGGCTAAAAATTATAAAATAGAATGGACATACAACAGGGTATTTAACATACAACAGAGCAGTGCATCAGTAAGAAGTAAAAAGTGTGATAAAATAGTTCAATTTTGAATTACAACAGAGCAGTGCTCTTAAAATTACAGTGCATAGAACCGACACATGAATTTGATAGGAAGTGTAGGTAGGGTAAGAATAGTGCAGGTAAAGTACAATTTGTGTCAGGATATCCCTGATGTTTCATTTAAATGCCTGAGCAAAGAGATAGGTTTTAAGCTGTCTTTTGAAGATGTCTAGCGAGTTGGCTTCCCTGATGTTTTGGGGTAGTTTGTTCCATAGTTTTGGGGCATAGTTGATAAAGGCTGCATTACCGATCCTCTTTTGACTGTTTCTGAGAGCCTCTAGTAGTCCAGCAGCTGATGATCGCAGTGTTCTTGCTGGCCTGTAATTTATTAGTGTTGGCGATGTAGCTAGGTCCCTGTCCATTTAGAGCAGGGGTCAGCAACCTTTTTGACATGGAGTGCCTGTTTGAAATATAGTTGTAACTAGTGTGCCTCAACAATATTCCATGCATCGTAAATATTTTTTCTCATAATCAGGTATTTTTTATGATAATTTTTACATTATTACATCATTATCGTTATTATTAACAATATTATTATGATGGTTGTATCAACCCTAAATCTGAGTTGGGGGGGGGGGGGGGATGCAATGCAGACAAACAGCTGCATACAGTGCGACCATTTCACTCACATTTGCCCATTCATTTTTGGACACATCACACACCATCGGTGTGTGTACTGTACGTGGGCTGTCATAGCTCCACCTACAGGCCTAATGGAGAACACCAGGAGAACACCAGGATGTGAATGGAGGGTGAATGTGAGGTATATTGTGTAAATAAGTTTTGATTGATCGCAAGACTACACTGTAAAAAATATATAATAATAAGTTACCAGAACTTAAAAATATTGAGTTCAGTTACTGTGCATTAAGGTTTTCAGTTTTCAATCCATAATAATCCAGAAAAATAAGTACACAACCACATTATTTCAACCTAATAAAACTATGTTTATTGTCATTGTTTTAAGAACACAAGTTGACTTGGTAATACTCACATTTTGAGTAAAGAATATGGCTTTTAACATGTGCAATGTTCAATGAAATAGAAAAATAAATAATAAAATTAGTTGATTAATCCCACTGGTCACAATGGTGACCGTAATAATGTTTTTGTTATAAGGCTCTGCAAATGTTACTGAATGATGTGGCAATGTATTTCCAGCTAAATTGAAATAATAAACAAATAAAGGGTCTCAATTAAATATGTGGTAGTAAAAAGAACCTGTGGGAGGATTTCAACAAGATAAATGCGACAACAGTGCAAAATATTTCACTAATATTTCAAAGCAAAAAAAAAAAAAAAAATTACTGCTGCCCCCTGTGCCTATGCAGGCACGCGTGCCTAAGGTTGCCTACCCCTGATTTAGAGCTTTGTAAGGAGAAGGACCATGACAATGATGACAATGTTATTGCTTTTGGTTCTGAAATATTTCCCTATTTTCCCTTTGCTCACATAAAAGCAAAATGGCTGCCGTGTGAATATGGTCAATGGGCAGGAAGAGAGGAAAGAGTTTGTTTGTTGTCGTCCTCCAGCTCAGTGAGCGCTACGGGCCGGTGATGACGGTGTACCTGGGCCCTCAGCGGGCCGTGGTTCTGGTGGGATATGAGACTGTGAAGGAGGCCCTAGTGGAGCGGGGAGATGACTTCTTGGGCAGAGGGCCAATTCCATTCCTAGTCAGAGCTACCAGGGGCTTCGGTAAATACACCTCCTCCCTGCACCTCACTAGTCAGAGCTACCAGGGGCTTCAGTAAATACACCTCCTCCCTGCACCTCACTAGTCAGAGCTACCAGGGGCTTCAGTAAATACACCTCCTCCCTGCACCTCACTAGTCAGAGCTACCAGGGGCTTCGGTAAATACACATCCCAGCTCTGCACCTCACTAGTCAGAGCTACCAGGGGCTTCGGTAAATACACCTCCTCCCTGCACCTCACTAGTCAGAGCTACCAGGGGCTTCAGTAAATACACATCCCAGCTCTGCACCTCACTAGCATCTACACTGCAACCACTGGAATACAACTAGTCAACTAGTCAGAGCATCAGGTAGGTCTCAAGTAGTCAGAGCTCAAGTAGTCAGAGCTCAGGTAGTCAGAGCTCAGGTAGTCAGAGCTCAGGTGGTCCTCAGGTAGTCCTCAGGTAGTCCTCAGGTAGTCAGAGCTCAGGTAGTCAGAGTTCAGGTAGTCCTCAGGTAGAGTGGTAAACATAGTTTTTGACCGCACTTAATTGTCAGTTTATCTCAATTTACAAAACCTTTTTGTTTGTTTTCTAGTTATACAAGCTAGTTGTGAAAATACTTTTCTTTCAAATAAATCTTGTTTATTTTTATAAAATACGTCAGATCTCTGCATACATCATACCTGGAGCCTCAAGGCAACTTTGGTTGGATTGCCTATAAACTCTGTGTTGTAGAGTTTCTTCCAGTTCAAGTCACATAAAAATAAAATAAAATAAAAAGTCTCCATTCCTCCTCCCAGGCTTGGTCATCAGTAATGGAGAACGCTGGCGCCAGTTGCGGCGTTTCACCTTGATGACCCTCCGAGACTTTGGGATGGGACGCAAAGGTATGGAGGAGTGGATCAAGGAGGAGAGCAAGCATCTGATAGCTCGCATAGATGGCACTCAAGGTACGTGTGTGTGTGTGTGTGTGTGTGTGTGTGTGTGTGTGTGTGTGTGTGTGTGTGTGTGTGTGTGTGTGTGTGTGTGTGTGTGTGTGTGTGTGTGTGTGTGTGTGTGTGTGTGTGTGTGTGTGTGTGTGTGTGTGTGTGTGTGTGTGTGTGTGTGTGTGTGTGTGTGTGCGCAGTGCGCACGCATCTCCATAGACAGGTACGATGTATTCAGGCTTCACAAAATATCTGTTTATAGGGTGAAAACTTTGTATCTCCAAGAGGGTCAACTGTTTAGAAAAATTTAAAGAAAAAACAACCAAATGTTCTCACCTTGACGTTATACACTGGGTATATATATATATATATATATATATATATATATATATATATATATATATATATATATATATATATATATATATATATATATATATATATATTCTCACCGTGTATATATATATATACACATCTGTATACTATATCTATAACTGTACATATCCCTTACCTACTGTTACTAGTTATGCTGCTGGCCAGTATGACTTACTATTATAGTCTTTATACCTGTATCACTGTACATATTAATACTACATACATCTGATTCCAGTAGTTTATACCCATTTTAATCACCTGTACATTGTATTGTATATTACTATTGCACTTTACTGTTACATTTGCACTCTGGTTAGTGTCACGTTTTAGACTCGGATACGTGAAAGTTGTAATAAGATATTTAAAGATAAAAGAGTTGAAACACTTTTGATGGTATTTATTATAAAAAGTGAATAAGCAAGGTATTATAAAAAGTGAATAAGAAGTGAATAAGCAAGGTACAATTGAAATCAAGTTGGTACAACCAGCCGGCCGTGTAGAAAAGAAAAACAGTCAAGTCATTGTAGTCCAGTCAGTGAAGTCCAGTCCGTCCAGCAGTCTCGTCCGTGGAGTCCAGTCAGTCCGTCCAGTCCGTGAAGCCGTGTCGAGTGGAAGTCAAACAGAGAAGTCCCTCCTTCCCTGTGAGGGTGTTTTTTATTAGCTGCCCCAATAGTCCAGTGTGTATGTGGTCTCTGTCCTGAGTGCATGTCCTGTGTCTTGTGTATTTGTCAGCCTGTATGTCTGCCGTGCATGCGTGCGTGGTACGCACATTTACGTGCACATATGTGCGTGTGTGTGTCTGTATGTCTTTATTGATAACGATCTGTGATTGATGGAGAGTATGGTATTTGACCAGTACCTGACCAGGATTTTTATAATCCTTTGGGCGGTCGTATATTAGTGACTTGTGGCCTTTTGTGACAATGAGTTGAATTATTTGATCTGGGCTAATCTGGTGAGACCCCTCACCAAAGGTTCTAATGGACTTAAGTGGATACACTGATTGTGATCTGGTCTGGAGGTTTGCCAGATGCAGCAGTGTCCAGTGTGAAGTCAATGTGTGTGTGTGTGTGGAGTGAGAGAGAGAGTGAAGGGGGAAGGGATGTGCTTGTGTGTCTCTGGAACTCTTGCTCTGGCTGTGTTGTGTAATTTAGAATAGTCTATTGTCTTAATTCAGTATTATTTATCATTAGATGCCAAACTTATTTTCGTTGTTCTGTACTTGTGCTGTATAATGATAATTTTAATCTAATCTAATCTAATCTAGAATGAGTTTCCTGGTCCTCAAACTTGACCACAACATAGTAAATGACAAAAACGTTCAATCAAGTAAGAACAAGAAAATCACAAAATAAATTCTAGTTTTTGCCTGAAGGCAACAATCTGCTGTAACATACATGTGATTATGATGAGTGTCATAACAGACACACAGTGACACGGATGCTTCACTAACGGTGTTTCTACCTTCCTGCAGCCACAGCGTTTGATCCTACCTTCTTCCTGAGCTGCACCGTGTCCAACGTGATCTGTTGCATGGTGTTCGGCCAGCGCTTCAGCTACGATGATGACCACTTCCTCAGTCTCCTGAAGATCATCAACGAGACCTTGAAATTTGGCAGCAGCCCCTTCGGTCAGGTAAACGCAAGGGGAGCATGTCTATGTTCCCTGGGTCCTATGTTCCCCGGGTTCTATGTTCCCCGCTTTGATTGATTGATAGATTGAAAATTGCCCTGATTCCAAACTCTAACCTTAACCAGTTCAAGGCGGACATTAATAATTAATAAAATAATAAAAATTTATAAAATTTTCAATCTATTAATCAATCAAAGCGGGGAACATAGAACCCGGGGAACATAGGACCTGGGGAACATAGGATGATCCCAACGCAAGTACCAAGACAGAGGGAAAGGACGATGGAAGAACATCCATTCATCTGTGCCGGTCCACTGTACAGAGAATGCTATTTCAGTATAATTAGGGAGGCCAAACGTTCTGCCATAATGTAATCAAATGAGAGCTCCGGTCACAATAACTTTCAGAACGCAGTTTCGGTCCTTTTGTTTTTTCGGGCCACTTCCTCACAAAAAGCTAAAGTCCCAGACGATAGAACAAAGGTTATCTTATAACCCTAGTTATATGATATACTGAGTGTTTCGCTCTGCCTTTGGGATGCATTCGTAGCTCATGGCACCTAATGTGCCCAGCTGAAAAAACTTTCACCTGCACCTTTACATCTACCACCGCCACACCCACCCCGGGTCCCATAAATCCCGGGGCGGGACGCCTATTGCTTAATAACAGCGCAGCAGTGCTGCTTTTGCTTCCGCGTTTTCCCTGATTGGCTGCGCCATGCCCCGCATGATTCCCTGACATGATTTTTTTTTTAACGTGTATTCTTTCGCCGGTTAAGGTTAGGCATGGTTAAGGTTAAGGTTAGGCATTGTTTCGGAGTTGGTTAAGGTTAGAACGGTTAAGTTTAGGCGCTGTTAAGGAGCTGGTTAAGGTTAGAGTTTGTCTTAGAGACAGCCTATTTCCGCACTGCCGCTCTCCCGCGTTGCTGCGGTCACATGGTCAAATTGTCACATTCTTGCACTGCTGCGCTGTTAAAAAGCAACACGCGGGCGGGACCCATATTCCTCCTTCCGAGTCTGACTTTCACGTGAGAAAACAGCCAAGGGTCCTCAGGGCTTGAAAGCTAAACGCTCAGCCAGTATTCATATAACTAGGGTTATAAGATAACCTTCGTTATATTTCATTACTGGCCTCGCATTTGGGAACTAAAGGCTGATAGACGTCCCCCCTGAGGTCCCTTACGACCATCAAGGCAGAGAGGAGGGTCATATCCCCACACTCGTCCTAACGAGGAGCATAGGACTCCGATCCACTATGCGTAATAGGGCACAGCCACCCTAGGACGCACAACATGAGTGGAACCGTGTGTAATCACCCCACGGTCCACATCACCACACACTCCTGCTAGCCCACCTGGTGGCAGGATGCAGGAGAAGTCCCGGTACTCAGGACTGCATGAGAGACAGAGCTCTCAGAGCAGAGGGCAATGCCATGTGACAGGCATTGTTTGGACAGCGCCTTACCCGGCCACTGTAACAAACAAATAGTTGACAAGCCCAAGTACTCCACCTGCTGGCTGGGGAGAGGAGTACTCTTCTTCCAGTTCACAGCAAAATCGAGGCTGGCAAGGTGTTCCACCACCTGCCTGGTCTGAGACTTGGCGACCTCCTCCGACCGGCTGAGGACCAGAATGTCGTCCAGGTAGAATACAATTCTTATTCCCTGACGACGCAGAGGTCCCAGCGCGGTTTCCAAGCACTTGGTGAAAGTGCTTGGAGAAAGTGCCAGAGAGTAACCGAACGGCAGTCTCTGGTATTCGTATGCTGTTCCCTGAAAAAGGAAGCGCAGGAATTTCCTGTGAGGAGGGAAAATCGGGATGTGAAAGTATGCATCCTTCAGGTCTATGGAAGTGAACCAGTCTCCCACTCTGACTGCACGCAGCAGGTGTTTGACGGTCAACATCCTGAACCGTCTCACCGAGTATGGTTCAAACCAGGGTGAGGGTGTTTGAAATTGCAACACGAGCCCCAATCTCAGTGTTCTCTCTATCCATACCGACATGTGGCACTTCTGTAACCACACGTGGTAAAAATCGCAAAGTGGTCGTGTGGCCAACTGGCGCTGACCTGCTAAGAATTGTAGATAGGAGTCCCGATCCCTCCCGCTGTGCATTGCAATTGCACCCATGGGGGGACCCAAAAAAAAGGGGGGGGTTTGAAACTAGGGGAACCCCCAACGTCATCTAATTTTTCTTACCCAGAGGACGGATGGCGCCGTTCCCCCATTGAGCTGTGTCCCATCTTCGTTATACACTGGGGATCATCTGCTCTGCGGCTTGACATACACACAGTGCGATCTTTACTATTCTGTGAATAAAAATAATCACTTTCACACTCGACCCTGTAATGATATTACTATCATCCAAATTACGAGTGCTCCATACACCGCTGCCTCTGTTAGGACCTGTGGTCTGGACGGGGGAAGGACAAGCGTAATACCCAGCCTGGCGAGGGCGGGGCTGGGGGAACCGGCGCTGTGACACTACGTCATTGTGACGCGGCCGGGGATTCCCTCTCTGATGAGTGGAGACCCGCTCCGTCATCATGTGTAGCGTCAGGCTGGTCCGGAACACACGCCGAGCGTGTGGTAGAGGAGCCTTCCGAAAATACAACATTCTCACACACAGACTCAGGCCTAGCAAGGACCATGGGTATAAGCCTCTGCCATGAGAAGTGATTTGTCGGGCCACTTACGTTTCCCGGCAGGAATAGTAACGTGGCCCAACGCCAGAGGAGGAACAAAGCCCCTATTTTCGTATCACATACAAGGAGATGAACAAAGAGCTTTGCTAGACACAGTGGAATGAAGGCGCCGGTCTAATCCCCGGGGGAACCACGCACTTCATATTCGCATGGACCTGCAACCGCCCGGGTCTGTCGGTACCTCGGGCCCCTTGTCATTGTTTCATTTTGCGCTTTGCGTGCCAGGGTGCCCCGGGCAGGGGTCGCAAAGCTGCTGGTCAGAGGTCTCGCAGCAGCCGCTGACGAGACAGTACTCTCCCCTCTGGTTGTGGGGTGGCGTGGGGGGCCTGGGTATAGGCCGCCGACGACTCCTCTGATAAACCTAAAAGTCCATCCTCGGAGAGGGGGGCCATGAGGAGAGGGATCCTCCTCTCCTCCTCCAGGGGCGACTGCTCCAACCAAAGATGTCTATGCATCAAGGTTGTAAGCGTCGTCACTCTCCCTGAGGCTATAGCTTGCAGCTGCGTTAGGTGCAGTATAACCTCGGAACCCTGAGCGAGGGTCTTGGCGTCGTCTGGGCCCAAGATCCCTCCGCCCGACACCACCTTTGACAGAAAGGCAGCTAGCTGAGCAATGTTAGTCGCTGCTGCCAGGTTCTGTACCGTGGCGGTATAGGCCTCGTCGGCCCACTCAGCCATCTTCCGGGCCGAATCGCCTCCCAGTGTCGGCTTCCGGTCGGGGTGCCACTCCACTATTTCTGGGCAAAGGACCAAGGCGAGCGGCTTGTCTAAGCACGGCACGCTGGTCCTAAGCCCCCTGACCCGGCCCTCTACCTGTGTAAAAGGTAGATAAGCCTCGGTCAGGCCCTTAACACTCGACACCACCTGTCCTTTAGTGACATAAGGGTTAATCGGGGGAAAACCCGGACACAGCAGGCCCTGCCCGCTGCTCGGGTCCCCTCCGAAGCACTTCTCCACCATGCCATCGGCCGGCGGGGGTACAGGGAGTGGTACCCCGTTGGCTGCGGCCGCGATCGCCATAATACTGGGGAAAACACGTGATAACATTGCTTGTTGTTTGCATTCCACCATGTACAAATACAGCAGTGACGGCTTCAACGCCGCATGCCGCCACGCCCGGCCTTACCTGAGCACGACGTGGTTCGACTACCGCCTGCCGTGCGTTACTCTCCAGACATCTGCCGGAACGGCGACGGTGATCTGAAGAAGGTCCATGACGCGCGTCGGGCACCCAGCGATTCTCCATCTGGACACGCTGGGGGAGTCCTGGAAAGGACTTCGGTAGTTCAATATTCTTTTCTTTCTGTGTTCTCTTCATTACTCCTAGTATCCAAGTTCTTCACTGTTTAGCAGATGCGTGTGAGCAGTCTTCTCGCATGAAAAAATGAAGGAAGGAAGAAGTATGGGCCCCGCCCCGGGATTTATGGGACCCGGGGCGGGCGTGGCGGTGGTAGATGTAAAGGTGCAGGTGAAAGTTTTCAGCGGGGCACATTAGGTGCTATGAGCTACGAATGCATCCCAAAGGCAGAGCGAAACGCGAGGCCAGTAATGAAATATAACAATCAACCACTTAAATTGTAGCCAACCCCTGTGCGCACACTATGGCGTTTGTCGGTTGATAATTTGTTGGAGAAATGCCTGTCAAAATTGTGTCTGTGTTATTCATTTAAATGGCTACTCCCTTTAAATAGGAGCCAACAACGAGGTTTTTACATCCCAATGTTGCCCCAAGTCTCGACTATAACGGTGTGAAATCGGATTATTCTTTCCGTTTGGGACTTTTTTGTTTTTAACCAAAAGGCGATATATATATATATTTTTTATATATATATATATATATATATATATATATATATATATATATATATATATATATATATATAAATGCTTCCATTTGTTTGTTTATAAATATGTGGGCATTGTGTGTGTGTGGGGGGGGGGGTCCAATTACCCAAGGGGGGCCTAACTGAAAAAGTTTTGGAACCGCTGCACACTACTATTCGAGGGATGTTTTGATGGCTTCCGTTACCGTACTCTCACAGCTTCTTTGTGGGTCGTGGGCCCAAGTCAAGTCAGGGAATCAAATTGACCTGGATGCACATAATTCATCCTGCTTCTCTCTGGTTCTCCACAACAGCTCTACAATGTCTTTCCCTGGTTAATGCAACGTCTGCCAGGCTACCAGCACACCGTCTTCGCCAATATTGAAGAACTGAGAAAGTTTATCATGAAGAAGGTGGAAGAGCACCGGGAGACTAGAGACCCCAGCTCTCCCAGAGATTACATCGACTGCTTCCTCGCCAGACTGGAACAGGTTTCTTTCTCTCTTTTCCTGTTTTTCATTCATTCATTTGTTTATTTGATATAAGATCAGCAAAGCTCTGCTTCATACAATTTCCACTAGGCACACACTTAGGAGTTGGCCCAGTATAACCTCAGCCTCAGTGTTATACTATGGACCATAGTATAGGGCAGTGGTTCAGGAGGTAGAGTGGTTGTCTGGTAATCAAAAGGTTCCCAGTTCGATTCCCGGCAGTGTGTCGAAGTGTCCTTGAGCAAGACACTTAAAACTGATGAACAGGTTGACACCTTGCATGGTCGCCTCCACCGTTGGTGTGTGAATGGGTGAACGTGAGGCATAAATTGTACTTTGGATAAAAGCACTATACTGTATACATGCAGACCATTTACTAATGAACCCATAGGTGTAGTTTTATATAGGGACACTAGGGCCATGTCTCTACCAAAGCCATAGTTTTATATAGGGACACTAGGGCCATGTCTCTACCAAAGCCATAGTTTTATATAGGGACGCTAGGGCCATGTCTCTATCAAAGCCATAGTTTTATATAGGGACACTAGGGCCATGTCTCTACCAAAGCCATAGTTTTATATAGGGACGCTAGGGACATGTCTCTATCAAAGCCACATAGTTTTATATAGGGACACTAGGGACATGTCTCTACCAAAAGCCACAGTTTTATATAGAGACACTAGGGACATGTCCCTACCAAAGCCACAGAAACATGAATTCTCCCTACCAAAAGAATTGCAGAGTGAAAGCTGTAGTTTTAGTTTTATAATTATATATAATTATATTTATATACTAGTATTATAATTATATATTATTATATTATATTTATATAATGGCATTATAATTATATATTATTATATTTATATAATAGTATTATGATTCACAACATCGTGGTCTTGCAAAACGGAGCCTTTTTATCGGTTGTGAAAGTGTAGTTAGAGCTGCATCAAGCTGTCCTAGTATCTGTTGTGAAAGTGTAGGTAGAAGCTGCATCAAGCTGTCCTCCTAGTATCTGTTGTGAAAGTGTAGTTAGAGCTGCATCAAGCTGTCCTAGTATCTGTTGTGAAAGTGTAGTTAGAGCTGCATCAAGCTGTCCTAGTATCTGTTGTGAAAGTGTAGTTAGAGCTGCATCAAGCTGTCCTAGTATCTGTTGTGAAAGTGTAGGTAGAAGCTGCATCAAGCTGTCCTATTATCTGTTGTGAAAGTGTAGGTAGAAGCTGCATCAAGCTGTCCTCCTAGTATCTGTTGTGAAAGTGTAGGTAGAACGCTGCATCAAGCTGTCCTAGTATCTGCTGTGAAAGTAGGTAGAGCTGCATCAAGCCTCCCTCCATCCCAGTGAGTGCCTCACAAGCTCCATCACAGCCGCCCACTCGTTGGTCACGTTACTCTCATGATCGCTTCATCAGCAACAGAGGGAATTCTGATTAGCAGCAAGTAAGTTTGAAGTTCTCCAACATTGGGGATTAAAATACAATATGCTAGTTTTTTTTGTACTCACAGTTGTATCAATGATAATAGTTTGTCTGATAAATGGCTAACTGTAAACTGTATGATGTTAGTTTCACCAAAGCTTTAGTGCTAAAAAAAAAACTGTATTTACACTAAAATTAGTGTCCCTACTAAAGCTCAAACCTACGCCCCTGATTGAGCCGTCTGGGGCAGTTGGGGGTCTGCCTTGCTCAAGGGCACTTCCACATTTGTTATTGGGGGAGCTAGGGGGAAAGCTAAAGGACCATGGTTGGACAGCAATTAAACATTACAAGTTGAATGTTGATCGGTGGTATCCGGTGTGTCTTCTCGTCACATATTAGCATTAGTCTTATTGTTCCCACTTTGTCCTGTTAGGAGAAGGACATGCCTACAACGGAGTTCCACTATGACAACCTGGTCTCCACAGTGTTGAACCTGTTCCTGGCAGGGACAGAGACCACCAGCACCACTCTCAGATTTGCACTCAGTGTACTCATCAAATACCCAGACGTACAGGGTAGGTGACCTAGTAAAGAAACACTGCCACCAAGAATCTGACTGCCTGGTGTGAGGGCTCATTACACCATATTTTATCTATTTATTACTAAAAGACTTGCACTACATCCCTACCTCATTTTAGCATTTTGAACTTTAGTTTGTATATTGTATATTTTGTATATTTTTAAAAATAAATTTTACTGTATGAAGCACAATCCCAGGGGGCTCATACAGATTGAGTGATTGATTGATTGAAAATTGTATTAACAGATTGCAGAATGGGTACAATACAGTACAGCTCAATACACACAATTGTTAAGGGGATGCAGACCAGAGAAATACTTTCGTCTTGTTTACATCAGGGTCCCCCATTTTCAATTCATCATAACATATATGACATACATGACATACAGGTAGATAGTACTGTTACATTTAGACATTTATCTTATGACATACCAGAGTACAAAAATAGTCTAAAAAGAGAGTATATACATTTGAGGGGGAAGAAACTGTACATCGGAGGAGGTGGGGTGGGGGTTGTGTAGGTGGGGTGGGGGGAAACTGTAATGTACATGTACCTTATATGTGACAAATGAAACAAAACTTAAACTCGAGGACTTAATTCAACCACCTTCACTCCGTTTGACGACCGATAAACAAATATTTGACACCTTGCTGCTTTCAGAGCGAGTGCAGCAGGAGATCGACACGGTGATCGGACAAGAACGTGGCCCGAATGTGGAAGACAGGAAGTCCCTCCCCTTCACAGACGCGGTGATCCACGAGGTGCAGCGCTTCCTGGATATTGTCCCAATGAACGTCCCTCGCTGTGCAATGCAGGACATCTCTTTCAGGGGCTATACGATCCCCAAGGTAAACCGCAGTGTTATGTTAAGTTAGGATTACACGAGCGAGACGCAGGATGCTCACTGAATATATCATGAAGAACCACCACACATCACTGTAACTTATACAAATCTGTCTGTACACTGGCCATCGTTACTCTCCACGGGATTGGCTTACACTCATTTACAAAACCCTCCTTGGTCTGACCCCTCCTTATTTATTAATACACCTGTTAAATCTATACCCTATAGGGAGGTGTAGTGGTTACGTCATTGTTGTTTCCGGCCGGTCCACCTCGCTTGAAATTGCAATGTATTTCCAATGGACACATTTCCAAAAATCGTCTTGTTTAAAACAAATAAAGCATGAACATTGGCACGGTGTACCTTTCTGTGTGTATTCATCCACAATGTATAGCTCAACATGAAACAATTCGCAATTAATCGTAAAATAATTACGTATAATTTAATTTCAACCAAAAATGCTTAAACAATAATGTTAGTGATAGAAGGGAACTAGTTTTGCCAATGTTCATGAGGCAGAATTATTACAATAGCCGATAATACATTTTCCCAATGATAAATCCCAATACGGGTGGGCCGCGCAGGAAACTAAAGTGACGTCAGACTACACCTCCCTATAACACCAGAGCTGCTCACCATGCTCCCAGAAGTTGGAACGAGATGTAAAAGACTTTGAAAATGGACAAATTGATCCCCCTCACTACCTTTAACACTTTCAGCGCCAGCCATTACCCTTATCCCTGTAGCTAATGCGCCAGCTTTCCATAGCCTATTTTCACTGTGCGTCACTAGGTTTGGAGAGCTATAGGCCTATCTATATTCTATATTATAGCTATGGAGACAATACTATGGTCATTTGACAGTCACTTTCTCCCGTCGAACATGCAAAAAAGAGATAATTCTTTCATGTATATCTTCACGCGTTATCCCGTGGTGAATATTGTATAGTTTAGGAGTGATCTGGGCTAATTCCTGAAAAGCTGAGTTATAGGGCACTATGTGAATTTAGCTCAACCAAGGTGGAATTGGCACAACACATGCATCGAGGGGCCATGGACGCGTTTCAATGTGATCGGGTGAAGCGTTAAGACTTGCCTGGACCAAAATTCTCCGCCCGGAGGACATTAGATGTGACACACAGTCTGGAACAGGGTTTCAAAGGGTGGGTGATACTGCCACCTAGCAGGATCTGGCCAGTACTGCACTTTTGGCGTCTCAGTATGGCTTTCAGTGGTAACATATAGGTCTACAAAGTGAGTGTAATATTGATATTAAAATCAAATAAAAGAAAAAATGATCTAAAAACGTAATATTACGTTTTTGGCGCCCAACGGTTGGCGAGCAAACACGTAATACTACGTGATTGGCGTGAATTAGTTAAGGACACCTGCCACCGTCACCCAGCCTTTTAACTGTAATTTGTCTGTTCTGCTTCATGTATTACATACTTTGTAATTTTATTTGGTTGTTTGTTTGATGTGTGTTTTAATAATTTCTCTTACCTCTGTGGTACAGTATATGTGTCATCTGTCTCTTTTCTATTTTATTGTCCTCTCGCTAGGCCGTCATTGTAAATAAGAATTTGTTCTTAATTGACCTGCCTGGTTAAATAAAAATATATACAGGTAGTACATTTACATTTTGTCATTTAGCTGACGCTTTTATCCAAAGCGACTTACAAGTTCTGTACGACAAGTCAGCAGGAAGGGTACAACTCTTTCAGCTGAGTAACAATGTTCATCAAACAGTGCTTAAACCTGGGTGCTGCAGTATTGAGTGCATAGACACAAGACATATTAGTATTAGTAGTAGTAGTATAGTAGTACGTTCTAATATATGATGTTCTCATTATACAGCACTGAGGTGTAGTGTAAATATAAGGTGGTCTCATTATACAGCAGCACTGAGGTGTACAGTGTAAATATAAGATGTTCTCATTATACAGCAGCACTGAGGTGTACAGTGTAAATATAAGATGTTCTCATTATACAGCAGCACTGAGGTGTACAGTGTAAATAGAAGATGTTCTCGTGTCTCAACAGGGCACAATAATCCTTCCCATGCTGCACACTGTACTGAGAGAAAAGGAGCAGTGGGCCACGCCCTGGTCCTTCAACCCCCAGCACTTCCTGGACCACAATGACCACTTTAAGAAAAGCCCTGCATTCCTACCATTCTCAGCCGGTAAGACACGCACCTAATAAATAAATGCATAGGAGCGATTTAAACTATATCAGTATAGGGCTGGGAAGTATACAGAATATGAAGGTATACCGTCATGGATCCATGCAAAGGTATGGGGTTTCGCTTTTTTAATTTTTACTTTCTCTTTTTCCCCCCTTTTCTTTTTCCATCTTTCCCCCATCCCAATGTTAGTCGTTATGCCAATTCACAATCCCCTACCTGGTCGTTGCGTGCTCTGCCCCCTAACGTCGGTCTGGGAGGGCGGAGACTATCACATGCTTCCTCCGACACATGTGTAGCCAATCCCCACTTCTTTTCACCTGGCAGTGTGGACTCTCACTGGGGGGGTGTAACGTGTGGAAGGAGCACACTACCTCCCCCAGGACCCGACCTTGCTGTGCAGGCGCTATGACCGATCTGTAGGAGTCGCTGTTTTACAACGACCAGGACCCACCCTCGCCGGCTTTTCCCACCCGCTAACACTGCCAATTGTGTTAGTATGGACGGTCGGCCAAGCCGGAAGCACCACAGCTGGATTCGATCCCACTGTCTCTGTGGTGGTAGACAGACGCTTAGTCCGCTGTGCTACCCGGCCGCCCCCATGGGGTTTTGCTTTACCTTCATCCACCATATATATATATATATTGTACAAAATAAATAAATATAAACAAACTGTATATTTTTAAGTTAATCAAAAAAGGTTCATTGCAGCAGTATTTAAAAAGTTAAAGAAAATAGACCATTTTGAATGAAATAGGATATTGGCAATTGTATTACAAGATAAAGATGTAAAGAGAAGATGCCATATCACAATATAATTTGCACTGGAAAACTATACCGTCAAAACTAAGGAAAATATTGTCAGTAATGCATTCATATTTCTCAGGAAAAAAACCGAACAAAACTTTGCCCGACATTGAACTCCCTGTGTGTCAAGTGGCCTTTACCCTATTCTGATCAGTGTTGTACGTAAACTGGTGAATCATTGAACCTGAGAGACGACAGTGCAGTAACACTGTGGTCAGTCCAAGTGCACACGGCTCTCCTACAGCGCTGTGCGTCTCTCTCCTCAGGGAAGAGGGCCTGTGTTGGAGAGCCTCTGGCTCAAGTTTCAGGTTTGTTTATTTGTCATAATAAAATACAGAATACTTTAACCCTTTGGTTGCCGAAAACAGAGATCTACGTTTCTGTGGCCCAGCGGTTGAGTGCCGTTCACGTAGATCTACGTTTGTTTCGTTATTTCTTTTATTTGCTATTGACATTGAGGCACCTTGTGCATGCTGTACTGAATGTGTCTGAGATCGCAGACGGTCAATACCGCCGCCTAACGCCTTGCGGCCGGTATTGCACATCATTGGAATCCCTCTGGCTGGGGCTGTGCATCGATCTAAGAAGTCCGGTCCAGGGGCGGCTAGGTGGCGCAGTGGGCAAGGCGCTCGCCACCAACGCAGGAGATGCTGGGTTCGAGCCCAGCTCTCTGCGTTGCTACCAGCTTGGCTGGTCGTTCATACTAATACAATTGGCAGTATTAGGGGGTGGGAAGCTGGTGGGTGGGGATCGGACGTTGTGGACAGCGACTCCTACAGGTCGGTTGGTGCGCCTGCGCAGTAGAATCAGGAAGCGACGAGGGCGGCGTGTCCCTCCCACGCAGACCCCCGACGCTGAGAGATTGCGCTGTGCAGGTGAAAAGATGTGACGGCTGCCTCCTCGAGTACCGGAGGGGACACGTGATGCAAGGCTTCGTCCACATTGCAGCCAGCTTGTGGGAGGCATGGCCTAACAACGTTCGAGACAGGGGAGGGTAGAATTGGACAATGCGAAATTGGGGACGGGAGACATTTTTTTTAAAATGGGGAGAAAAAGTAGATAAAAAAAAAATAAAAATACGGTCCGGGTTTTCCTTATTGGGCATGGGGAGCGGTTATAACACACAGTTTGGGGACACTGGATCACCGTGGATTCATGTGTTTTGATTGATACACGTTGGAAAGACGACCGCAATCAATATTTGGAATGGCGATCAGGAATTGGATTATTCTTTTTGCAGTACATCAGAGACCAGGTAAGGACTCTATATTACCAATCTTGCGTTGATCTGATATTTCCCCCCCGCGATTTCTCTGTGTCTGTGTAGTGTGTGTGTGTGTTGTGTACCGTTGGTCACATCACGGCACGGATGGGCGCACCGCTCCAAGCCCCCTTTCATGCGTGCATGGTGAAAGATAATACCGATAATGTAGCGTTGATTTCAGATTGATTGTTGATCCAAGCGAGGAATGGCAACGTGTTTACTGAATTCCAATAAAACGCTGTTTTCGCGTCTTTTCCTGGGATTACTCAGAATCACTCAAACTACTGTATACTCATATTCACCATGGTATAAAACGGAAATGTACGGATGAAAAAAGTATCTGTTTTTTGCATGTTGACTGGAAGAAACTCACTGACAACCGAAAATGTTATTATATCCATAGCTATAATATTTAATATAGTTTTTAGCACTGCAAACACGCCATTCTCCCCATTGAATAGGTACACTGGCACTGACGGCCCACAGTGCCCCCTGCTGCCTGGCTTGTTAAGATGAAATGCTTGTTTCTGTATGAGCCCCCGAGAGTGTGCTACATACAGTAAAAAAAAAGTAATTAAGAAGTAAGTAAAGGAATGTTCAGTCAATATACATAGTACGAGTAACAGTGAGGTACAATGCAGAAATGAGATAAGGTACAAAACTTAGGGTAAGGTGCAAATGAGGTAGTGCAAATCTCTTTAATAATAGATATATAGAGTGAGTGGTAAGGTGAGTGTTTGTTTAAAGTGAGTGTGTACATGTGGATGTGTGTGCAGTGAGTGTAGATGGTGGGTTGTTTGTTACATAGTGTCATTGTCATTGAGCATGGAGGTCTGACTGTCCCTGGTGTCTCTCCTCAGGGAAGAGGGCCTGTGTCGGAGAGTCTCTGGCTCGCATGGAGATCTTCCTGTTCCTGGTGTCGCTACTCCAGCGCTTCACCTTCTCCTGCTCCGGAGGGCCCGGCAGCGTGGACCTCAGCCCCGAGTACAGCAGCTTCATCAACATCCCTCGCAAGTACCTCATCATCGCCACCCCCCGGTGACCACACGAGGAACTGCAGCTTCGCCAACATCCTGCGCAAGTACCTCATCATCGCCACCCCCCCTGGTGACCACACGAGGAACTGCAGCTTCGCCAACATCCCGCGCAAGTACCTCATCATCGCCACCCCCTGGTGACCACACGAGGAACTGCAGCTTCGCCAACATCCTGCGCAAGTACCTCATCATCGCCACCCCCCGGTGACCACACGAGGAACTGCAGCTTCGCCAACATCCCGCGCAAGTACCTCATCATCGCCACCCCCTGGTGACCACACGAGGAACTGCAGCTTCGCCAACATCCTGCGCAAGTACCTCATCATCGCCACCCCCCGGTGACCACACGAGGAACTGCAGCTTCGCCAACATCCTGCGCAAGTACCTCATCATTGCCACCCCCCCTGGTGACCACACAAGGAACTGCAGCTTCGCCAACATCCCGCGCAAGTACCTCATCACCGCCCCCCCCCCCCTGACCACACAAGGAACTGCAGCTTCGCCAGACCACTGCACTTCCACGTTACATTGAGCTCATGAGAGAGAGAGCGGGGGGAGAAAATGAATGAATGTGGATGAGAGCCTTGACATTAAGTGGTTGTAGCTACGGCTGTGCGGGTGCTGGAGACATGATCCAATAGACTTGTATACGCCTGAGTCTCCTGAACACGGAGAGACCAATCTCAAGTCGATCGGCACTTTCTTGGCCGAGCTGTAGTCACTTTTTTCGCACCACTTACGTCAAGGCTCTCATTAATTTTCTCCCCCGCTCTCTCCCCCATGATTTCAGAATACCGGAAGTGTTGCGGTGGTCTATCCCCCGCAAGGACCTCACCATCACCACCCCCCCCCCCAAAAACCCTCTTTTCCCCCCTTGGGACAGTCCTTTATTTGATAGCACAGTGAAGAGTGACAGGAAGCACAGGGGAGGGGAGAGAGCGATAGCGAGAGAGAGAGAGAGAGAGAGAGAGAGAGAGAGAGCGCACGTGTGTGTGTGTGTGTGTGTGTGCGTGCGGGGACGACACGCGACACAGCCCGAGACGTTGCGATTACACGCATACGCTCCTCAGCGCGGTGAGACACCAGGCCGGCAAGCGGAGCATCTTGAGATGAGCTCGGACTGTAAGACAAACACTAATGTATTCCACAGAGTCATGACGGTAATCTGATGACAGGTCAAGGCCGGTGATCGGTCAAGCTATGTGTCGAGACTCAAGAGATGACCCGTCACTTCGGTATATCATCCCCGGTCTTTGTCACTATGTAACCGAGTAAAGGTTCGTGTTTGACCTACAGTGGGGGATCGCTGTCGGAGACAATGATAAAGGGGACAGATGCAAGAGAACCCATCAAATTACGCGGGAAGTATCGATTTTCTTCCCGGGGCTTCATTTGCCAGCTTTTCCAGGTTTCTCATGCGTTTCTCGTGTGGAGTTTACTATACCTTTATAAGTTTACAATCATAATAGAAATGCATTACAGAGAATGTACTGTAGTGTTTATTCTAAAAGGGGTATGAGCAGATATCGGCCAGGGGATGGGTTGCTGGGGTTAGAAATGTACAGATTCCAGTTATATATATATTTTCTTCTTTATAATAAAGCATATCCTAAAATTAATTACAAATAAATTAAAACAATGATGTCTCATTGCTCATTTGTTTTCTCAAAACGAGCACATACTATAGATGAGAAGCTGTGTCTACCTGACGACTACTGCATTGGATACTATCTCTGCATCAAAACACAGGAAAAACAAGTGCTTTTTCTTCTTTATTCAAGTGATTGATGGCACACCGGTGATTTTCACAAGAACTACTTTGCAATTCAAAGAGTTGTGTATTATTATACTGCACGTTATCTATCACATTCTCAGCAATTCCTCAATTTGTAATAATTATACAGTACATGTTCTTCTCTGGATATATGTTGATTTTGCCTAATAATTGTCTGACCCTACCTCTACTACGCCCCCAAATAGCCATATTGTTCACTGATGGCTGTCGGCTTGTTAAAACTCCTACCCACTGTATCCTGTACAGTTTAAATATACTTTCAAATACCTCCATATTGGTATGTATACAACAGTGCACAAAGCACAACATTCCTACTGTGCTACCACCATTGCATTCAACGGTTCGTTGCTGATCTCGCAGTCCCTGTGGTTGTGGAGTCTGGAGTCCAGGACCCTCTCTGTGGAGTCCAGTCCCCTCTCTGTGGAGTCCAGGCCCGTCTCTGTGGAGTCCAGGACCTCCTTCGGTTAGATGTTAGGCAGGTGATGATCATATCTGTGCTTCACCTGTTTCTTGACATCTGGTGCTGGTGAGATGTTGCTGCTTGGAAGGTGAGGTAGGTACTGAGGCTAGAGGGAGAGCGAGAGAGGGAGGGGTGAGAGAAGAGAGTGAGAAGGGGGGAGAGAAGAGAGGTTGGTTGGTTGTGTAAAACAGGACTTTGGTATTGAGAGAGAGAGAATCACTATTTGACATATCAGAATCAGAAAGGTCTTTATTGCCAGGTAGGTTTGCACATACAAGGAATTTGTTTTAGTCGTTTGGTGCAACATTAACAGACAATTAAGGTAGAATAAAATTAAATGGAATATATAAACTAAATTAAAAAGTACAATATAATATAGGACAGGGCTGTACAATTGTGCAGGATGCAGTAGAATATATACACTAAATTAGAATACAAATACAGTGGAATAGAATATATAGCAGGGCTGTGCAGTATTGTGCAAAAGGTATGAGCAGTGTCACGTTCAGATGCACAGTTTTGAGTATATAATCAGTTTTACCGCCACATTCCCTGTTGTTGTACAGCATAGAGGAGTGGAATTATGTTCTGGGCTAGCAACAGCATCAATATAAAGTAGTACAGGAAGCAATGCAATAAAACCTTTACGAATTAGCAGCATAAGAAATGGTAAAAAAAAGAACCTATTTACAATAATTGTTGAAACCTGGGGAAATACTTATAAAAGCAACTTACAAAAGATATGCACACTGCAAAAAAGAGCCATACAGATAGTACATCATGGTAGATATTTAGATCACACAAATAGTCTGTTTGTAAGGAGTCAAACATTAAAACGTATGGACTTAATCAAATTCAAATCTGCACAAATTATGTTTCTGGCAATAAAAAACAAATTACCAAGCAACATTCAAAAAAATGTCATGGCTAGAGATAGTGTTTATAATTTTAGAGGGACATTAGCTTTAAAGCAACCTACCCCTTCTCACCAAATGTACAACTCTTAAAAGTATGTGCAAGTTTGTGGTGTATCACTCTGGAATGGTCTGGATGCGAGTATAAAACTAAACAAAAATATCAATACATTTAAAGGTAGCTATAAACAAGCACTTATGGACACATATAAGAGAGAGAAGCTTGAGCAGTAATGTGACGGCCTATTATTTCTTCTCATTTGGATATTTGGATATATAAAAAACTGTACTTTTATTAAATTTTTTATTATTTGTTATATTTTTATTTTTATTAAATTATAATGTCAAATATTGTAAGGAAGGGGCAGGGCTTGATACGTTGTTTTACTTCCCCCTGTTCCTTCTCGAACACTTATTGTATGGAAATAGTCTTTGACTATTTACCTTTTTGTTTTTTAAACTTGTTTTATGCTTCTATGTTCAAGACAAATAAAAATCAAATCAAATAAAAAACAATGTAATAATCAGTGTGGGTGTGGTGTACAAACACATGAGTGAAGTGTGTGCAAACCAGTAGTGTGTGTAAACGAGTAGCAGTAACAGTAACGTAACTGGCCATTTCTGATTATTTTATTTAGTTTTTCTGTTCTTTTGTAATATATCTTGTTGACCTTTCTATAATGCTTTAGTAATATAAGACGACTTGTCTTGTCCGAGTACAGTTCAATTGAATTAGTGAGAGTGAGAGATTATACCAAATGAACCACAAGATCACATGTATAAAATATAAAAACCCACAAACACATAAAAATATATACAAAATATATATATATTGCAACATAGGGAGAATAGATTCGCCTAGGACCTGCATAGGGGGGCGACAGTGGCTCAGGAAATAGAGCGGTCGTCTGGTAATCAGAAGGATCCCGGCCCCCGATTCCTGCTCCTCCGTTGAGCAAGACACTTAACCCCTAATTGCCCCTGATGAGCAGGTTGGCACCTTGCATGGTTGCCTCTGCCGTCGGTGCGTGAATGTGTGAGTGAATGGGTGAATGTGAGGAACAACATTTTTAAAGCGCGTTGGATAAAAGCGATATATAAAAGCGATATATAAATGCACCATTTATTTATTTACCATTTGCATAGATTTGTGTTCAATGAAAGAGAGCGAGAGAAAGCAAGAGACCCAAAGGGTCAACTAGCAGATAAAGGAAGTGAGTGTTAACTCATTGAGCGCCAAAAACAAGATATCTCATTTTAAAAGCCAGCACTTGAGTGCTGGCTTGAGTTCCTTTTTCCTTTATTTTATTTTTTTATTATTATTATTATTATTATTATTATTATTATTATTATTATTATTATTATTATTATTATTATTATTATTATTATTATTATTATTATTATTATTATTATTATTATTATTATTATTATTATTATTATTATTATTATTATTATTATTATTATTATTATTATTATTATTATTATTATTATTATTATTATTATTATTATTATTATTAATAATTAATAATTATCCCAATTTTTAGTCGTTATGCCAATTCCCCCCCTCCCCTACCTGGTTGTTGTGCGCATGTTCCTCCTACTGGTCGGTACAAGGGAACCCTGAAGTCTACCACATGCTTCCTCCGACACATGTGGAGACAGCCAGTGGCTCTCTTTTCACCTGGCAGCGAGGACTCTCATTGGTAAAGCGTAACGTGTGGGAGGTCACCCTGCCTTCACCATTTCCTGCCTTTCGCTGAGCAGGCGCCCAGACCTGACCTGTAGGAGTCGCTGTCCACAACGCCAGATTACCACCCTCGACTTCCCTCCCGCTAACTCAGCCAAACGAGTTAGTATGACGACCGGCCCAAGCCGCAAGGCAATGCTGACTCCGGGAGTCGAGACCGCAGCCTCTTGCATTGGTGACGAGCGCAATCTCCGCTACGCCATCCGACTGCCCCTAATTATTATTATTCTAAACACTCACATGGACCTTACTGTGTGTTCTAGGGACCTCTGTGTTAGTTAGAATTGAAATGACGATCTAATCCCGACAGGTGGCAGTATCACCTACCTTTTGAACTGGGCTAGTTTAGTGTGGGGCCCCCCCCACGCCACCAACAGGGGATTCCTGCAGTGCCGTAGGACTAGAGAGCAGCGAGCAGAGCGGTATAATGGCGATCGCGACTTTTGGAGACTATTATGGAGGACACACTCTTCATCACGATCACACTTATGGATGATAATGTGCGTTTTCACCAGACTACATTGGACTTAGCACTTCTGGTAAATCATAAAAATATTATAGTCAAACCGGCAGAGGAGGTAACCTATTCTGTTCCGTGGTATAGTCGGGCCCGAGCACTCCGAGGCACAATAGTAGCCACTAGCCTGCGAACTGCAATGCAATGGCAAGCGAACTATTGGAGATTATGAAGAAGAAGACAAAACTATCACACTTATGGATGATAAGGTGCGTTTTCACCAGACTATGTTGGATTCTAGTATTTTCAAATGGGCTGTTTGGATGTAACGTTTACCTGGCTGTTATCTGGATTTAACGTTACCCTGGCGCTGCTAACGGGCCACCTAACGTTATATTTATTGATCCTGTTCTGATCCAAGACACTTAGAGCAAGAGTGACAAATGTAACGTCTTTACATCTATTTTACGAAACCCCATCATAAAACATGCTTTTGTAATGATCGCAGCGTCGGAAAACAACCCCCCCCCCCCCCCCCCCCCCCGTTATACGGGCCACCTAACGTTATATTTATTGATCCTGTTGGCTTTGTGAATAGAATCATCTATATATGGTAGTGCTTACCTTTGACCTGGAAATAATATAGGTTTCAGGCGGGCAACCTGCACGATTGCGCACAAAACACTATATCTAACGTTCCAGAAAACCAGCCTGGATAATTGCGAAACGGGGCGATTTTTTGCATGGGATAGCGCACAAACAAAGGTATGTAGAAATAAACTGTTTGTTCCCTGTTGGAGTATAAATAGTGCCTGTCAAATGAGCCATACTATTGTCTCCATAGCTATAATATAGAATATACGATGGGTCCGCAAACATCGTGAAAATGGTCAATAACTGGCACCAGGGAGTAAAGATGGAAAAACAGCGTGGCAGTCAATGACAATGGACCCAGAGACAGTGCGACAACTCTGACTCGAGTTGGACTTGGACTCGGGCATTGACTGCATTTGGACTCGGAAGATGCATTTTCTTTTTGTAATAGGCCCTAATCATTTCGCATATTGATGGCTATATTAATACCGTAACATTATTTAATTTTGTGCAAGGGCAGACCGCTGTGTCATTAATAATAATAATAATAATAATAATAATAATAATAATAATAATAATAATAATAATAATAATAATAATAATAATAATAATAATAATAATAATAATTAGTGCTGTCAATAGATTAAAAAAAATTAACTAATTAATCTCACAATTTTCTTTTTTTTGTATCCACCTTTTCTCTTCTTTTTCTATTTTTCTCCCATCCCAATTCCACTGTGCCAATTCTTCCCTCCCCCGTCTTGAACGTTGCTCCGCCAGAGTCGAACCCGGTGTCTCTTGCGTTGGTGATGAGCGCCACCCAGCCGCTAATCTCACAATTGTCTGTAATTAATCTAGTTTAAAAATAGCATTTTTCTACTTAAGACCGAAGCTTGTAACAGATATTTACTTGAGTAAAATCATGGAATTAATGTAAAATCAACACAAACACTATTTTAATAGCTTTCTTTGAATATAGTTTCTCTCGCAAAAAAAGAACAAGCAAATATACTGCTGAAAGTTCAGAACATTGAAGATTTTTCACTCCATAGATTAATCTAGATTAATTTATTTTAATGCTTTAAATAATTTTAATTAATCTCCAAAGTTAAAGCATTAATTTTGACAGCCCTAATAATAATACATTTTATTTATAAAGCGCTTTTCAGGAACCCAAAGACGCTGACAATGAGCAAAACAAATGAACAAAGAAACAAAGAACCACATGGGAATAAGCAACAGTATGAAAACGCAGAACATACAACCACGGGTAACAAGTAACATATACAGAGTCCAGTAGGGGAACAGTCAGGGAAGTAAGGAAACCGAGGGGAGGGGGGGGGGCAGGAGAGGGAGAGAAAGTAGGGAAGGGGAAGTGGTAGGTTGGAGGAGGGTGGTTATGGGTAGGGAAGGTTGGATGCTTGGGAGAACAGGTAGGTTTTGAGTCAGGATTTAAAGGTGGAGAGTGAGGGAGAGTCTCGGACAGTCTGAGGGAGGGTGTTCCAAAGTCTGGGTGCAGCTTGTGAAAAAGTGAGGAGGGAGTTACAATAGTCCAGGCGGGAGGAGATGAAGGCGTGTATGAGGGATTCTGCAGCAGGGGGGGAGAGGCAGTGACGGATTTAGGCAATGTTGCGGAGGTGAGAGTATGATGTTTTTACAATGGAGCGGACATGGGGGTCAAATGAGAGGGTGGGGTCGAGGATGACACAGAGGTTGCGGACTAGGGAGGAAGGGGTGATGGTGGAGTCATTGATGGTGAGTGAGATAGGTCCGGATCTGGTGAGGGTGGTTTTGGTGCCGATGATGAAAAGTTCCGTCTTGTCACTGTTTAATTTGAGGAGGTTGTGGGTCATCCAGGTTTGGAGTTCAGTGATGCAGGATTCGATGTGACTGAGGGGAGGGCTGTGGGGGGCTTGTGTACTGATGTAAATTTGGGTGTCATCAGCGTAGCAGTGGAAGTTGAGGTGGTATTTACGTATGATGTGACCGAGGGGGAGAATGTAGCAGATAAAGAGCAGGCGGCCGAGGACTGAGTCTGAGCCCCTGTGTGACTGGGGAGACTGGCTCTTTGACTGCCAGAGTGGAGTGGACTCAACCTAGGGTAATGGGGACTCGACTCAGGCTCTTCTTTGGTGACTCAGACTTGGACTCGGACTTGAACACTGGGGATTCGAGACTGGACTACAACACTGTCCAGAGAGCTACGGTACATACCCCTGCTTGTCGGCGTCTGCTGGTGCCTTTGTCGTGGCGTCTCCCCGGTCGCTCTCCCTCGCGGCCCCAGCCGGCTCCTCCTTCCTCCTGGAAGTAAGGAAGCTCCAGCAGCCCCTCACAGGACAGCCTGAGAGAGGGGTCCATCACCAGGCACGACTGGTCCACCCACAGCGACGGGGTATACACACACAATATGGCATTAGAAAACCTCTTGGCTCATACTCGAGACCCTGTCGGCAGGCTCTCTAAAAGCAGTGTGGAGGAGGCGGTTACATTTCTCAACATCTGCAGGTTTCAACAAGTTAAATGTAAGACTTTTTAAGACAATTTTAATACCACTTAGAGCAAAATTCACAACCATACAAGCAAATAAAAAAAAACGACTTTAACATTTCACATATTTCATATTATTTCATCTCAACTGGGCTGCCCCCCCCCCCCCCCCCCCCCCCCAATGTAATACCTGTGGAAATGAAATTTATAACTTTCCTTTTAAGGCCTTAAATTAAAGTTTGTGGCAAGCACGTCGTAAGAGGACGTGTGACAGTATACAGTGATTTTTTAAACCGTGTGGGTATCAAACAAGAGGAAAGACTGTCAGGTTTTAAACCGTGTGGGCATCAAACAGGAGGACAGACTGTCAGGTTTTAAACTGTGTGGGCATCAAACAGGAGGAAAGACTGTCAGGTTTTAAACTGTGTGGGCATCAAACAGGAGGACAGACTGTCAGGTTTTAAACTGTGTGGGCATCAAACAGGAGGAAAGACTGTCAGGTTTTAAACTGTGTGGGCATCAAACAGGAGGACAGACTGTCAGGTTTTAAACTGTGTGGGCATCAAACAGGAGGAAAGACTGTCAGGTTTTAAACTGTGTGGGCATCAAACAGGAGGACAGACTGTCAGGTTTTAAACTGTGTGGGTATCAAACAAGAGGAAAGACTGTCAGGTTTTGAACTGTGTGGGTATCAAACAGGAGGAAAGACTGTCAGGTTTTGAACTGTGTGGGTATCAAACAGGAGGAAAGACTGTCAGGTTTTAAACTGTGTGGGTATCAAACAGGAGGAAAGACTGTCAGGTTTTAAACAGTTTAAACAGTAATTCAGAACTGCACTATTGCATTATTTTACTCTGTCTATATTCTATTTTGTTATTTTATTACTGTCTATTTTTAAATTGATCAAACCGTGAACAAAGAGACCTATTGGGATGCTAGATCCTAATGTGAAGAACTATGTCATTTAATGTTCTATTTCGATGCTCGTTTTATACTTATATTATGTCTGCACTTTATGCATTGCTCTTGATTTGCCAATTTTGTGCTCATTATAGTATTTTTTTTCTACTGTGAAGAACCTTGAGCTGCGATTCTTGTATGAAAGGTACTATACAAATAACATTTATTATTATTCATATTATTATTAAATTGAGAATTATGAATTGAATCATTTTACTTAAAAAGTAATAACTTTTTAATTCCCTGATTTCAGTCATTCTTTTGGGACAAATCATGATGTGAAGGTTAGATGTATGTAGCCTTATGCTATATTACATGCTTTACCACATGGCGTTTCTGTGTTTCTCCAATAATAACAAGATATCAAACACTTTTTGTATGCACACACTTTGCGTACATGATTTGCTGTCATGTACGCAAACTACAACACACACCAGGGTCTGGGCCAATCAACCTTCTAGCCAGGCAGTTTAGAAAGTAGAGTAAACGTTAATCTTGAGAGGATATAGGGTCCTTTCACTTACTTGTTAGAACATGTGAATATTAATAATATATATTATATATTAATAATATAATGATAATTTGTAACAGATGGATAGATTCAAATTATTAGATTATTAGAATTCAACTTATTGAACCTATGCACTTATTCTATTCTTCATATGCTGCAGTGTTTTATTTCTTATTATGTCTGTCTTGTCTAGCAGTTGAGTTCTTATAATGAATAAATACATTGTTAGAGAACAAATAAACAAAACACTCAAACTCAATATTATCATTTGCCACTCATTTGTCAAGAAACAGAATAGATGGGATGTATATCACATCACATTTATTTGTATTAAAAAAACAATTTTATAAAAATAATGTTAATAAAAATACATATTATTATTATATATCTATATTCTAATGTATTCATTTTTTATTTTATTTTTTTTTTGATCTTTTCCCCCCTCCATTTTCCTCTGATTTTCTCCCATCCCAATGTTAGTCGTTATGCCAATTCCCAATCCCCTTCCTGGTCGCTGCGCACTTACCCCCCACAGTCGGTCTGGGAGAGTGGAGGCTATCACGTGCTTCCTCCGACACACGTCCAGCCAATAAACCGCTTCTTTTCACCTGGCAGCGCGGATTCTCATTGAGAGGGCGTAGCGTGTGGAAGGATCACACTATCCCACTCAAGTCCTGTCCGCGCTTAGCAGGCGCCCCGACCGAACTGTAGGAGTCGCTGTTTACAACGACCCGGACCCACCCCGCCAGCTTCTCCCACCCTCTAATACAGCCAATTGTATTAGTGTGAACGGCCAGCCAAGCTGGTGACAACCCCGGAGCTGTGAGCTGGACTCGAACAGGCGAATCTAGCCGCTCCGGGGTTTGGTGACGAACGCAATCTCCGTTACGCCACCTGACCGCCCTCTCATTTTTTCTTTTGATTAAAACCCACTTTTTGAATCCAATAATTTGACCGTGAGTTGAATCCAACCCCTAACCAGTCCCAAGCCCCACTTTCTTCACCTCTAAAACCCACTATCTGAATTGACCGAGAATTGGCCCCAAACCCACAGTCTCAACAGATTTACTAGCCCTAACCCAACAGAACAGACGTGACTAACAACGTTGTTTTACTTGTAATTATTTTGTGCAGTGAATGGCAGCCATTGAGCCCACATAGCCCCAGGTTGTGTGTGTGCTACACATTAGTAGCGGAGGAGTTGAATTTCCATTCAGCGCTTTGAGTGTCTGCACTGATTCATTCATTCATAAACCTATTTAAACCCCACTTCCTCAACAGAATTACATATGAATTGACCATGACCCTGGGTAGGTTTGGTTTCAACATGGGGGGGGGGGCACTATAAGCCGGGGTCTAGGGGTCCTCCGCCATTACATTTTGAGCTTTATTTCCTGCATTCTGGTGTTCCTTTCTGCACCAATTTGTGTCTTTTCTGCATCACTTATTTTTTTTACAAATATAATTTATTGTAAATGTAAATTAATATAAATGTTTTGACCCCCTTATTTAATTTTTGTTTCCCTCTTTTGGGGAGGGGTTGTCTTTCATATTAGTTATATTTTCTGAGGGGGACAAATGTACCTCTCATCAATATTGAAGGGGACATGTCCTCTGCAACCAACCCCCCCCACCCCTTTAAATCTACGCCTAAACGTACACGTGAACATATCCCATGTACCGCTCATACCTTCATAACCTGGAGCGCGTGAGGCGTGGCTGCGTGGAAGCGCTTCTCCAACGGCTCCTGGAAGTTTAAAGATAAATGAGCATAGTGGACCCATCAGCCAAACTGGACCTCCTCTCGTGTGACTGCTTATGTCATCTCCATGGTAACAGAATTATAATTAGTACCGTCGTTTCGGGTTCCGGGATGCTGACTCCGCTGAAGAAGACATTGGAGCGGAACACTTGCTGGTGACGAGGGGTCAGGTCACCTGAGGTCACCGTCGGAGAGAATCAAGAATCCGCTTACAGTCGGCAAATACAATCTAGCGGTCAAATACTGTATAAAGGTGGCGTGTTATAAGAACTACACTACTATACTGAAGATATTCACAGGGTATGCTAGTTATTATATAGATAGATTTAGATGGTATTTCCAATGTAGATGGTATTTCCAATGCACCTAGTGTTTTCAGCGTGCCTAGTGTTTTCAGTGTGCCTAGTGTTTTCAGTGTACCTAGTGTTTTCAGGCCATGGTTACACTGGGCTAAAACAGCAACGGTCTATTTTCGAATGATTACGTTTGCATGTCCAAGTTAAAAAGAAACGCAGTTTTGGCAGGAAAACGCGTTTTCCTAGTGGCTACGCTCAAAAGGTGTTTTCGTTTTGGAAACTCGCCGAAACTCGCCGAAACTCGCCGGCAATGGTGCCATGTAATTTGCGCGAGCCGGATACGGAGCCGTTCTGCCCAATGCCCATGCGCAGTAGAGACCTGCACGGTTATTTCCAGTGTTAACAGCAGAGCTGTCCCAAGTAGCTACGGTTACCAACGTGTTGTCAAGTTATTGTTATAAGGAGCCCAGTCCAAACTACAACAATCTGCATACCCTTAACAATTGTGTGTATTGAGCCGCATTGTATTGTACCCATTCTGTAATCTGTTAAATAAAGTTTTCATCCATTTCTACTAGCATTAACGTTACTACGTTAATAGCCTCGATGCTAACTATATACATGGAGAATGCCATTCACATTAGCATGTAGCTAACAACATCAGAGATCTTTTTGTGAGACTAAACTATTCGCTCTTGGTGGTAAATTGTGTTGATGTTGGTTTTGTTTCATCAACAAATGAGAGGCAGAACACACAGTGAATGTATCCGTTTTTGTTTATTGCACTTTTATTGCACTTTGTTTTCTTGCTGAAAAATAAATTCTACGTTGGCTAAATGGCTCACGCGAGGTATTTAAAGATGGTGGATTGTTGTTTTTTAGCAGGAAGTGTAGTGGCACGTTCAACCTTTCTGATTGGTTGAAAATGGCCTTCATGTTTGAACTACATCGCCACCTACTGCTTTGGCATTGTACTACATGTATATAGTAGACGAGACAAAACGACGTCTAACTTAACTCTTACTTGCCTGCCACAATACGCAGCGTTCTGAAAAGCTAAATGAAACGAAATGAAATGGCCCTAATGTAACCGCAGCCTCAGTGTGCCTAGTGTTTTCAGTGTGCCTAGTGTGTTTTCAGTCTACCTAGTGTTTTCAGTGTGCTGGCTCCCTGTCTCCCTGTCCCCCTGTCTCCTTGTATCCCTGTGAGTGGCTGTCTCGGAGTGATGACCGGAGTGTTGGACGTCTCGTGATGAAGACCGGGAGGATGCAACCCTATCTGCGCCGCCCCTTCGCCTCAAATAGATCCACTATCAGCTCTATCTTTAATCTTTCAAAAATGTTCAGTTGCTATCGCTATCAGCTCTATCTTTAATCTTAATCTTTCAAAATGTTCAGTTGCTATCGCTATCAGCTCTATCTTTAATCTTTCAAAATGTTCAGTTGGTATCGCATGCACTTATCTGTGTTTCACTACACACATGAGTGCATGCCTACCAACTGTTTCGCCTGTTTTATTGCAACACTACTATCACCGACATCTAGGAAGGGAGATCCCCCCTTGAATGGCCCTTCTAAGGTTTCTCTCCTCCACATTGCCTGTGGTGCATTTTTTCCTATTGCTAGGTTTTAGTGAGTTTTTCCTTACCTTCGTGTGGGGTATGTCTGGGAGTGTTGCATTTATTATTATTATTATTATTATTATTTTTTAAACATTTTGGACTTTATGGTGTTCTTGTTTTGTTCTTGACTTATTGTGATGTTTCTTCTTGACTTGTTTAAAGAAGACGTGTCCGGCCCATTTATTTCTTTATTTCTTTATTTCAGATCCCCATTAGTCACTGCCTCAGCAGCGACTATTCTTCCTGGGGTCTGGATCCAAATATATAAAATTAAACAAGAATAATCAATAAAACAACCTAAAAACTAAACAAATATCAATAAAACACCAATAAAATATACAAACAATTATAGAACATTAAACCAATCAAAATCACAAACAAATATGTATGCCAAATCTTCTAATATAGAACAATAACAAATATCAATAAAACAACAAATATCAATAAAACAACAAACGAAGACATCTCAGAGAAAACTAAAACGTGCCATGGGGACATTAACGTGTGTTGTCGGGCCTTACAAATACATTTGATTAGTGTTTTCAGTGTGCCTAGTGTGTTTTCAGTGTGCCTAGTGTTTTCAGTGTGCCTAGTGTGTTTTCAGTGTGCCTAGTGTGTTTTCAGTGTGCCTAGTGTTTTCAGTGTGCCTAGTGTGTTTTCAGTGTACCTAGTGTTTTCAGTGTGCCTAGTGTGTTTTCAGTGTACCTTGTGTTTTCAGTGTGCCTAGTGTTTTCAGTGTGCCTAGTGTGTTTTCAGTGTACCTTGTGTTTTCAGTGTACCTAGTGTGTTTTCAGTGTGCCTAGTGTGTTTTCAGTGTACCTTGTGTTTTCAGTGTACCTAGTGTGTTTTCAGTGTGCCTAGTGTGTTTTCAGTGTGCCTTGTGTGTTTTCAGTGTGCCTTGTGTGTTTTCAGTGTGCCTAGTGTGTTTTCAGTGTGCCTAGTGTGTTTTCAGTGTGCCTAGTGTGTTTTCAGTGTGCCTTGTGTGTTTTCAGTGTGCCTTGTGTGTTTTCAGTGTGCCTAGTGTGTTTTCAGTGTGCCTAGTGTTTTCAGTGTGCCTAGTGTGTTTTCAGTGTACCTTGTGTTTTCAGTGTACCTTGTGTTTTCAGTGTGCCTAGTGTGTTTTCAGTGTGCCTAGTGTGTTTTCAGTGTGCCTAGTGTGTTTTCAGTGTGCCTAGTGTTTTCAGTGTACCTAGTGTGTTTTCAGTGTGCCTAGTGTTTTCAGTGTACCTAGTGTGTTTTCAGTGTGCCTAGTGTGTTTTCAGTGTGCCTAGTGTTTTCAGTGTGCCTAGTGTGTTTTCAGTGTGCCTAGTGTTTTCAGTGTGCCTAGTGTGTTTTCAGTGTACCTAGTGTTTTCAGTGTGCCTAGTGTTTTTTCAGTGTGCCTAGTGTGTTTTCAGTGTGCCTTGTGTGTTTTCAGTGTGCCTAGTGTGTTTTCAGTGTGCCTTGTGTGTTTTCAGTGTGCCTAGTGTGTTTTCAGTGTGCCTTGTGTGTTTTCAGTGTGCCTAGTGTGTTTTCAGTGTGCCTAGTGTTTTCAGTGTACCTAGTGTGTTTTCAGTGTGCCTAGTGTTTTCAGTGTACCTTGTGTGTTTTCAGTGTGCCTAGTGTTTTCAGTGTGCCTTGTGTGTTTTCAGTGTGCCTAGTGTGTTTTCAGTGTACCTAGTGTTTTCAGTGTGCCTTGTGTGTTTTCAGTGTGCCTAGTGTGTTTTCAGTGTACCTAGTGTTTTCAGTGTGCCTTGTGTGTTTTCAGTGTGCCTAGTGTGTTTTCAGTGTACCTAGTGTTTTCCGGATGAGGTACAGTTGGTCCACATCTGACCTCCCGGGCCAGAGAGGGTTCCCATTGAGCAGCTCAGCGAACACGCAGCCCAGCGCCCACATGTCCACAGCAGAGCCATACTGAGTGTCCCCCACCAGCAGCTCTGGGGCACGGTACCAGCGGGTAGCCACATAGTCTGTGTAGTCGTCTCCTGGTCCCGCTGAGAGAGAGAGAGAGAGAGAGAGAGAGAGAGAGAGAGGTTGACGGTCTCTAGAAACTAGAGTCTGTTTCTGTGTCTGAAACAGACTCAGAGAGAGAGAACAGCAGCATAATTGTAATAAGTAATGTAATCATAGTAATCTAATCATAATAATCATAACTACCTACCTCATACTATAGTCTACCCATATAACTCTATGATAGCATGTACAACAGTGCTGTATATATATATATATATATATATATATATATATATATATATATATATATATATATATATATATATATATATATATATATATATATATATATTCTTACTGTGTATATATCTATTCACATCTGTCTGTACATACCTGCATATAATCCTTTTTAGACATCTGTAGATACTGTATATCTGTACATATACCTTATCTACTCTTACTTGTTACACTGCTGGCCAATATGACTATGATACTACTATACTGTCTTTATACCTGTATCACTGTACATATTAATAGTACAACTCTGTACATACATCTGATTAGCACTACACTCAGTAGTACTAATGTATATATTTTATACACAGTTTAATCACCTGTACATTGTATATTGCTATTGCTATTGCACTTTACTCTTACATTTGCATTCTGGTTGGATGTCAAACCTAATTTTGTTGTACTATACTTGTGCTTTATAATGACAATACATTTGAATATAATATTTTTTATTTTTTATCCACTTTTTCTCCCATTTTCTATTTTTCTCCCATCCCAATTTTGTATCATCCAATTCAACCCTCCCCTGTCTCAAACGCTGTTTCTTGCCTCCCACAAGCTGGCTGCAATGTGGACTAAGTCATACATTGCACGAGTCCCCTCCGATACTCGAGGTAACAGCAGTCGCATCTTTTCACCTGCGCAGCGTGATCTTTCAGCGTCAGGGGTCTGCGCTTTGGAGGGGCGTCGCCCCCATCGCTTCCTGATTCTACTGCACAGGCGCACCAACCGACCTGTAGGAGTCGCTGTCCACAACGCCCGATCCCCACCCATCAGTTTCCCACCCCCTAATACTGCCAATGTGTATTAGTACGGACGGCCAGCTAAACTGAAAGCAATGTGGAGCGCTGGGCTCGAACAGGCGAACCCAGCGTCTCCAGTATTCGTGGTGAGCGCCTTGCCCACTGCACCACGTAGCCACCCTATTTGAATATAATCTAATCCAATCTAATCTACAAGCCATGCTGAATGAGTGACGACACGTTGCCATATGGTAACAAAACGCTGAAACCAAAGGAAGCTTGTAGGTAAACAGAGACACTGAGACACTAATTGGCTGACTGGCTCTCCTATGCAATGCACCAACAAAACAACTGAAAGTGAGGAGCCACAGGACTGCGGCCGATATAGGTTCCTTGTTGAATAAGTCATTAAGATGCCACACTCGCACTAAATGCACATAAACGCATTGAATCTCAAAGCAGCGGTGGAAAGCAACTAAGTACTTTTACTCAAGTATTGTACGCAAGCACAATCTTGAAATACTTGTACTTCATGCAAGTATTTTCATTTTAGGGAACTTTGTACTTTTACTCCACGATGTTTAAAAAAGGAAATATTGTACTTTTTACACTCCACTACATTTATCTGAACCCATCAGGTACTAATTACTTTGAAGACAAAGATTTTGTATAGAAAACATCAAGAGGACGTAATCGGAGCAGCATAACTGGACCACATGCCACTTTAACAGAACCTTTAAATCAGAGCAGCATAACTGGACCACATGCCACTTTAACAGAACCTTTAAATCAGAGCAGCATAACTGGACCACATGCCACTTTAACAGAACCTTTAAATCAGAGCAGCATAACTGGACCACATGCCACTTTAACAGAACCTTTAAATCAGAGCAGCATAACTGGACCACATGCCACTTTAACAGAACCTTTAAATCAGAGCAGCATAACTGGACCACATGCACTTTAACAAAACCTTTAATCAGAGCAGCATAACTGGACCACATGCCACTTTAACAGAACCTTTAAATCAGAGCAGCATAACTGGACCACATGCACTTTAACAAAACCTTTAATCAGAGCAGCATAACTGGACCACATACCACTTGGTAACCTTTAGAGGTCTGGTAACCTTTAGATGTCAAATGGTTAGAGCGTTGAACGCTCCCAAGCACTTTTTACTTGTACCAGAGTACTATTTCATCTGGGTATTTCTACTTTAACTTAAGTAAAATGAGCTGTGTACGTCTTCCAGCAGCGCTCTCTGGACGACCTACTCAGAATGCGGGCGAAGCCGAAGTCGCAGAGTTTGATGACTCCGTTCTTGGTGAGCAGGATGTTCTCCGGCTTCACGTCACGGTGGATGCACTGCAATAATAAACACGCTTTATTGGTATGACTGGCAAAAATTAACACAGGAGATAGCCCTATTAAAAAGACACACACTGCACCTTAATATGCACATACACTTATACGCAAGACACTTTCTGTAAATAACGGACTTTTTATTTTTTTATCTTACCACCACTACTTATTGTTACCATTCTTGTATTCATTGTTGTTTCTTAATTGTGCACTGTTGAGTCTGAGCTCGAAACACAATAATTCCATTACCTGCAATGCCCCTGTACTGTTGTGTATTTGTCAAATAAAGAACTTGAACTTTATAACAACAGATATAACATATAACAATATTATAGAATGATCAAAACAATACAATAACAGGGGGCGGTCAGGTGGCGTAGCGGAGATTGTGTTCGTCACCAACACCGGAGACGCTGGATTCGCCTGTTCGAATCCAGCTCACAGCTCCGGCGTTGTCACCAGCTTGGCTGGCCGTTCACACTAATACAATTGGCTGTATTAGAGGGTGGGAAAGCTGGCGGGGTGGGTCCAGGTCGTTGAAAACAGCGACTCCTACAGTTCGGAAATAGTGCTAGCTGCAAAGGCAGAGCAAGATGAGAGAAGACGAAAGCGAGATGAGGAAAAACGGGAGCAAGATGAGAGAAGACGAGAGCGCGAGGAGAAAGTGGCTACTGCCAAAGCAGAGCGTGATGTTGTAGAAGCTATTGAAGTGGCACGTGAAGTACGCACCCAGGCAGCATTGGACTGTGAGATGGCGCGGCGTAATTTGGGTGATGCTGGGGTTGTTGTTGAAGCTTTTGGAAGGCACACAATTAGTGTACCCCTGCATAATGTTTTTCTTGAATGTGCCCTGGTGTCAGGTCCAGTGGTAATCGGAGTGGCGGCTGACAAAATCCCTATGGAGGGGGTGACGTTGTTCCTGGGAAACGACCTAGCTGGAGGGAAGGTGCTGGTGAAACCAGAGGTGACATGCGTGCCAGATGCGCAGGTGGATGGTCTGGCGAGTCAGTGTCCTGAGGTTGGCAGCCTGTACAGTAGCTATGGCCATGGATGAGTTGGAGGATGAGAATGATTCAAATGTTGCTAATTCATGTGGCACCATTTTGGTTAATGATGCTACGGGGCCAGAATTAAGCTACCAGCCTTTCTACAGTAGCTCTAATGTTCATGATGAATCACTTGTTAGCAGTTATGATCCCAGTGATTCACTTGGTAGTTCTGGTGTTGGCTCACATGACCACACTGACACTCTAACAGGCACTGGGTATTCTTCCCAGTCTGGTTCATTTGCTAGTCCAGAAAGTAGTCAACCTAGCTACCAGGGGCCTGTACATGGGTCCCAACAGCAGCAACCTGCACAGCCTAGCCTAATGTGTGGAATATGTTGTTTCTTTACATATATGTTGGATTAGAGAATTGGTTTGTCATGACAATCCAATAAAAAATTGCGATTTACCCGGTGGCTACAACGCCACACAGTAACTACATGCATCATTGTTTACAATGTACGGTGGCGCTGGGCTGGGGCGCGCGGTGCGCCGGTGGCGGCGGCGGCGGTTGACCGATGGCGATGCCGAGGACGAGCGCGCGTCCGTGGGGTGAGACGGCCGGTGAGAGAGCGCGGCGCGGTAAATCGCGATTTTTTTTATTGGATTGTCATGACAAACCAATTCTCTAATCCAACATATATGTAAAGAAACAACATACTCCAGTTAACAGTAAAAAATTTTAATGATTCGTTACAGCGTAATCAATACTTAATTGCGTTCGGGACCTCCATATTTTGGGGGTATTCATCAGAAAACTCGGATCCGGGATTCGGCTCCATCAGTGGGGCAAGAACTGTGGATTTTCAGCCTCGCTCTCTGGAGCTTAAACGGAGTTTCGATTCCTGGCTAGAGGAGCCCGTCGCGGCTCATGCGAATGCGCGCGCTCGGCCAATCAGAGTGCAAAATGCCAATGCGGAAGCACTCTTGGGCTGCCTTTAATATAGACGCAGTGGGCAGACCAGATTGGGTGTTTCCACCAGCTCCACTCGATCCAATTCCAGCAGTACACATTTTCGTGAGGTCTCAAATTGCCTGAGAGTCAGGGAAATGTTGTTTTTGTTAAACAACATTGTCGAATGTTCCAGAGTGGGGAGCATTCAACAAGGTTGAAGGTCGTGTTCGACAGGGGCCGAACCATTGTCGCTCTGTGGTAGTGAATAAAACAAAGCAGGGCTCGCAACTCACTTTTGATGCTCCAAGGTGTTTTAATTGACAAATAATAACAGTAGATACAACGTTTCGACCGACCATTCCGCTCTGTGGTAGTGACTCATAGCAATTTATGGGTCACAATATTTTTGGTGTACAGTTGAGTGACTCTGTAATAAGACTCGCACTCGACACGGTACAGGCACTACACATGTTAGTATGTGTAGTTGCATAACTTTTGGTATAGGTAAGGTTAGTAAGTATCCCCTTATTATTTATGTTCATCCTCTTTGTGGTGTTTTTTTGGGCTATAGTTATGTTTGGGTTGTTATGTGTACTTTCACATTGTGGTGTCACTAATTGGTGAGGTGTAATTGACACAGGTTGTTTCTGTTGTAATTGACACACTTGCTTTCCTATCATTGAACACAGGTGTGGTGATGAGGCTTCAGGCCCTATAATAAGCAGACCAGGAGCTTGTCACTTGTTGTCTCTCACCAGAGTGCTCTCTCACCTGTGCTCTCACCATTTTGACCATTTGCTCTTTGCTCTGTTTTGCTTTTTGTCCATGTGCGTTTTGTTGTATCCTGAACCAAGGAGGCTGGTGCACCCAGCTATCCATTTTAGTTATTTAAATAGTTGTTAAATAAATAGTTATTTTTGGTAAAAACGTGTCCGACTTCTACAGTATGTGTCCACCATTTTACAACCAAGGCCTACCGGGAAACTAGCCATATTTCCTGTGACTGTTGAGGCCTTAGGGCAAGTCATTTATGCTTGGTTGTAACAGCGCTAATCTTGTTAGAATTCTTCACATACATGAAACTGTTAGCATTAGCTTAAACATTTAGCTATAAACTACCAAATATATCGAAGGTTATCCTATAACCCTAGTTATTTGAGTATAGCGAGCGCTCTGCTCTATTGGAACTATCCCTTTAATCATATGCTATTAGGCCTGCCACGATAACACATTTTGATGGGCGATTAATTGCCCCCGAAAATATCGCGATAAGCGATATTATTGCGACCGGTTAGAGAATTTTTTTTGAGAAATTTATTTCCCAAAACTTTTATTTTGAAGCCCACCTCTCCGTCTTTTCCGGTGTTTTAGACTTTTATTTTGAAGCGCACCGACCGGACCGGAAGTATTGTTGTGCAGAACCTATGAGCCGACAAGCTGTCTCGTCCGGTTCTGTTTTTGAGCTAATGATAAAACAAATTGTTGGTGAACAACTAACTTTAGGTTAGTTTTAACGTTAGCTACTAACGTTAGATGCAGCTACTACAGGCAATCAACGATGAGGAGGAAGCGTCAAAGCAGTATATAATAGAATAGCTGTGGTGCGTAAGCACTGCAGCACGACTCGAAACTACCGGAGTGTTATAATAAATTAATTCATGTTTAACTTGTCCCCGTGTCCAGTCCTTTGACTAGCCCCACCCGTTCATTGTAAACAATGATGCATGTAATTGTATTAACGTTATTCTGTGTTGTACTTGTAGCTATGCTATACGTTGTATTTCGTTTGTTAGCTATTTAGCTAATGTTGTTAGCGTGGAATGAGAATCAAAGCTCTATCTTTCATCTTTATTTAGCAGTCCAGTTTCTCCGGGCAGTAGCGAGTAACTACTTGGGTCTAAAAATAGCTAACGTTACACTACAAATAATGCTACTTGGTTAAAAGGAGCAACACTATTGAGAAATGTAGTTAAGCTATGTGGCATTGCTACTGCCCCACGGAGCTCCCGTGCTGTACTCTAGTAACGTCAGCGGCCCGCCTCCCAACACGGACAGTGACTGACAAGGGGCACTGGTTCCGCCTCATTAAAACAAACGCGCAAATAGCAATTAATCGCGCCCGTCAAAATCATTGCATTCATTTTAATTATCACAGCAATTAATCGATTTATTGCTTATCGCGGCAGGCCTGTATGCTATCATGAAAACTTTCAACCACGTGTACGCACCCACCTGCCTGACCACTCCCACATCCGCTCACATATAAGCGGGGTCATGGCCATACTACCAGCTCCTTCCCCAGTCTTTGCTTCTTCTTTCCCTAGTGAGGGACGGGAGGGAGATCAGACCAGACTGTGCGAAGAGGGTTTAGCACCTCAAACGCACAGGGTGAGCAGACCGTGGGACTTACCTTTGTTTAGAAGGGCCCGCGACTACTCGGACACGTATCCCGCACGCCACCAGGGAACGGATGTGAAGCAAAAACCCCCGTCACAGCCCCCGACATCGCGGGGTCGGGGTCAGAAAGCCCCAACCCTGTGGCAAGGCCGCAGCAGCGGGGCGCGAAGGAGGCCCCAGCCCCAGGCCACATTCCGGGGGCCAGGACCCCCTGAAAAAGGGGCCTGGCGAGGTCAACGAGGCCGCGGCATCGAGACCCCACCAGACGGTCACTGGTGACACCACCCCTCACATCGCTAGCGTATCAGACGGGGCCTAAAATAGGTGAAGGCCCCTCTCCCCCTAGCACGCCGCTCCGAAGCAATCCACGTCGTGGGGCCAGCTGGCGCACCGGGGAGACAACCCTCCAAGGAGGTTGATCCCTCAATCCAGGTCAACAGGTCTCTTAGAGCAGAACTCGACCTGCGCCCGGAGCACTGCGGACTAGACAGGCACCTAAGGGGTTTACCGTAAGAACAGCATCCCGGCAGAAAGGGTGTTCAGTATGCCGTGCACCATGTCACAATCTCATGGCGCCACGAACCTCGCGGAGTCGGAGTTAGCCAACTCCGCCAGCGAACAGATTCCACCACGAACCCTGACCCCGCCAATTTATTAATCCTGCAGGGTCGAGGTTCAGAGAAAGAGTTTGACACAATTGGCAGACGTCACGAAACATGCGGGGGCATACTCTCGGGCAGCCGGGGTCAGACCCGGGCTCAACCAGAGAGTCGACTCTGCTAACAGCACACCGGGGAGACAACCACCCCTGTCATGCACTTGTCCTAATAAACTAACCTACACTGTAACATGCAACACTTTGATGAATATTGTTACTCAGCTGATAGAGTTGTATCCTTCCTGATGACCTGTCGTACAGAACGTGTAAGTCGCTTTGGATAAAAGCGTCAGCTAAATGACTAAATTTAAATGTAAATGTAAACCACCCCCCTATGTTTAATAACAGAAAATGGTTGCTCCCTTAACCCATTAAGAAACCCCAGAAACATAACTGTGCGTATACACAGACTATACAATGCAGTTCAAGGCGTTTCAGGTTCAAAAAGGGTTAACCCAGGCCAACAGGTCAATGAGGGCAAAGCCCGACCTAGGCCTGGAGGACCGGGACCTACACAGGGATGCATAGAGGAGTTGACAGAAGTAACCTCCCCGGCAGCCCCCTCCCATCCCCGGCTTAACAGGGAGGGAGGAGTGAAAACGAATGGAGAAGGACGAACCCACCTAACATTGTGCAAAAAAGTACAGTATGGACCAATGCACACCACTGTTAAGGGCAACTCGTAGTGACATCTATATGACACACACATTCATGACATCAACCCCTGTGACGCTCAGGGTCCTTCGGGGTACCAGAACTTGTCTGTGCCCTGGCGGACAACGGGTTAAACTGATCCAGTCCAGCGCGACCAGGACAAGTCCCGTGCCCTTGTCACGCTGCCGCCCCCAGTCCTAAGAGGGTGGTAGGTACGCGTGCCGATCCAAAACATCACAGGAGGCGCCACCAAGATGGTCAGTACGCGAACGCACCGCTCCCGGTGGCCCACCTAACGGGCGTGAGACCCCCCTGCCAATGTTTGATCTACTCCGTCATCTCCCCCCAGAGATGTACACGAGCCCTCGATTCTAACCTAGTGCACTGGCGCTCGGTAGAGACAAAAATCTCCTCCCCAGCCGACCGCATAAAAAAAGCAGTTTTTATGATGTTGGGCAACCAAGGCGCGCCGGCCCAAAAATCGTATTCAATCATTGAAAAAACACCCTGGGCCAGCGCTGATCGGTCTCGTAAGACCACACGCTGATTTCATAAACAGTGTGTATGCTCGCAAAGAACCAGAGAACAGTGACGGCGAATTTCTAACAAGAAAGAGCCCCACAATGTTTCCCCTTGCTGTCTGGGACGAGCAGCAGGAAGCCGGTCTACAAAAGACACAGACACGGGTCCTCACACGACAAGCCTGGGAATAAAAAAAAAAAACGTAAATTCTGCTCTTTATGTAAGAGGGGAAGACAGCGGTTTTCCCAGAGAGACCTCAACGTGAGTAACAATTGAAAAAGGTTCATGTAATAATTGGACTAAGTGACAAAACGGCCCAATATATACTACTGATAGAGAGCAGAGCAGAAGAACAAATAGTCTCGACGGCATTGCATCACCTAGCTTTTTGGTATAACAAAGCAAGATAGCCGGACCAGCACTCACAGGTTCAATGTTTTTTAATTGGCAGCCTGAAGCAAAGCAGACATGTTTCGGACTAATGTCCTTCTTCAGTGGTATGGCTAGCCATACCACTGAAGAAGGACATTAGTCCGAAACATGTCTGCTTTGCTTCAGGCTGCCAATTAAAAAACATTGAACCTGTGAGTGCTGGTCCGGCTATCTTGCTTTGTTATACTGAACTTTATGGGATTACAGCACCCAGTGTGAGTACTTGTGAGCGCGGTCTAACTTGACTATATCACCTAGCTTTTACAATGACAGCGGTCTGTAGCACAGGCCCTGAAACTCACGGACATGTCTCATGGCCAATAAGAAAACGCGCCTGTGACGTCTTCCATGGCTGGGGAAATCCCATGTCCCGCCTATGACAAGCTTTCTCTCTCAGCTTGTCAGGGAGACTGATAGGTAGAAAAAACACAACCTCTCGGCCAATCAGTTTCGTAAAGGATATAACTATATCGGGGGTGGGGGGGGTTATTTGTCCACCCCTCTCAACGCCTCACCCCAGATACGATGCAATAAAAAAGCAGAGCCGTGACACCAGTCGCATTCGCGCGCTACATGAAAGTACATATACCTGCTAGGGTAACAGCTTTACATCCTGTACGCCAGCCACAGCCGATTAACCTCGTTTGTGTAAAAAACTGGTTTTATCCACGGCTCTGGTTTATGTGTGAAAAACTTGCCACCGCTATTTTTATCTTTACCCTTAAGCAAAGAAAAAATATCAGACTAAAGAGAGGGACTCAAAAGGTCCTCGGTTCACATGCTACATATGTACAACTCTGTAAGCTAACACCCACACCAGTTGTGGACTCAATGCTACGTTTACCTAAACGTATTTACATGAAACACACACAACTCTCATCATACAATAAAACCCCAAGTTCACTTTTACTCAAGTAAGAAAGAACGCTGTCTTAGGTAGAGAGAAGGACATAAGCCCTTGGCTAAGTGCTAGAACTACAGGCCTTGCTAAGAGACCAACAATAGCGACCAACGCAAATTTTCAGAGAAAACTGCACAAACTCTCCAAGCAAGAACGCAACCCCAACATTCTTAGCTGTGGGTTTAAAATTGCACATGCCGTATCCCCCAAAATACAGTTTTGTTAACAAAAAATAGTCCCTCTTCAGGAGGGACCCTTTATTTAATAAACAAAATAATTTTGGGGGCGGGGGGAGCAGGGGCAGCAGGGGTAAAAAGTCACTTGCGTCGCCCGCCGCGCGCAGGGTGCCGTTTGCCCCCACGGGCAGCTGGCCGGAGGGACGGTGCTGAGGAGCCGTCTGGCCACGTCGTTCCCTACCGTTCCCCCCGGGGGCGCAGGATTACTGGCGGCAGCGGTGGTGGCGACCTCTCCTCTTCCACTCTTAGGTTTCTTGCTGGCAGGGCCAGCAATGGCGGTGGCGACGGCCGAAGACCTGCTCCGGCGTTGCCTCCGCGTCACGCCTCCGGTCGCGGTGGTGTCGGGCCGGGGGAAGTGGGGTTGGAGGACGGACCACTGCTCCTCCAGGTCTCTGCAGGCCGATGTCATCTCCTGCATCGCCGAGCCGAAGAGCCCAGCGTCGGAGAGGGGGGCCATGAGGAGGGGGATCCTCCGTTGATCCGTCAACGCCGCCTGCTCAAGCCACAGGTGGCGCTGGATAAGAGTGGCCAGGGCGCGCTGTTTCCCTGCAGCTATCGCCTGTAGCTGCGAGAGATGTAGGATGGCTCCCGTCGCCTGGGCGTGGAGGTACTTCTGGTGGTCGTCCAGTACCACCCCGCCCGTCCTCAGCCCCGACATGAAGTGCGCCAGCTGCGCGATGTTGGAGGTTGCAGCCAAGCTCTGGGTCGAGGTGATGAATATTCGGTCACTCCAGACAGCCAACTGCTTAGCCGACTTCCCCTGGGGAAGTGGCTTCTTTAACGGCTCCCACACCATCTCGGGGCAAAGGATGGATGCCATCGGGCTATCAAGTCGTGGCACCCCTTCCTTCAACCCCTAGACCAAACCCACCACCCGCGTGAAAGGTACATAGGTGGAGGTGAGGCCGACGATGCAGGGAATTACCTGTCCCTCGCATCCCTCGCGTTTGGGAGGCTACACTCACTGTCTCCATAGGATAGGTGGGAGCCAACATCCGGTGTGGCTGATAGCAGGGTATCTCGTCTCGGGGGTGGTGACTTTAACCCAGTCCCGGAGTACGAGGCTCTCCAGGAAGACACAGCACCCTCTGCCACTCCCCGAGGGGGAGAATGCTCTGTCTCCGCCGCAAGAATGCCCCCGCCCACTCCATGTAATCCTCAGTTTCCATCGGATGCGATGGAGAGGAGACAAGAGAATCCCCGCTTGGTGCCAGCCCAACACAGCCGCTAAGCTGTTTGCCCCCGCTGCTCATCGCCGTATGACGAGAACGAGCCGAGGCGAAGAGCCTGCGTCGCAAATCCCCGGCCACCAGAGGGACTGCCAGCCTACCGGCTGACTGCCCTCTGGCGGGGGAACCAGAACCGGAACTCGGCCACCTCACAGGAGATGGGAGCTTGACGGCCCCTCTGCGACACGCACTCTCCTCCGGACGCCGCTGAGGCGCACCTGCCTGCCACAACCGTGGAGCCAGGAACGCCCCACAACGCACGGAGGAAGCGTTGGTGGAGGTCAGAACGATAATCGTCTAAGCTCTCCGGTGGTGAAGACATTATCCCTTTCTTTTCCCGAAAATTTGCGAGAGAGAGAAAACAAAAGCACAATGTCAACACAGCTCCTTAACCAACTAACTACTTTTAGCACTAAACTTGAAGCGGTGCTATACACGGACTTCACGGTGGTGAAAGTAGGGAAGGAGCTGGTAGTATGGCCATGACCCCGCTTATATGTGAGCGGATGTGAGTGGTCAGGCAGGTGGGTGCGTACACGTGGTTGAAAGTTTTCATGATAGCATATGATTAAAGGGATAGTTCCAATAGAGCAGAGCGCAAAGCTATACGAAAAATAACATGGACCCTTGTTAGAAAGCTTGATTAATTAGCTAACTAGCAAACTAGGTCAAATCTGCATTTTTATTGAACCATTCACCTCCCAGATTATGGCGTTAATTGTTTGAGCATTTTTTTTGTTATTAGCTTTGCTATGCTACACTTTTGAGCTACTACTGTATACATCCTGGGAAAACCATGCTAATTTGCTCTAGTTTTTATATAGTGTTAGGGGAGGGGTTATACTAAGGATGGCTCCAGTGAATCATCAAGCCATGATTTCAGGCCTGACCAAAGAAGTTCTGAACACAAAAATAGTGAAAAACTGTTTAGCGGTCTAACTCCACTATTTAGTGTGGACATAGTTCTACATAATTCAGTCTTTTCCCATATTTTCAGCAACTTTAAATTTTCTAACATGTATAATGTGTTTAGAAACAAATCTCAGATTGTTGTCACACCACGTTGCTTTGCCTGGACTACGAATGTGAATAGAACATTCTAACTGACCATCTTTAGATAATACAATTTGAAAACATTGTTCCTCTGAAAACTTAAAACAGGGTTATGGTTTTTTGTCTGAGGTATTCAATTTGAAATTCAGATTTGTTTTAAGATTTGTTTTCTTAAAGCTGCAATAATTATTTTCGGACAACCCCCCCTAAGCTACTGGCACGATGTTGTTCGTTATACTCGTGTTTGTGCATGGATTACAAGATCTCAGCTACAACAATACAACCTTCTCTTGGGCATTTCCTGGTTGTAAGTAAATACTTCAACTACAAACATAATACTATTCTGACAGCACAATATTGATGTAATTAAGAGATAATGTCCCTGAAACAAGGTCATCTAAAGCAGAGTCCATACGCCTAATTTGTCTCTCCACAACATTAATTTTGGCTCTCTAGAGGTTTCCAGTCACCTAATTTGGCCTGCGGTGCAATTCAATTATATTTGAAGAGTAAATTTGAAAGATTTAGCTTATTATAAGGTATATTAACAAAGTCCATGATGAGAGGCTAATACCTACTTGTTTCATTTCTAAATAATAAATCGATTATGGAGAGTGTTCATGTATAGCTCTATGGGTAGAGCATAGCACTATCACTGTTAGGGTTAAGGGTTCAATTATTCCCACTGGGGCCACCAATAAACTCTTGGTAGTGTACGGTGCTTTGGACAAAAATATCATGTTATCAATACATACAAATTAACATTTGTTTTGCCTATGTACCACCACCTGTATGCTTCAGCTCTTGTATCGTGTCAGCATATACTGAGAACCCTGTGGCTGCACTAAACCAAGCCATTCTTTTTAACATTCAGAAATGACAAGAGTGTAAGGTTATACTGACATTGTGCTTGTGGCAGAAGTTAACAGCCTGCAGAGTTTGCCATACTATACTCTTCAGTTGAGCTTCAGGGACCCTATGGGGAACAGAAGACAGAGAGGTATCTGGTGTCATAGGAGGAAACACAACCCGACCTATGGTCCTGAGTCCTGACCTACAGACCATCACAACTACACCCACAACTCACCAATGCACAGGGTGTACACAGGATGTACAGGATATAGTGAAGCCACCATCACACCTAATATTTACCAATACACAAGGTGTGATCGATGTAAGGTCATGGTCATGGTCAGATTTATTTATACAGCACATTTAAAAACAACCGAGGTTGACTAAAGTGCTGCACAATACAAAGTACAAAAGTAATGTAAATACAATAAGAATACAACACAAGGTGCAAAATGTACACGAGCAGAAATAGTACTGCAAACAGCACTACACATATAACAATACAAATACAATATAAAATGCACAGTCATAATAGAATCACGGAAATACGGCTCAACCTGAATGAAAAGAGGTGAGTCTTTAACAAAGACTTACAAATTGCTAGGTGATGTAAGGTGAGTAGGTTAGTTGGAACCAAGATCAGATATATATATAAGGAATGGCTGGGGGGTCTATAATTCCATGACACACTATACATTTTGGCTGCGTTTACACAGTAGAAACACAGGCATTCTTTATACTTTTAGTGATTTGTATCTAGTTCCAGTTATCACCCTAAAGAGTGAAAGGGGGGCTATAGTTAAGCAATTACAAGAAAGGAGGGGCGCTGTACACAGCTCTCCGGTCACCCGGGTAACCGTATGTCTGTCTCCAATAGCAACCGGAGATTTTGTTTTCAGAAGCAGCTAGGGTTTCTGCTGCAGTGCCCAATGGGAAAAAGGTAATATGGTCAGGCAGCAACTGGCCATTGTGGCCTAGGCCAGCCGGGCGGCTTCCCACAACACAAACCAAACCTGGCCCTTTGTCCCGTCGGCGCAGACCGCGCACGGGGGAGCGTGCAAAGCGTGTAAGCGGAGAGACCGCGGCCGTTCCCTAAAGACCTGTCCTGACCACTCTTTTCTCCCCCCCTCACAATCGGACCCCAACATTCTCTTTTTGGAGTCTCTTGGCAACAGCGGCCTCTGTGTAACGCACCCTGTTGCCCTTTGCTGCCGGTAGCCTGACAAATGAATACACTTGTGTCACGATTGGATTACATGGTAATCGTGCATGCAAGACAGAGGACTATTTTGAAAGGATTACATGGTAATTGTGCGTGCGAAGGCTGTTTTGAAAAGCGGATATAATCAGCTTGGTCACAAGAGACGGTTTCTTTAGGTAACATACTATTTATGATCAGAGCTGGACAGTCGGATTAACATACATTTCTTAGTCTCGGGGCAGTTACTTTCACAAGTCAACTTCATAAGACTCACTAAGCCTTTTGACACAATGTGATTATTACTGAATAGGAGTGTAACTCCTAGAAAACTGGATTCTTAAAGGAACACTCCAACATTTTGGGAAATTAGCTTACCGTCTTCTCCAGAGAGAGACAAGAAGATAGATACCAGTTTCCTCTCTGTGCGTTCAGTAGAAAGCTATCTGGCTGCACGTTAGCCTAGCTTAGCACAATGAATGGAAGCGGACATGGCCGGTTAGCCTAGGCCAGGGGTCAGCAACCTTTACTATCAAAAGAGCCACTTTTCCCCCCTCCCACAAAATAAAATGCTCAGGGAGCCGCACAACCTATTTACCCTTAAAATGAAGATAACACAGTGTATAACGTTTTATATATCCCCAAGCATACCCTAGCATACAACGCCTGACAATTGCATACCCAAAGTAATTTGCGATTTATTATACTTTATACTTATAGCACACAGTTTGTTGCATTAATGGAATTATAAAGCAATAAAAAGAAAATTTTGACTTTTTATTGCTGTTTTTAACCTGTTATAACAAAGGAAAACCTCAAACTCTTATGAAGAGGAGAAAAAATACTGGCTTTGTAGACCTATTTTTAAATAAAACACAGAAGAGGAGACAAAACACTGGTGTCTGTAGACCGACTTTGAAATAAAACCCTGAACTATTCAGGTATATTTGAGTCCTTCCCTTATTTGTGGAACATTTATAAAAATAAAAAGTAGTCCACTTTGAAAAAAGACTACCATGTGTAGACCTACTTTGAAATAAAACACAGAAAAGGAGAAAAAACACTGGCATCTGTAGACCTACTTTGAAATAAAACCCTGAACTATGCAGCTCCATTTGAGTCATTCCCTTATTTGTGGAAAATCTATAAAATAAAAAATAACATTTTCGTTGTTCGCAAATTTCGCACCACAATCAGGCATAGCCTGCATTGTTAGTCGTGAAAGCAAATTAATCTGTCCACGCTGAATTAAACCCTCTATTTTCCTCAGACTTTCCTTTTTTTTTTATTTATCCATGGTTAGCTTACTGAAAAGATTTTTTTTTATTTATTATTTTTTTTGGCCAGGGAGCCGCAGCTGATTGGCTAAAGAGCCGCATGCGGTTCCGGAGCCGCAGGTTGCCGACCCCTGGCCTAGGCATTGTCCAACTAACACCTCTCCCGAAGGCTGACCGCCCATGTCCGCTTCCATTCATTGTGCTAAGCTCTCTCTCTCTCTCTGGAGAAGACGATAAGCTAATTTCCCAAAATGTTGGCGTGTTCCTTTAAACACATTGACGACCAGCATGTAGCGCCGATTTATAGGCCAGAGGACAGAGGTTTGTTTACAAACCGATGTACTTTCTAAGAGCTATATATATAATTTATAGTATTGCTATCTGTCCATTCTCATTGTCACTTGAGTGCATAAACCGTGCCTTCATAATGGCTTAAAGAAAATAAAAATCCATCGGTTGGTTGTCATTTTATAGCGTCGTGAATATAAGGTTTATCGCACTTTTCGTCTCGTCTTTTTTCTGGGGAGCTAGATAATACTATTAATAGGCTAAACGTTGGCGCCGTTATATCAAACGCCATTTCTGCTGTATATATACGAATGAAATAAAACAAACTGCGTAGCATCCGGACTATTACAGAGCATCTATGGATGAAATGGGGGTGGCGGGGGACGCCGATCAGTATTATTGATTAGCAATACAGTGTGTGTTCAAGTAGCCATGTTCACTGATCGATCACGTTACGTTTTAAAACAATGTCCAATCCAGCTGTAATTTGGGGGAATAGTATCCTACCGTCAGGCCATGTGATCGCCGGCAGCATTTCGTCATTAGTCATCGGAATCTGGTAGATCGATATGTCCATTGGCTAATCATAAATCCCATTATTCCAGGCTGAAATATGCGTTCGGTAACGGGATCAAAGATGGAGGGTCTTCGTTTGGAACGGAGGCTCATATGAAATCGCCCTCAATGATACTGCAGTGGAGCGATGGCGCCCCTAAGCGGATCTGGCCGGTATTGCATGTTTCGAAAATCAAATATGTGGGTAGGTCCTGCATGTCGATCGCGGACGTTAATAGCCTTATAAATATGGAATAAAACAATAACAACTCGCCACGAGTTAACTCGTGGCTCTGGTCCTCAACGGGTGGAATCGAATCACGAGTTAACTCATGGACGGTCCACATAGTGTGCAGAAATCCAATTCAATCTATGCAATGTATGTAGTATATTTAGATTATTAATATTATCATACAATCGAATAGGCAGTTGAGTTCAGTTTGCTATTTTCCCCCATCCAGATGCAAAGAATGATACTCGGGTTTCAAGTAGTAGCTTATAACAGAATTTCACTCTCAAACTCATGTTGTTGGTATCTATAGGCTATTTGGGACTTCTGAGAAATGTTGTAACATGATTGTGTTAGTTGAATCACAATATATACTGATCATGAATCAAATCATATCGTAGAAGAAGTTGTGATATCACCATATATCAAATCAGTAAAATCATATTGTAGTGTGGTAAAACCGTTAAAGGTGGGGTAGGGGGAAATGAGCAGGAGTTTACACGTCTAGTTGAAAGAGCAAACCCTGCATCACTTTTTGCAGCGGTTGGAACGAGATGCAAAATACTTTGAAAATGGACAAATTGATCCCCCTCACTATACTGACTCTATTGCAGAGTTGTTTACACACACCTGCAACTGTCACCCAGCCTTTTAACTGTTATTTGACCGTTCTGCTTCATGTATGCCCCTTTGTAATTTTACTTGGTTGTTTGATGAGTTTTAATTATTTCCCTTACCTCTGTGATGTATGTATCATCTGTCTCTTTTCTATTTATTTTGTCCCCTTTCCCTGTTACCCTTCGAGGGGACCTTCTGTCCTCTCGCCAGGCCGTCATTCAAAATAAGAATTTGTTCTTAACTGACCTGCCTGGTTAAATAAAGGTTAAATAAAATAAATTTTAAAAAGCCAGGTTCCGCGCTCTGCACGTGCGACAAAGGTTTTCCACAGACTCCCTGAGCCACAGGCAGCTTCAAGATGGATCTTTCAAATTACAAATATTTCCCAGCCTCTGATCAGCGGGTGGTTGCGCACACTGTGTATACTTTTCAACAAGGTGGTGTTCGTTTTCCGACGCAACCGTGGGAACCCCACTTGGCGGGCCAAAATAATCTGATTGGTTCTTGAATTTCAGGCCACCCTGAGATTTTGGAATGTCTGATTAGAAGGCCTGGAAGAGTAGAAGAAACAGGATTTTCTCTCCTCACTCCATTTGATTTATCGGTAGCTCTCGGGATGTAAAGAGAATTCCACCAAATATCACACGAACGATTCTAAATAAATGTGCCTATACCCCACCGTTAAATCTGGACTACACCGTGGTACAATTTGAATTACAATAGTGGTATCATAGCAACCCATGACGACCTTTACCACGGCTGCACCGTAGAAACCGCCCCAGTGCTTTTTTTGATGTGAGTAGAGGTGTTTTTTGTACGGGGAGGATGTGAGTAGAGGACAGGACCTACCCCCTCGGGTGTTTGTCCAGCTCGTTGAGGACCGTCTGCTCGCAGAACTCGAAGACCAGGTGGAGGCGTCTCTTCCTCCTGAAGACCTCCAGCAGGTTCACCAGGTTCACGTGCTTCAGCTGCTGCAGGACCAGCAGAGGAGACGGACGCCGTGTCAGTGCCCTGCTGCCGCCAGCACACTGGATATAATGTAGGCTATACTATCATACTAACACACCTGTTCACTCTTGTGCCCTGCTGCCGCCAGCACACTGGATATAATGTAGGCTATACTATCATACTAACACACCTGTTCACACTTGTGCCCTGCTGCTGCCAGCACACTGGATATAATGTAGGCTATACTATACTATCATACTAACACACCTGTTCACACTTGTGCCCTGCTGCTGCCAGCACACTGGATATAATGTAGGCTATACAGCTATACTGTCACACTAACACACCTGTTCACACTTGCCTTCACGCAACACGGCCCTGCTCCCAAGTAGCCCACCCCCTGACCCTTTCTTTTAAGCATCCTGTTTTTTTTTTACCATTTTGAATACATCTAAAACAACGGTTATGTGGTTTGGAAAAAGGTCTGTTGTCCCTCCTGCGGAAACATCACAACTTCTAATGGCTCAGCTCTGGATACAGTGACCTCTTATAAATACCTGGGTATCTGGTTAGAATAGATAATACACTTTATTTTTCTCAGCATGTGTTACATCTTCAATCAAAAATAAAAGCAAGAATTGGCTTCTAGTTCAGGAATCGCTCCTGCGCTACTCACTCTGCTAAACGCTCCCTAGTCCAAGTGTCCATTCTCTCAGTCTCGTTGTTTGACCATAGCGATGTAATTTACATGCATGCAAGCAAGAGTGTCCTTGGTCGCCTTAACGTTTTGCATCACTCAGCATTTAGGTCTGCTACAAATTCCCCATTTTCAACACATCACTGTGTGACTTATACACAATTGTAAATTGGCCACCGTCACTCTCGACAGGAAATGCATGGGCTTACACGCATTTACAAAACTCTCCTTGGTCTGACCCCTCCTTGTTTGATACACTTGTTAAAATTGTCATCTACTCCTTAAAATAAAACGCCAGCGCTGCTCACCATATCTTGCTAGATGTTCCCTGTGTTAACACTTCCTTTGGCTGTCGCAGAGTTGTTTACACACACACACCTGCAACTGTCACCCAGCCTTTAACTGTAATTTGACGGTTCTGCTTCATGTATTACATACCTTGTAATTTTATTTGGTTGTTTGTTTGATGTATGTTTGAATTATTCCCCTTACCTCTGTGATGTATGTATCGTCTGTCTCTTTTCTATTTGTATTGTCCCCTTTCCCTGTTACCCTTCGAGAGGACCTTTTTGTCCACAATAAGAATTTGTTCTTAATTGACCTGGTCTGGTTAAATAAAATCGAATATAATAATGTAGCAGTATGATGATTATAACAGTATAGTGTGTTAAAAAAAATTAAAAGGTAGAAAATAAAATGATAACATCTACAAGAAAGTGTGTGATACTCTTCTCACCTTTAGCAATCGTATTTCTCTCAATGCTATCTTCTTAATGACTGGGTCGTCCTCAGATTCCACAAACTTCTTGATAGCGACTATTTGACCAGTATCTCTGTGCCTGCATTTGAATACTACACCGTACGAACCCTCTCCGATTTTGGCCAGTTTCTCATATTTCTCCATGGACAGGCAATGACTGTCACCTGTCAGATACCAAAAGAAAACGTGTTAAAGATGGCTATAGCAGGGTCTGCAAACCTGTCAATATCTCTGACTTGTTCACATTAATGCATAACTTTTTATGATAATAAAAATATAACACGCTTGAGATTCATTTCAAATTGCATGGCCAAGATAGTGTGGATCTGTTATTATCCATTTAGCCTATAGATAGTGACTGTTACAATGTCAACTGTCAAGAAAACTTACCACAGGCTAGACGTTGAGAGGACTGTCATCGAGATCTGAAAGATGCGTCTGTCGATGATGATGCCTATGTCCATAAGCGCGCACAGCTGGACATCCGTGCGTGTAACCATGTCTACCTGCGCTACTGCCTACTGGCAAGTGTCCGGTGCGGGCTGCTGCTCTGTGTTGAAATGCATGTTTTACATCGATGCAATGCCGTAGAGGTCTACTTATGCGATCATCATTTGATTTAATTTAATTTAATTTGGTTTAATGCGAGCGTTTCTCTCTCTCTTTCCTCTGTACCGCCGGTGTTGTTGTGCGCGTCGCCGGAGCGCCTTGGTTACCCTGTCTGGTGAGTCCAGTTCAACAGCTCTTCTTGAAGTCCATAGACCACCGCAACACTTCCGGTATGTTGAGCTCATAGGAGAGAGCGGGAGGAGGGGGGAGGGGGGGGGGGGGGGGGGGGGGGGGGGCGCGTGGGGATCAAATGAATGAACGTTTAATTGTTGATTGATTGATTGATTGATTGATTAATTGATTGATTGATTGATTGATTGATTGATTGAACACTTTATTAACAGATCGTAGAATGGGTACAATACAGTAGTAGGGGATGCATTACAGTCATTTAGTATGGTTTTGTCAATAGTCCAATGTACAATTTTGTTTGTTTGTACAGTGTCTCCTCCCCCCCCCCCCCTCAATGTACAGTTTTGCTTGTTTATACAGTGTGCCCCCCCCCCCCCCCCCCACCTCCAATGTAAATTACCCAGTATGGTTGTCAATATCCCAATGTACCCAACCCCCCCCACCCAACCTCCTCCAATGTACAGTTTCTACGTCAAATGTATATACTCCCTTTTCTTGACTCCTTCTGTATCACAAACAGTACTGTATTTGCAAATCTGGTATGTCATAAATGTATAGATGTAGCAGTACTGACTATCTGTATGTCATGTATGTCATATATGTCCTGATGAATTGAAAATGGGGGACCCTGATGTAAACAAGATGAAAGTCTTTCTCTGGTCTGCATCCCCTTAACAATTGTGTGTATTGAGCTGTACTGTATTGTACCCATTCTGCAATCTGTTAATAAAGTTTTCAATCAATCAATCAATTGCAGACCAGAGAAAGGCTTTCGTCTTATTTACATCAGGGTCCCCCATTTTCATAATATTTATGACATACACAACATACAGAGTAGATATATCATGACATTTTACATGTAGGCTACTGTTACATTTGTGACATACACGATATGCAAATATACAGTAAACAGATCCTAACAGAAAATATATAGAGGGGAGGAGGAGACTGTACATTGGGGGTGGGGGGAGGGGATGCAAGGTGCAAGCATAGGGAGTGTGGGGGGGGGGGGGGGGGGGAATTGCAGCCTCCCGTGGGTTCTCTTTGAGAGCGGTTTGATTAGAGCCTATCCCCCCGCCCTCACTCACGATCTCCATGTGTACAGTAACGCCGAAGTGCAGTGGTCCATTCTTCTACACAGATAGTTGGACGACGTTCCACTGTCAAACATCTCAGGTAGGAAGTAAACTAACCGGCATTTACTCGTATTCTTTCCCCATACCATATTGAATAAATAATATTACTGTTTCCCCGATATTGTTTAGTCTATTTTATTAATAAGAACCGAAAGTTATTTGAAAAAAGTTGAATAATTTTATTTCAGAGTGTCTGTGCAGCACTGCAGCCGTGTTTATTCACTGTGTCCATGGAAACGTGGGGGGGGGACGACGACGACGACGACGACTGTACATTGGAGGTGGTTGGGTGGGGGGGGGTGGAATAGACAGGGTGGGGGAAACTGTACAACTGTACAAGCAAAACTGTACATTGGAATATCGACAAAACCTTACTTGGTCGAAAGTACAGGGTCTCGTGTATTTTGGGTTAGGACATTTACTGTACATTTACAGGGGCCAGTTTCGAATTGCAGTGCCTAGTTCCGAGCTGAGGGCTTTTTCAACCTGTAACTTGTTCTTGTCAGAGACCAGCAGGGCTGAGTCGTCCGCAAACAGGAACAAGTTGCAGTCACAAGCTGACGACATGTCATTTGCATAAATTAGGAATAGTAGCGGTCCTAGTATGCTTCCTTGTGGAACACCGCAGCTCACTGTGAGGGGGGGGGATAGGGTACCGTTTACCTTTATCAATAGGGTACTGTTGATCTTCTTGTTGCTTGTTGGTATCCATGGGAACAGCAAGAGCTGGGTATTTTGCGACCGTTCATGTCGAGATCCGGAAGAGGACAGTG
>NC_140165.1:236629839-236672023 GCF_963971535.1 Notolepis coatsorum | reverse complement strand
ATCTCCTGGTTGTTCCCCACCTAGGTTATCTAACTATTGCACTGCCGCAACTAGAAACACTGGCCTGGCCGCCTGTAACTGTTCCGCAACTGTAAGTTACTTCCGGGGTAGGCCTGATTGGCCCCGACAGGCACGTGACAGGCGCGGCCACGCCCCGCGGCAACCTCAGGACGCGCAACGAGGCTGCTGCTTTCCGCCTTCAACGCCGCCCGCCGCAGAGGAGGAAGAGGCAGGCGTTCGCGCCGCCTTTCACATCGCAGTCATCATAATAATAATAATCGCGCCGCAGTCATGCAATCATTTATCATTTAACATTTGAAAGGCATACATTGTTGTATGAAATAAAATAGTATAGAGACATATGTACAGCATCGCGATCGCAGTCATCAGTCATAATAACGTGCCTGTCGGGGCCAATCAGGCCTACCCCGGAAGTAACTTACAGTTGCGGAACAGTTACAGGCGGCCGTGTTTCCAATATAACTTTTTGGAATATAATATTAATGATTATACGCCAAAGTAGCCTAGTTTCAAGTTAAAATATTATAAATCTACATGCATTGAGGATGTCATTCTTTATATAGCTCTCAACGTGCACCAAATTGAATTATTCCTACATCGCAAAAAGAAGGGGAAGACTAGGTTTCGAACCCCGGTCGTCTGCGTGAAAGTCAAAAGAAGAACCCGTTACACCACAGTGGAGATAAGTAAAAGATCGACTATACATCAATCAATGGGAAGAGAGCCGTATCGTTATTTTGTATAACAGTTTAACTAATTATTTTCGCTAGCAAGATCTCATTTGATTATTCAATCCAGCAGGCAAGTTTAAAGAAATATAATCTGATTGATTGAGGTAATGAGGGACTTAAAATTAGCCTATAGATAACGCATTTAACTTGTCGGCGAGGCGATTGAGCCGTACTGCAATATGTTACTAAAGTTTTAAATCAATTAATCAATCAATGCCGCTAGAGAATCAGGATCTCTGCTCTCGACACTTGCTGCCTTCTCGGCTGAGGCGGGCACGCGCACTTATCCTGGGTCTCAAGTCTGGCTTGAGTTAACGAGACTGAATCCACCTTCGAGGAACAGGAAAATCCCGGCTTCAAACATCGGGTTAACTGAATCTGGATAATGACATCTTGATCGACTTAGTTGAACCAGGTACGGGGAACGGGGCCCTGGCCTGCTTCAGTCCAGTGGCCTGACTGCGGGCAAAAAAAAAAAATAATAATGATAATAATTTTTTACATTTTTATAATTTTTTGTATTTGTGCAGGCCAGGCCACCGGGAAAACTCCCCATGCTCCCGATGGCCAGTCCGGGCCTGGTGACACAGTCACACACACTCTAATCTATATTATTCTTTCTTTATTCCACCGATTTTCGTTTCACTACTCCTCCCAGAGCTTGCACACCACACACACACACACACATGTAAGGTATTAAAACGACTGGCAGTGGCTTGACTTCTACATTCATTGGTCTGGGTTAATCATGCCCCCGTTCTTAAGCCACGCCCCCATTATTAAGCCATGCCCATAACCCATTTCATATCTCTTGAACCGTTTGTTGGAGAGACTTGCAGGTGGCACCATTGTATTCAGTGGGGATATCCCCTTTCATTGGTTTATGTTTGCCACGCCCCCAATGATTAAGTCCCGCCCCCATTTGTGTCTTTTTAACCGTTTATCGTAGAGACTTACGGGTTGCACCATTGTACTCAGTAGGGATATTCTCTTTCATATCGGCCCCTATTCTTAGGCCCCACCCCCTTGTTTGTATCTTTTGAATCGTTTGTCATAAAGACTTGTGGGTTGCACCATTGTACTCAGTAGGGAGATCCCGTTTCATTGGTTTATGTTTACCACGGCCCCTATGCTTAAGTCCCGCCCCTTTTTATATATATTTTGAACCGTTTGTCGTAGAGACTCGGGAGGGGGTTGCAAAAAGAGTCCTCTCTACCAAACCCAAATTTTTTCAATATTGTAACAACAAAACACCACACAGCAGTGACACTCAAGGTCCATCTTAACCGGATACAGGTGCAGCTCAATAAATTAGAATATGGTGGAAAAGTCTATATATTTAGCTGTATTGATGCAGTCATTTGTGAAAAAGGAGCCCCAACCAAGTACTGAGTGAACATACATGAACATACTTTTCAGAAGGCCGACATTTCTATATACAAAAGAAAAATACATCTATTTTAAATGTTTTATTGGTAATACAGAATTTTGGGCTTTCATGAGCTGTAAGACATAATCATCCAAATTAAAACAAATAAAGGCTTGAAATATTTCACTTTGTGTGTAATGAATATATAATCTACGGGAGTTTCGCTTTTTTAATTGAATTACTGAAATAAAATAACTTTTCCACGATATTCAAATTTATCGAGCTGCACCTGTACATTCAATAGCAATTTGAAAATTAGCTATTTGAAACGAATTAATTAATTAATTAATTAAAACATAGGCAGCAGCATTATTGCATTCTTTAGTGAAACAGTAGAAAAATAAACTACAGCACATGACTGTACAACACTGACAATGTAAGTGCTAAGACAACAAAATACATGTACAGAGATGGCAGACCAATAAAGGAGAATCTTAAATAATACATTTCTATTCTTCCAAAATAGCTATTTAGGAGGTTCATTAATTTCATTGTGAGGTTTCTACTACTAAACTTAAATCCAAATCATGGACTTTAAACTTATGAAAAACTATTATCCTTATGGAGTACATCAACTTAATATTACTCATGCAGGAATGGAAAATAAGGGTTTTGTCCAATCTTAATTTATAAAGTAACTAGCTGTCAGATAAATGTAGTGGAGTAAAAAAAAATACACTATTTCCATCTGAGATGTAGTAGAGTAGAGAAAGTAGCAAAAGAAGGATACACAACTACCTGAAATGAGTACTTATGTACTTACATTTAAATTGAGTAAATGTACTTAAATTCCACCACTGACAGAGACCAACCAACTGAGGATGCAATGGAGAACAGAGTGCAATCTGCTGGAGACGATGGAGATTGATTGATTGATTGATTGATTGATTGATTGAAAAGTTTATTAACAGATTGCAGAATGGGTACAGTACAGTACAGCTCGTTAAGGGGATGCAGACCAGAGAAAGACTTTCATCTTGTTTACATCAGGGTCCCCCATTTTCAATTCATCATAACATATATGACATACATGACATACAGATAGACAGTACTGCTACATCTATACATTTATGACATATCAGATTTGCAAATACAGTACTGTTTGTGATACAAAAAGTGTCCAAAAGAGTGTATACATTTGACGTAGAAACTGTACATTGGAGGAGGTTGGGTGGGTGGGTGGGGGGGGGGGGGGGTGGGGGACACTGTACACTGTACATTGGAATACTGACAAAGCCATACTTGGTCATTTACTGTACAACTGGGTTAGGACATTTGTAGGGACCAGTTTCGAATTGCAGTCTCCCGTAGGTGTTCTTTCAGAGTGTTTTTGAAAGTGGGTAGTGATTCACATTCCTTTACAGCTTTGGGTAGGGCGTTCCACATTGATGTGGCATAATAGCGAAACATGTTTAGTCCCTTGTTTGAGCCGCTTCTGGGTTTAACATGATTTGTGGAGCTCCCTCTGGTGTTGTGATCGTGGTATTCACTGACCTTTGGGAAGTATTTTGACATGTACATGGGTACCTTGGTCGCGTAGTGTATCTTGTAGACCAGGCCCATTGCAAGTTGCTGTACTCTGTCGTCTACTCTAAGCCATCCTAGGTTGTCAAAGTGGGCAGGGGTGAGGTGGGTTCTAGGAGTCAGGTCAAGCAGTAGTCTGACTAGCTTGTTTTTAGATGTTTGTATTTTGTTTTTAGCGCCTTTGAGGTGCTTTGGTACCATGAGGTGCAAGCATAGTCGTAGTACCCTTGAATGAGTGCTCCTGCCAGAGTCTTCAGGGTATTCTTGTTTACCAGGGAGGAGATCGGGTACAAGAATCGTGTTCGTCAGTTTATTACCAGCTGAAAGCAATGGTATTGTGCAGTTCATGAGTCTGTGTGAGGCTTTACACCTGGCACTAACATGCGTTTCCTGCGATCTCGGATAGTGCTTTACCACGTTAGCCTGCTTTAATTTACACCTGGTGTTAACATGCGTTTTGGGTGATCTAATTGCAATCTGATCACAGAAAACACATGTTAGTGCCAGGTGTACTGTAAACGGCCTCTGTGTGTCTGTGTTGGTTGGTTGTGTCTGTCTCTTTCGGTTGTCTGTATGTTGGTTGTGTCTGTGTTGTACTAGCTGCACTACATGCAGTGGTGGCTGCGTGTAGTGAATTAAGTTGAATTTAAAATGTATCTGAATTTAGTCTATACATTTTGTGTGTAGGCTACTCTGTGTGAAGGCCATTTGGCCCGCTGATGTGACAGTCCCATTCCATCATTATAATATAATTGATATATATTTTGTTCCTATAGCACGCAAAAAGAGTGCAGTAACATGTATAAGTATTATTATTATAATTATTCAAGAGAAGGCAGAAAACTCTATGGCCCGATATCTCCAAAAACCAAGCAACTAACACAGAACGATCTAAATGGATAAATAACACAAATGAGATAAGAGGAAACATATGTATTTTGACTTTTAGGGTGAGATGTCCCTTGAGCTGACCTCTTTCTGCAGATTGATGCGACAGGATAGTTTTATCAGAAATAAGTGCATAGCAGCGGTATACAGAAATAGAATGCTGACTGACCCATCATGAATCAAGTATTCAACAAAGCTGTGTAATAATCCTTATAGAAGAGATGGCCTAGTCGCCAGCCCTATAAGGGACACAATGATCATTTTTGGTTTGGGACTATGATGTAATTTGTTGTCCTTTCTGGCCTGTTTTTCAGAGTGGTGTGAATGATGTCTTGGCGGGAATGCAGCAGTACCAAGCTCTGTTGGTGACTGGAGAATCTTTTTTCAAACTACTTCAAACTACTTTCGAACCACTGCTCTAACGGGGGAAAGATTTAGAACCGAGTCATCTAACAAGGAAAAGGTTTAGAACCGAGTGATCTAACTGGAAACAGGGTGAGACCCTTTTTGGGGCGAGAAGGCTTGGCTTGGCTTCAAAACCAAATTTTCATCAATACTAAACAACATGGCCCCCCTAAGAACCACCAGGGTAAAAAATCGCGCTGAGCCATGGATGCACACTGAAATACTGACCGCTATGAAAGCCAGAGACAAAAAATGCTCTGAGTTTCGTAAAAGCCAGTCAAAGCTTACCAAAAGCACGAGCAGTGAACTCCAAGACCACGTGACTGAACTCAAACTAGAAAGAAACAGACTAAGAAATGACGTAAACTCCATGATCAAAACTGCTAAAAGAAATTTCATCAATGACAAAACCGAGGAAAACAAAAATAAACCACGGGAACTTTGTGTTGTGTCCTACTGTTACACAGTGTGAAGCATGCAGTTACTTATTTGCACCACTTGGTGTCAACAGAGGTGACCTGCCTAGACAGGCATGAAGAAGAAGCATGAATACAGGAAGTGAGGCATTGCATGCCATGATGTGTGAAAATGCTATGCAGGAACTAAACAAAGAATAGTCAATTGAAATGGATCCACTCTCTCCAGTGTCTTATTCATTGCCATCCACCTCTACAAATTGGCGACGAGATAACCCACCTGCTACAGTTTGATTACAGAAGACTATTTTTGACCATTTATTTGTGAAGATGGCTGTAAATGTGCATAATCCTGCTCCGTTTTTGCAATGCCCTGGAAAGCCTACAATTCCTTTCAAGACATGGATGCTAATGTTTGACAACTACCTACTGGTCATAAATGCAACAGGGAATGCTTGGCCTAATGCAAGGAAAAGAGCTGTTCTTCTTCACTGCCTTGGAACAGAAGGACAGAGGACTTTTCACTCATTGCCAAACACAGGTGATACCTATGATGCTGCTGTTACTGCATTAAGTGCACACTTCACACCAATGACTAATGTGGTAGTGGAACGTCACACATTCAGAAAAAGGGTACAAAGCCCACATGAGACTGTTGCCCAATATGTGGTTGCTCTCAGAGAGCTTGCATCATCATGTGACTTTGGTGATAAGAATGATGAGATGCTGCGTGATCAGCTTATCCAATATGTTACAAATGCCCATATTAGGGAGAAGCTACTACTGGAGCCTAATCTCACTCTAGACAAGGCTATCACACTTGCTACACAGATTGAGTCTGCAGCTGAACAAGCTAAATGCATGGTTGGAGATAAACCTAGCTTTCAAGTACAAGCAGTGCAAAAGAAACAATTTCGATCACGGCCTCAGCATAAACCATTCACACCTGCACCTACTGCTGCAACTGGGAAGTCCTCCCGTACATGTTTCAGATGTGGATCTGACAGTCACCTAGCAAATGCTCCCTCATGTCCTGCTGCCAAGGCTACTTGCAAAACTTGTAACAAGAAGGGACATTTTGCCAGAGTGTGCCGCTCTGCTCCTACACATCAAGTAAGAGAAGTGGAGATTCCTGAATTGACTGTCCTGTGCATTCAAGAGGCTGCCGGTAAATCTGATAAAATAAAATGCAATGTCAAGATCCAGCCTTCAGGCTCACCAGTCTATGCCATGGACCTGGTTGTTGACTCTGCGTCCCCAGTGTCCATACTGCCCAGAAGTGTGTTTGAAGAACATTTTGGTGAGTCACACCTAACACCACCTTCTATTCAACTAATCACATACACCAAGTCACCTATACCTGTGCTGGGATGTCTTTCAGCATGGGTGACTAGAGATGATGTCACTGCTGCAGCAACCTTCTTTGTGGTGGAGAAGGGGACCCCATTGCTGGGCCTGGATTTGATGATTGCACTGAACATTCACATTGTAGGAGGTGCTGTGGTTCCTCCTCCTTTTGCCTCTGCTCCAACTGCCCCTGTGCTGCACCTCTCTACCTCTCCCCCACTAGTTGGCTGTGCTAAAAAGTTTGTGCACCGGGTCAAAGTCTCTGCCTCTGTTCCCCCGGTTCGACAAAAACTGCGCCGTTTGCCCCTGTCTGTGAGAGATGCAGTTACAGAAGAGATAAACAGACAGCTGGCTGCTGGTGTGATAGAGAGGATTGATGCTTCCCCCTGGGTGTCTCCTATCGTTGTCACACGAAAGAAGACAAGAGACATTCGTATGTGTGTGGATCTCCGAGAGCCAAACAAGGCTGTCATTACAGACTGCTATCCAATTCCACACATAGATGAGCTGCTGTCCACTCTGCGTGGGGCCACAGTGTTTTCAACCATTGATCTGGCTAGTGCCTACCACCAGGTGCCCCTACATGAGGAAAGTAGGGACCTGACTGCTTTCATTACCCATGAAGGACTCTTCCGCTACTGCCGTGTGCCCTATGGCCTCTCCTCTGCACCATCTGCATTCCAAAAGATGATGGCTACCATCCTCAAAGGCCTGCCAGGGGTGCAGAATTATCTGGATGATATTATCATCTATGGAGCCAACAGCACAGTTCATGATGCTCGACTGAAGCAAGTTCTACACCGCCTGCAAGAGGCAGGTCTACTCCTGAATGAGGAAAAGTGCTGCTATAATCAGTCAAGTCTACGCTTCCTGGGCCACGTGGTGTCAGCTGAAGGTATTGCGCCTGACAAAGAGCACATCGAAGCTGTTTTGAATGCCCCAGCTCCGACAGATGGCGTTGCCCTTCGCTCTTTTCTAGGCCTAGTCTCATGGTATTCAAAGTTCATCCCGAACTATGCAACAGAATCTGAGCCAATGCGGGCATGCATCAGGAAAGACATTGACTTTCACTGGACGAGTGAGGCACAGAAGAGTTTTCAGAAAATTAAACTGCTACTGGTGAACAGTACTGCCCTTGCCCTTTTCGATCCTTCCCTGCATACAGTGGTGTCTACTGACGCCTCAGACTACGGCTTGGGAGCTGTGTTCACCCAGCTTCATCCTGACGGGGAGGAACATACAGTGGCTTTTGCCTCCCGGGCTCTCAACACAGTGGAACGCAAATACTCCACTGTAGAAAAGGAAGCACTGGGATGTGTTTGGGCAGTGGAAAAGTGGCGCACATACTTGTGGGGGCGAAAATTCACCTTACGTACTGACCATCAAGCCCTCACTACACTGCTTACTACTAAAGGCATAGGTCGTGCTGGAATGCGCATTGCACGCTGGTCTGCCAGGCTCTTGACCTATGACTATGATGTGATCTACCGCCCAGGGTCAGACAACTACACGGCTGACTGCCTGTCCCGTCTTCCACTTCCTGGAGCTCCTGACCCTGCCCTGGATGCGGAGCCCGAAATGGTTGCCTACATCACTGATGCTCTTGCTGCTCTGCCCATTACTGACTTTGAGGCTGCTGCTGCCTCTTGCCCGGAGATTTCTGCACTCCGTAAACAGATTGCACGTGGCTGGCCACAAAAGGTGAAAATGCTGAGTCCAGAAGTTGCCCCATACTTCCCCATACGTCATGAACTGTCAGTGGAAAACTCACTGGTGCTTCGGGGAGCACGTCTGGTTGTGCCAATCGCACTGCGTGCTACTCTGGTGGCTCTTGCACACGAGACACACCAAGGAGTGGTGCGAACAAAGCAACGCCTGAGAGAGTACTACTGGTGGCCAAAGATGGATGACCTGGTCCACTCTACAATTCAGTCATGTCAGCCATGCCAGTCCAATGACAAGACTGCAAAGCCACGCCCTGCTCCACTACAACCAGTTACATTCCCGGACAGGCCATGGCAAAAGCTTGCAATGGACATTGTCGGTCCTTTTGAAACAGCTACATGGGACTGTCGATATGCCATCACTCTGATTGACTACTACAGCAAGTGGCCAGAGGTCGCTTTCACTGCAAATATCACTACAAAGGATGTTACATCCTTCCTCTCCTCCGTCTTCAGTAAACAAGGAAACCCGGAATCCATTGTGACAGACAATGGAAAACAGTTTACTTCAGCTGACTTTGCTGCTTTCCTAGCTGAACGGGATGTTGTACACCACAGAGTCTCTGTGTACTACCCTGCTGCGAATGGCGCCATAGAGCGTTTCAATCGTGTCCTGAAAGAGACTGTGCAGATGGCTATCATACAGTCTGTACCATGGAAACCTGCCATTACTGCCTTCCTGATGGCTTACCGTGCCACACCGCATGCAGCTACAGGTGTGTCTCCCTATCAACTACTGTATGGCCGGAAGATGCGCACAAAGTTGACTGTCCTGCCGCGCTCTCATACTGACCCTGTCTCGGATGAACAGGTACGAGAGAAAGTCACACGCCATCAACACAAGATGAAGACTTATACTGATGGAAAACGAGGCGCATGCACTCCACCTTTTCAAGAAGGGGATAGTGTACGGGTGAAAACACCTCTCCATGTGCCCAAAGCTCACCCAAAGTTTGGTGCTCCCCTGAGAGTCACTAAGAAGGTCGGCCAAAGCACATACTTGCTGGAAGATGGCCGAAGATGGAACGCCTCTCACCTAGCTCCTGATCGCTGTGCAGCCGTAAAGCCACAGAACATTCCTGCTTCACCTGACCTTGCCTCTCCATCCTCTCCAAAGAAACTACGAGTCAGAAAGAAGCCTAACTGGATGCAAGAATATGTGACTGATTAGATATTGGTCTTCCGAATGTAGCTTGTCAACAGATCTTTTGTTTTGTTGTATTTTCAAAAGTATGCAATGTAGTGTTAAAAAAAAAAAGAAGAAAAATCCTACAGTTGTATCCTATTTCAGATCTGTGAAACAGAGTATTTTGTGTTCATGTTCATGTTCACCTTTCTTATATTTTCTGGTTTACTAACCTTTATTCATACAGTACTGAGTACAGTTAAGGAAAATGGTTATGCCTGAATGCAGGTTCTGAGATAATTTTATTTAGCCTCTGAGGAAATGTTTTTTCTACAAAGAGAGGAAATGTTGTGTCCTACTGTTACACAGTGTGAAGCATGCAGTTACTTATTTGCACCACTTGGTGTCAACAGAGGTGACCTGCCTAGACAGGCATGAAGAAGAAGCATGAATACAGGAAGTGAGGCATTGCATGCCATGATGTGTGAAAATGCTATGCAGGAACTAAACAAAGAATAGTCAATTGAAATGGATCCACTCTCTCCAGTGTCTTATTCATTGCCATCCACCTCTACACTTTGGAAATTACTCAACAATCAACTAGGCTGCAGTAAAAAACTTAAAACCAGGTTCTCAAACATAAACATAAAGACGGACAACACGCTCATCACAGACAAGCTGGATGTAGCCAATTACTTAAACACTTTCTTCACAAACATAGCCACAACACTGGTAAACAAACTACCCTCCCACTCAGGGCAGTATGGGGTAGAACACATAGTAGCATACTACAAGAACCTAGGCGTCCACAAAGACGACTTCAAACTGGAAATGGTAACTACAGATGAGGTACTCAAAAAACTGAGCGCCCTCCAACCAAACAAGGCCACTGGCCATGACAACATCCCCTCCAAATTCCTCAGAGACTCAGCAGCAGCCATCACCCCAGTCATCACACACATAATAAACCTCTCCATAAAACAGGGACACGTCCCCAAGGACTTCAAAATTGTGATAGTAACACCCCTGCACAAAAAGGGCAGAAAATTAGACCCGGGTAACTACCGCCCTGTTTCTATCCTTACATCCATCTCGAAAGTCATGGAAAAAATAGTATACGAACAGATCGAAAAGTACCTCGCGGAAAAAAATCTAATCTACGAATTCCAATCTGGCTTCAGAACATCCCACTCCACTGACACATGCCTTCTCTACTTGAACGACCACATCAAACAAGAGGTGGACGCGGGCAAATACTGCGGCATGGTCATGCTGGACCTACAAAAGGCCTTCGACACTGTCAATCACACCATTCTGATTGACAAGCTAAAAGCAATTGGTTTTGATAGTTTATCAGTGAGCTGGATACAATCCTACCTGGAGGGGAGGGAACAGAATGGTGGAAGTAAACAGTACCCTATCCCCCCCCCTCACAGTGAGCTGTGGTGTTCCACAAGGAAGCATACTAGGACCGCTACTATTCCTAATTTATGCAAATGACATGTCGTCAGCTTGTGACTGCAACTTGTTCCTGTTTGCGGACGACTCAGCCCTGCTGGTCTCTGACAAGAACAAGTTACAGGTTGAAAAAGCCCTCAGCTCGGAACTAGGCAAAATCTGCATATGGCTCGCCGACAACAAACTATCATTACACATGGGCAAAACAGAGTCCATTCTCTTCGGTTCAAATAACAAACTCAGCAAGACCGACGGCTTCTCGGTTACAGTGGGTGACAATATTATCACAAGGAAAGATGAAATTACCTACCTGGGTTCCATCCTAGAGGCTAATCTTTCCTGTGACAAAATGGCATCCAATGTAATAAAAAAAGTCAACCAACGAGCGCGTTTCTTGTACCGGATCTCCTCTCTGGTAAACAAGAATACCCTGAAGACTCTAGCAGGAGCACTCATTCAAGGGTACTACAACTATGCTTGCACCTCATGGTACCAAAGCACCTCAAAGGCACTAAAAAACTAATTACAAACATCTCAAAACAAGCTAGTCAGACTACTACTTGACCTGACTCCTAGAACCCCTGCCCACTTTGACAACCTAGGATGGCTTAGAGTAGACGACAGAGTACAGCAACTTGCAATGGGCCTGGTCTACAAGATACACTACGCGATCAAGGTACCCATGTACATGTCAAAATACTTCCCAAAGGTCAGTGAATACCACGATCACAACACCAGAGGGAGCTCCACAAATCATGTAAAACCCAGATTCGGCTCAAACAAGGGACTAAACACGTTTCGCAATTATGCCACATCAATGTGGAACGCCCTACCTAAAGCTGTAAAGGAATGTGAATCACTACCCACTTTCAAAAACACTCTCAAAAAACACCTACGTGAGACTGCAATTCGAAACTGGCCCCTACAAATGTCCTAACCCAGTTGTACAGTAAATGACCAAGTAAGGCTTTGTCAGTATTCCAATGTACAGTGTAAAATGTGTGTGTGTCCCCTACCCAACCCCCCCCCCCCCCCCCCCCCACCTCCAATGTACAGCCCTCACCCAACCCACCCAACCCCACCCCACCCATCCAACCTCCTCCAATGTACAGTTTCTACGCCAAATGTATATACACTCCTTTTCTGGACACTTTTGTATCACAAACAGTACTGTATTTGCAAATCTGATATGTCATAAATGTATAGATGTAGCAGTACTGTCTATCTGTATGTCATGTATGTTATGATGAATTGAAAATGGGGGACCCTGATGTAAACAAGACGAAAGTCTTTCTCTGGTCTGCATCCCCTTAACAATTGTATGTATTGAGCTGTACTGTACTGTACTGTAACTTCCTAAAATTAAACGAAAGCAAGACCGAAATCCTATTGATCGGCCCAAAAGCGAAAAGGGAAGTGCTTTGTAAAAACCTGGGGAGTCTGTCATCCTATGTAAAGACTGAGGTTACAAGCCTAGGTGTCATCTTGGACTCAGACCTGACCTTTAAGTCTCATATAAATAAGGCCATGAAAACGTCATTCTTCCACCTAAGAAACATAGCGAAAGTAAGACCTTTCGTAAATAAAAAGGATGCAGAGAAACTTATTCATGCTTTTGTATCAAGTCGGCTTGACTATTGTAATGCACTGTTCACTGGTCTTCCCAAAGCAACCATTGGGAAGCTTCAGCTTATCCAAAACTCTGCAGCTCGATTACTAACTCATACAAGGAGAAGAGAACATATCACTCCAGTCCTGGCCACTCTGCACTGGCTTCCAATAACTCATAGAATTGATTTTAAGGTCCTTTTCCTAACATATAAAGCTCTTAATGAGCAAGGCCCAAAATACATAGCAAATTCCCTAGTTAGTTATCTGCCCTCAAGAACGCTACGGTCATCCACTACAGGTTTACTAGACACGCCCAGAAACCAAAAAAGGATAGGAAGTATGGCATTTGCCAACTATGCCCCAAAACTATGGAACACACTACCAACACACATCAGAAACGCCAGCTCTATACACATTTTTAAAGGAAAATTAAAAACGTACCTATACAGTCTAGCTTACAAATAGTTATGGCTTGGAAAAACCTGATGGATCCATGAGGCTAGGATAAGCCTTGTGGACCCAACTTTTTAGATGAAGGAACGGGTACATAGGAGACACGCCTCCAGTTTTTCAAAAAAATTTGACACACCTCAGCTTCTGAGCTGAAGGCGTGTTTTTGCGGACCTCCCAAACTTTCAAACTTTTTAGATGAAGGAATGGGTACAATAGGAGACACGCCTCCAGTTTTTCAAACGTTTTTTGACACGCCTCAGCTTCTGAGCTGAAGGCGTGTTTTTGCGGACCTCCCAAACTTTCAAACTTTTTAGATGAAGGAATGGGTACAATAGGAGACACGCCTCCAGTTTTTCAAACGTTTTTGACACACCTCAGCTTCTGAGCTGAAGGCGTGTTTTTGCGGACCTCCCAAACTTTCAAACTTCTTAGATGAAGGAATGGGTACAATAGGAGACACGCCTCCAGTTTTTCAAAAGTTTTTTGACACGCCTCAGCTTCTGAGCTGAAGGCGTGTTTTTGCGGACCTCCCAAACTTTCAAACTTTAGACTGTTTTCTTTATACGTTTTCTTTTTCTTTCTTTCTACCACAAGACGCGGCCACTGATGGGTCCATGGGACTTGGATAAGTCCTGTGGACCCAACTCTGGCCACTGACCACATGAGCGAACGGGTACATACGCACACAATACACGGCCACTGATGGATCCGTGGGACTTGGTAAAGCACTATGGACCCAACTATGACCACTGATAAAAACGTAACTACACTAGCATTATAAGACCTAAACATTGCTACCTACCATACAAGTGCATTGGTTTAGTGCACTTCCGGTTGCCACTGAGCGGAAATGTTTGTGCGGACCTGTTCTCCCAAACTGGTAAGCAAATGACTGTTTTTACGTTATTTTCATTTTTACGTTACTATTATTATTATTATTATTATTATTTTTTATTTTTTTAACATTGATCTTAACTGATCACTATGACTTTATTGCTTTTATCGTTATATATGCCTATAATTATGTACAGCACTTTGAGCTACATGACATGTATGAAAGGTGCTTTATAAATACTTACTTACTTACTTACTTAGTTACTTACCCATTCTGCAATCTGTTAATAAACTTTTCAATCAATCAATCAATCAATCAAGGAGACCTGAATTGTCACACATTATAGGCTGTTGCGGCTTACTGTATGCAAGTGTAGGCGTCCTTGTTCGCCAGTAGGAGGCAGCACAAGCTTACCTGTTAGCAGCCTGTCATCTGAAGAGGGGATGACGTTAGTCTGAAGACCTGTCACACTCCTCCGCAAAGCTGTCCCTACGTCACAGCGTCCGAACGTTGTCCAACTCTGTTGCGTAGGAGAATGATTGAAGACCTATGAGTCATGACTAGTGTGGAAATTGACAAACATTTATTTTTGAGTGTGGGAAAAAGCTGTGGAACATAATAATAATAATAATAATAATAATAATAATAATAATAATAATAATAATAATAATAATAAATTGTATTTGTATAGCACCTTTCATACGAGAATTGCAGCTCAAAGTGCTTCACAGTATCAAACAAAGACAGGCATAAAATTAGCACAAAATTGGCAGTTCAAAAGCAATGCATAAAGTGCAGATATAAAATAAGTCAAAATAGAACATTAAATCATTATAGTTCTTCATAGTATAGGGTCCCACTCCCAATAGGCCTCTTTGCTTACAATTTTAAAATAGACAGTAATAAAAGAGCAAAATAGAATAGACAGAGCAAAATAGTGCAATAGTGCAGTGCAATAAATTAAATAATGTAAAAATAATCAAGTGATTATGATGACTGCTGTTTACCATGTACTGTCCTGGTAGTCTACAGGCCATGTGTGTTAACCTGACTGCTGTTTACCCTGTAGGCCCTGGTGCTGTCTACAGGCCATGTGTGTTAACCTGATACCTGATGTTTGTGATCTTGTGAATCCAGCTGCAACCCTTCTACTGCTTCCATGTTTACCACACATGCTAAGGTAGCTATTACCCATATACCAACATACCCATCTAACTAGTCCCCGCTAGACAGACCCTCATCTGCACCTTTTGTTTCTCTCATATTTTTCTATTGAGATCTTATTCTTATTTTATATTCAATTCTATTATTTATGTATTACCCTGCCCATACTTGTACCTGCCCTCCCCCCTCCCCCATGCTGCTATGATGCCAGAATTTTCCCAAGGGGATCAATAAAGGAATATCTTATCTTATCTTAAGCTGCAAGAATCGCTTTATTTTGGAAAATTTATGATCATAAAATAGTATTTCCATCTCTATTTTTGAGGTTCTGGTGAGGTTAAGATAATAATTAAGGTAATTCATAAATATGACACGTTCCAGCCTTGTAGCCAACACATGACAACCCACCTAACCACTATTTATTTATTTATTTGTAACCTTTATTTAACCAGGGTAGGTTCTCTGAGAACGGATGCTCTTTTTCAGCAACACCCTGCTTCACATTCACACAGTTCCATTCACACCTGGGAGCTGCTCAGTACAACCACAGTCTGACACTGTTGACCACTAGGAGCTGCCCAGTACAACCACAGTCTGACACTGTTGACCACTAGGAGGAGCTGCCCAGTACAACCACAGTCTGACACTGTTGACCACTAGGAGGAGCTGCCCAGTACAACCACAGTCTGACACTGTTGACCACTAGGAGCTGCCCAGTACAACCACAGTCTGACACTGTTGACCACTAGGAGCTGCCCAGTACAACCACAGACTGACACTGTTGACCACTAGGAGCTGCCCAGTACAACCACAGACTGACACTGTTGACCACTAGGAGGAGCTGCCCAGTACAACTACAGTCTGACACTGTTGACCACTAGGAGGAGCTGCCCAGTACAACCACAGTCTGACACTGTTGACCACTAGGAGGAGCTGCCCAGTACAACCACAGTCTGACACTGTTGACCACTAGGAGCTGCCCAGTACAACCACAGTCTGACACTGTTGACCACTAGGAGGAGCTGCCCAGTACAACCACAGTCTGACACTGTTGACCACTAGGAGCTGCCCAGTACAACCACAGTCTGACACTCTTGACCACTAGGAGCTGCCCAGTACAACCACAGTCTGACACTGTTGACCACTAGGAGCTGCCCAGTACAACCACAGTCTGACACTGTTGGCCACTGGGAGCTGCCCAGTACAACAACAGTCTGACACTGTTGACCACTAGGAGCTGCCCAGTACAACCACAGTCTGACACTGTTGACCACTAGGAGCTGCCCAGTACAACCACAGTCTGACACTGTTGACCACTAGGAGGAGCTGCCGAGTACAACCACAGTCTGACACTGTTGGCCACTAGGAGCTGCCCAGTACAACCACAGTCTGACACTGTTGACCACTAGGAGGAGCTGCCCAGTACAACCACAGTCTGACACTGTTGACCACTAGGAGGAGCTGCCGAGTACAACCACAGTCTGACACTGTTGACCACTAGGAGCTGCCGAGTACAACCACAGTCTGACACTGTTGACCACTAGGAGCTGCCCAGTACAACCACAGTCTGACACTGTTGACCACTAGGAGCTGCCCAGTACAACCACAGTCTGACATTGTTGGCCACTAGGAGCTGCCGAGTACAACCACAGTCTGACACTGTTGGCCACTAGGAGCTGCCCAGTACAACCACAGTCTGACACTGTTGGCCACTAGGAGCTGCCGAGTACAACCACAGTCTGACACTGTTGGCCACTAGGAGCTGCCCAGTACAACCACAGTCTGACACTGTTGACCACTAGGAGCTGCCCAGTACAACCACAGTCTGACACTGTTGACCACTAGGAGCTGCCCAGTACAACCACAGTCTGACACTGTTGACCACTAGGAGGAGCTGCCCAGTACAACCACAGTCTGACACTGTTGACCACTAGGAGCTGCCCAGTACAACCACAGTCTGACACTGTTGACCACTAGGAGCTGCCCAGTACAACCACAGTCTGACACTGTTGACCACTAGGAGGAGCTGCCCAGTACAACCACAGTCTGACACTGTTGACCACTAGGAGGAGCTGCCCAGTACAACCACAGTCTGACACTGTTGACCACTGAGCAACTCTACTGGAGCAGTTGGGGGTTAAGTGCCTCTTGCTCAAGGGCACTTCAGCGGTTGGTATTGAGGAACGAGAGATAGTTATTCATTCACTTCCCTGCCCAGATTTGTCCTGTCTGGGGGATCGAACCGGTGACCACAAACCCGCTTCTCTAAGCTTTAGGCCACCACTGCTCCTATTGACACTTGGATGGGGCTGAACACAGCTGGCCCTCACGCCAACAGCCCACTTCCTCTGCAGTGTCACCAGAGCATGTCACGTGGATGGTGTGGTCATGGGGAGCCTCTTCTGCTGTATTGTTGTGCTCAGATGTTCTGGTTGGTCTAGTGTTTCACCAGGATGTCTTGTTTATAGTACACCATCATCAGAGGACGTGTCTCCTGAGGCTCTGTTTGTTCTATGGGGGTGTCTATTAAAGGGGCACTTCACCAAAAAACAATGCTGATTTATTATGTGCATAATCTCACACATATCCAAAAACTCTAAATGGTTTGCACACATTCATTTAGTTTGACAGTTATTATTGAGAGTATATGAGTTTGAATATGGCCACCAGTGATGTCATTGGGGACATTGCATCCCTGTGTTGTGTTAAAATTACAGCTCAATGAAATGATGCAGATGAAAAAATAGCAATTCCTTGTCACTACATTATCTTTTTTGCCACTGGGGCTCAGGAGGTAGAGCGGTCGTCTGGTAATCAGAAGGTTCCCGGTTCGATTCCGGCTCCTCCTGGCAATGTGTCAAAGTGTCCTTGAGCAAGACACTTAACCCCTAATTGCTCCTGATGAGCAGGTTGGCACCTTGCATTGGTTGCCTTGGCCATCGGTGTGTGAATGTGTGTGAATGTGAGCCATAAGTTGTAAAATGCTTTGGATAAAAGCGCTATATAAATGCAGTCCATTTACCATTTATAGGGACTCGGGGGCGTGCACAGACAATTTGGGGGGCAGGGGCTCAAGTGGGGAGGGGGGTGCATCATGCGGGGTACTTTCTAAATTGATATGGTCTATTTTTTTTTTTTGTGGATAGTAGTATACATTTCCGTCTTCATATTTGAAAAAATATGATTTTTGTTGGGAAGGGCACTTGGGGCAAAAGGGCAGGGGCTCAAGCCCCCCTTCGGCCCTATCTGTGCACGCCACTGTAGGAACTGCTACCTTATCATTTAATTGAGCTGCAATTAACACAACACAAGGATTCAGTGTCATCACTGGTGGCCATATTTAAACTAATTTACTGTCAATAACTGCCAAACTAAATTAATGCATGCAAAACCGTTTCGATTTTTTTATTTTGATGTATGTGAGATTATGTGCAAAACACACATTGTTTTTTGGTGAAGTGCCCCTTTAGGTTTATAAGTTGGTCCTCTTTTAAGAGGGAATAAAAGCAGTTAGTAAAATTATACAATTTGCCCTATTCTTGACATCAGGGTTGCGTAAAATCACAAAAGGCCACACAAACTGCTAAAATAGACAACTTAGGCGAATTAACACAAGGATAACCAGTGAATTAAGCCTAGAAGCACTACTGAACAGACTGCCTTCGCTGGTGCACTACACACTGCAAGTAGAGAGTACATTGCATAAAAAGACAAGGGCACACAATATCAATATCACAATTTGTATTTATCAATTCAAATAAACGACTGTACAGAGTCAATGATTTGGAGTTGGATCTGATCACTTTATACATTATTGGTTCATTCGTTCACCTCTCTCCATGTTTGTAGTTTGCGTCGCCCCAGCATGTTACAGTGACTGTAAAGGGGCGGGACTTCCTGACATGCACAGCGGTATCATAATAGGGACTACAGTATGTCACTCATGCAACCTCTCTGTCTTGATGTCTTGGGAGGATTGGCTCCTTTTCAACCCAGTTTTATTGTACAAATGAACAATGTTGCTTCAACAGATATTCAAAAAAGTTGTTGAAAACCAAAGAAAGGGGGGGATAAACAGTTTTCCCAGTGTCACAGCGGAGAAACGCATCGTCTCGTTCTTTACAGAAAATACCTTTAAGCAAATACATTTTGTACATCATCAGGTGGCGTGGCTGTAGGCAGACAGACAGACAGACAGACAGACAGACAGACAGACAGACGGACAGACAGACGGACGGACAGACAGACAGACAGACGGACAGACAGACAGACAGACAGACAGACAGACAGACAGACAGACGGACAGACGGACAGACAGACAGACAGACAGACAGACAGACGGACGGACAGACAGACAGACAGACAGACGGACGGACAGACAGACAGACAGACAGACAGACAGACAGACAGACAGACAGACAGACAGACAGACAGACAGACAGACAGACAGACGGACAGACAGACAGACAGACAGACAGACAGACAGACAGACGGACAGACAGACAGACAGACAGACCACAGAAGCGGAGGACAGGCAGACAGACAGTGGTGCTGTAGGGTCCTGGACAGAGATCAGCGATGATGGTAAAACACAAGAGTCAATAGTAATATAAAATAGACAGCTAATGGGAGACAATGATAAACACATGAAGTGGTGGCTGATTTATGATAAATGTGCTTTAAGGTCTAGAGTAGGTTATGCTGCGGTGGTATTTAATGTATAAATGCATAGAGTGCTTGGGATATCTATCTATTCATTCTACATTTGAACAAAACATGTATTTTCGAGTGAAGCCCCTTATTTAGTGCAAGCTAACTGAACCATGCTGAGAGTAATAGTCCTGTACGGTTCCACTTAAAGCCGCGCGGGAGGAAAGACATACAGAGACCTCTGTGAATGTTCACCAGACCAAATGGTAACTGGATATAAAAATATTGTGCTTTCTCTGTGTTCAAATGATAAATCCTCCCTGAAAGATAATTGAACACGCGTTATATGTACGATCCCGGACATCTGCAGTCTGGATTTGAGCGGGAATATACCGCCGAGCCGACGTCACTCTCCGGAGCCGCTTCGATTGACCGTATATTCACACGGTGGCCATTTTTCTCTCACATCACGCTCAGGTTGAGATTCCCTTCCACTCTGTTCCCACAGGTGGCTGTGAATATGGTCAATAACGGCGAACAGAAGACCAACTGTTTGGACGCTGTGACCGTATATATATATTTACATTTAGTGAACGCTTTTATCCAAAGCGACTTTTACAAATTGTGAATTTGTAAGTCGCAGTATATATTACAGTATGTATACTGTACATACCCTGGAGTCGCACGCCAGACAACTCCAGAATGACCACAGCCCCTGTGATTCATTTACAGGATGATTTTGTGAGCATATCCATTTTCTTTAATAAAAACTTTACATTTGAATCAGAACTGTTAGTGGTACCATAAAAAAAATAAAAAAAAATAAAAATAAAAGATGTATGTGTGGACAAAGCCTTAGCCTTCCGTTCATCGACAACGTGGAACAGCTATTAAAAATATCTCTGGAGTCTTAATTCATTGATTTGAAAGTTCCAGATCATAGGAATAACATACGGATTGGTACATTTGGTACACGAACATCTTCAATGATAAATTCCCTTTTAGGGTGAACTTCCCTTTTATTATAACCTGGTAGGTGTAGGTTCACCCGCTCAGACTGTCCTCTGAGACACAGACATTAATGCGGATGTGAAAGCATTTATGATTATGATTATTATTATTCTAAATTAAACATTCGGCTGATCATGTCCTCGCTCTCTCTCTCTCTCTCTCTCTCTGAGCTAAAAATTATTTCTGTTGCAAGTCTCGTTCAGACTTTTGTCCGTTTTAGTTTTTATTCCAACACAGTGGACACTGGAATAAGTAGCAGAGATAAACAAACGCCATGAAGCCGACCGGTTATGGCTTTTTTTCACTGCTTCCTAATAACATCGGTATAAAAGAAGCACTGTACGTCTTCTTGGACCCAATAAAAACAACAACAACAACAACAACAGGCAAATAGTTCCAGAAGGAGAGGATCTTCACCCCACCCCCCCCCCCCCCACCCCCCCGGCCTAGTCCGGCAGTAGTCTCGTCTAGAACCTACGTCCCACTGAAGGATCCCCAACAGCACTGACCACACAGACCGGAACCTTCTGCAAAGGGCCAGTATCCTAGTGCAAAGGAAGAGTTGCATAAAGTCTCATCATCATCATCATCATTATCATCATCGGCCTCATCATCAACGACATTGATTCCCAAACATCTCTGCAAGCCATATGCAATAAATCTGAATCAATAATACTGCATACTATTCAGAGTTGTGATACTGGCATACGAAATGCAACATATCACATATATATATATGAGGCAAAAAAACAGATCTACATTCATTTAAAAATGAGAAACAAGAACTGTACATACGTCGGTGTGAAACCAAAAGATCTTTTTATTGATGCTTTTGTCTGTGGGCTGACATACTGTGGCTGATGTGTGCAGAGCAGAGTCGAGCAGCAGCAGCAGTAGCGGTACAGACCTGTACAGTGTAGGTAGTAGCGTCTACGCTGCACGGTGAAACAACGCCGGCGCTCGGTCAGTTTTTTTGTTTAATATTTTTGCGACGGGAGAGCGGATCGGAAAACGAGTGCATAAAGTTGTTCACGACCTCCACACAGTCGCGTCGTTCCTTTTTACGCCTCCGTCGTGTCGTCACGGTCCCACGGAGGTCTTTGCTATGGAATGACCCTTTTGGCTTTCCATACTTTGCGTCCTCGTAGACGTTGGCCGTGGCATGATTTCACATTTTTTACACATGAGTTAAGCAAAGAATAACCTCTTTTCAAGTCTCGCTTGGTTCTGTCCAACATGCATGTAATGGATTGCATTGATTTGGCATTTCACGCCTAGTATAGATGCATAACATGTGTCCAAATACGAAAACCAAGGTAGAAAAAAAGCTACTGTAGTCAGGAATCTGTTTTCTTTTATATTATGATAGTTGCACCATTTGATCGTTAGGAAACAGACCTGTTAGATTGTAACAGAATTGAAAATCCGGACACATCCATGTTTCTGTGATAGACTAAGTTTGCCTGGCACAATACAGTGGATGGAATAGTGTCCATTATTCATTTGGTTTCTCCAACCTGACTCCAGCAAACATTAAAACATATTTAAAAAGGATTCCTTCATATTTGAAAAAGAATTATTATAATAATAATTCAAATACTATCTATGTCTGTTCGCAATCTCTCTTCTCACTCCCCTAAAAACAACTGACCTATCTCAAACCCCGCCCTCTTTCCTTGATCCTCCAATTACAGCTCCCGTTCCCCCCAAAGGGGGAAGCAACGGTTGTGATTGGAGGATCAAGAGAAGAGGGCGGGGTTTAAGATAGGTCAACTCCACTGTGCTAAGGATTTCTCCACTTCCTGTCCCCATACAGTATAAATATGGCTTTGATGCTGTGATTGACACACAGGTCGCTATACAGGAAGGGAAGGCGGAGGAGGTGACGGGCTGCAAGGACACGCTTAGTTCTGATGAGTGACTTATTTTTTCTTTTTTCAAGCAAGACATGCAATCCCATGGCTCACATTCATACGAACCCTCTCTTGATCTATATGTCAACCATATATGGATCAAATGAGCCACAAGATTCCCTATTTCATAAATCCATTCATTTATTCATTCATTCATCCATTCACTCACTTCATTCATATCTGTCTATTTTACATGTATGGGATGTTGACCTGGACAGTTTTTACACTCTGTTACATGGATATACTGTGTAATCTTTTTCACCTTGTGTGCGTGTTTGTGTGAGCATGCATGCATATGCGTGTGTGTGTGTGTGTGTGTGTGTGTGTGTGTGTGTGTGTGTGTGTGTGTGTGTGTGTGTGTGTGTGTGTGTGTGTGTGTGTGTCGTAGAGGCCTGTGTGAATCTGCCATGACTGGAAGACTGAGGTGGGAACTGAGGGGGACAAACATGCTAAGCACACGGTAGGAACATACTAACATAAATAACCTGAGAGCTATGGAGACCCTGGGAGCAGCGAGCAGCAGGATACATACACACACACACACACACACACAACACGCACACACACACACACACACACACACACACACACACACACACACACACACACACACACACACACACACACACGCACACGCACACATACATACACACAGACACACACACACACGCACACACACACACACCCTTCAACATTCTTTAATAACGTATAAAAAGACTGCGACTGATTTCTGTAGGGAGAATGTTTTGGGATTGATTCGGGGGATGATGATTTGGGATTATCAATATCCTCCCTTTATCTGACGCTCTAGGATAATGGAGGAGGTCTGTCTTAACGCATGGGGAGCCAGAGTCTTCATAAAACCACCTTGGAACAGGATCTAACTCCAGGCTCTAACTCCAGGCTCTAACTCCAGTTCACCTCTCGGATCGTCATGATTCAACTCCACTCGTAATCTGACCAGTGAACCGGTTCTTTAAAATGCTTCACGAGTTATGAGAAAACTGGATCTCGTATCAATCTCTGACCTTAATGGGAGGTGAGAAGAGAGGGAACGAGGAGAGTCTATTCTGCGTAGAGGGTCAGGCTAGGTCTGTTTGTCCCCCCTGTCCTATTCCATCTACCCCATGACCACCTGCTCGTCCGATGGCCAGAAGAAGCTGAGTGTGGCTGGATACAGGCTACGCCTTCTGTCCTCCTCTCCTCTCACTTCTCTGGAGTTACAGGTTATACGCTAGTCGCTAGTGTATGTCTGTAACTTAGGTAACTCTTTTCTTCAGGTCCCCTGTTTTCCTCTATTGTTAATCCTTTACGTCAATATAATCAGTGCAGTGGCTGCTTAGCAGTGATTCGTCCGCGTCAAGGCTAGATGTTACACGGTGACGATGGCGTCTCGGCGGTTAAAGAAATCAGCGGAATCGCCGCAAATATCACACGGCCCGATGCCCCACACTCTTGAGACGACCAGACTGAGTTAACCATTTGGAAAAACGACGTTGACAGAAAAAAAAAAGAACATTTATCCAAGTTTGTGTGAAAACATTTTGGCATAATTTCATTCTCTTTCGTTTCGAGGGATAATAAGACATAGTGTGGGGACGTCTTGACTTTAGGAGACGGACAGACAGAGAGATAGATAGGACAGACAGACAGGAAATACATACAGATTTACAGCTCATCTCATAGAAAAAACAAACGTGAAACGGTATGAGCTACGTTTTCATACTACCGGCAATCATTAACAGCCTTTCAAGTTACCATGTCGCGTGTCCGTCTCCCTCTCGTGAACAACGCTAGCCTAGCTTTAGCAGGACCTCTCTCTGTAATTTACCAAAATGGCCACCAGGGGGCATAGGCAAGAGTGTAAGTGGCTGTCCGTGTCTCCAGAGCAGCAGAGAGGAAGAGAAAGACGCTTCTTGCTCTGAATCCGTCACGTCGGCCACGTTAGCGAGCCGTAGTGTAGTTTTCATTCCAAACACAACTGATTTGAAGACAGTGTTGGAATTGAGAGAGAGAGAGAGACAGAGAGAGAGGGAGGGAGGAAGGGAGGGAGGGAGGAGGGGTGAGGGTCGGTTCGCCCCTGTGCTCCGTTCCTCAGGAGTTCATATGCCAACTCCTCTAACCGGCTCACTTCTTCTTACTGGATTTTTCTGACCGCTTGGTGTCCGACTTCTCCCCCTTGTCTGACTTCTCCGCCCTCTCCTTCTCCCTCTCTGCTCGCTCGCCGCGGTCCGAACGCTCGCCACCTCGCTCCGACCGGTTGTCCGCCTTGCTGCCGTCGCGCTCCGACCGGTTGTCCGCCTTGCTGCCGTCGCGCTCCGACCGGTTGTCCGCCTTGCTGCCGTCGCGCTCCGACCGGTTGTCTGCCTTGCTGCCATCACGTTCCGACCGGTTGTCCGCCTTGCTGCCGTCGCGCTCCGACCGGTTGTCCGCCTTGCTGCCGTCGCGCTCTGACCGGTTGTCTGCCTTGCTGCCGTCTTGGCGCGTCCCTTCGTCGGTGGATGAGGTAGTCGGCTGAGGCTGGCCCCATTTGGCAATATCATCGTACTCCTGAATACTGGTGGTGATGTTGGTGACCCACGCTTTGAGATCGTCCTGGTGAGGAAGAACACAGGGTCAGACGGAGCGAACTTGAAACAAGCCACTCAGAGGGACAAAGGCCACGTTCACACAGCAGGCCTTAGTGCTCAATTCTGATTCATTGCTCAGATCAGATTTCTTTGTTTTGTTTGGCTGTTCACACAATAAAAGAAAAATGTGGCCAAGATCAGATTCCAGTGTGAACTGGCCACGCTCCTGAACTGACCCGCATGCACAACTGAACAATACAGAAGATTGTGACAAATGTCAATCTAGAGTAACGTAAAAGTGGCATGAAAGTCAAATGACTGTTCAGACTGAGGTTGCATTGCAAAAGATCAGACCAGATCAGAATTGAATCAGAATTGAAAAGATCATATTCCATGTGATTTGTGCTGTTGTTCTGAGTCACACATGAGCAAAGAAATCAGATTTGGGCCACTTTCGTCTGTAGTCTGAATGTAGCCAAAGAGACAAATGGAGAACTGAATGAGAAAAAATATATTCGGGTGATTTTGATGAATAAAACACTGCTCACCTCATCTTTTGCATGGAACAGGAACTCGCTGCCATCTTTCGTTCTGCATTGATTTAATGGAAAGAAGTTAAGCATGAATAACGTTAAAGTGGCAAAAGGCATGAAGTAGATTCTTTCAGACACATGGAACGGTCTATAGCTAAATATATCTTAAAGGTCCCATGCATTATAAATGGCCTTTTCCAGTGTTTAGCATTGTTTCCTAGCAATGGGGGATTATATCAATGTGGTCTGTGTCGTTAATTATCATATTGACTCAGTATAGTCTCGAGTTCACGAGATCTTCCCTCACTCAACTAAGCCGTTCTGATTTTATGGTATTGCTGACGTGAATAAGGTACTGATTTGCAGTAACGCCCCCTCTATGGTTGTAGCGCATAGTGTAACCCGACACTTCCTCAAATGGGTTTTGACAGAGAGGCAGAGAACGAGCGAGCGAGAGGGAGAGAGAGAGAGATAGATAGACAGAGAGAGAGAGGGAGAGAGAGAGACCGCGCGCAGGAGTGTGTGTAAAAATGTGTGTGCGTGCGCCGCGGGGATGGGTCTTCTCTCACACACACAGAGCATTTACACAGGTTGTGTGTAAATGCTCCGTGTGTCCTCTCTCTCTCTCTCTCTCTCTCTCTCTCTCTCTCTCTCTCTCTCTCTCTCTCTCTCTCTCTCTCTCTCTCTCTCTCTATCTCTCTCTCTCCCTCTCTCCCTCTATCTCTCTCTCCCTCGCAGTCGGGAGCACTAGCTTATCACTGTCAAAATATCTTTGCGCATGCTCCCACGCGCACGCCCGTATTCCGATCTGTGCAATAATAATCACAGAGGTATATATTGTCATTTGAAACAAGTTACCAATGCATTGTCCCGTGGGATTATGCCCCCCCGCGGCGAAATTAATTAGTCTCCCCCTCAATCTCTCTCTATCTCTCTCTGTGCCAGTCGCAGACTGTGTGGGTGACTGTCACTCAAAGCGCTTATGGGCGGAGCCCATCCAATAACAGCCTGAATTCCAAAGGGAGAAAAATGATGCTTTTGAGTACTTGATTAGAAATATAAAACAATGAATAAAAATAAAAAAAATACCTTACAGATGTGTTCCATAGACTCACAGGAATTGCAAGGAATAGCAATGCATGTCCCCTTTAATATCCCTAAGCTGTTTTTATCATAAATCTATCAATAGAGACCATATTAGATCCCCACGTGGGGAATCATTGGAAAGCCACCCTCATTGGCTACAACCCTGTCCAAACATTTTCAAGATCGCCAAATGATTGACAGAGCTAGAGCCCCGGGAGTCGGGGTAGTAATCTGACTCTGCCGTGTACTTTGGCGCACGCCTCACATATTGGCATGTCACCCGAGAACCGCTGAACGGATTTTGTCGCCTGAAACGGCAATCGACAGGCAACAAATATGGCTTTAATCCCATATATATACTGTATAAAGGAAATGCACAACCGAGCCGCTAGAGGTCGGCAAAGTGGCGCGTCGCGAATGGGCCGTTGGATGTTAAGAGGTTAATCCTGTGTTTCTTTTTCAAATGTAGCCAAGAGTAAAGACCTTAACCCTATCAAAACAGTCAAATTGTATATTTCCATTTTTACTGATGTTTTTAAGATTTACCGAAAATAAGAATTTATCGGAAAAATGCTAATTATATCTCTTTTATCGGAAAACCGTGAGGAAATGACTAAATCCAGATTTAACACTGCCATTGGAAAGAGGAGCTTTTTCCCTATCCATAATGTATGATTTGGCCATAATAAGGTCAAGGTCAAGTTCAAGGTCAAATATGAATTTATAATTAAAATGGATTATAATGTATTACTGTATCTACAAATCCTTCTGTTGAATCATCTTCCCTTTATTCATTTGCTTAGATTCTTTGTACACTTGATCTCAAGAAGGTGGTGAACAAGCTCAGTGAGCGAGCGCGGTGGTTGCACAATTGTAACATGGTGTTATTCACTGGCAAAGATGCAAAATAATTTCATAATTTATATTCTCCTTTGTTTCATCACAATTTACTCAAGGCTAGTAACAGCCACAATATTACTGACACTGGGAATACATACCCCCATGTCCCTAGATGTTCTTAGATACCAAGAACATGCAAATTGACCTTGTAGAAGTGGAGCAATCTTCCATTTACTTGGGCATGTACCTTTAGGCGACATTTCTGAAAATAGGACAGCTTAACAGAAATTGTAATGGATTGTCCTTGCTATATTCCTTTATCTGTGATTTTTCAGTCTCCCCCAGTTAGTAGCTAGATGAATAAACGCAATAAACCAGTTAGTAGCAAGATTAATAAACCAGTTAGTAGCCAGCATCGTAGTACACACCGAAGATAAGTAAAATACATGTTTAAATGTTCAAAATTGGCAGTATTCCCCTTTATCGTTGTACTATATTTTAAACATGTCCACGCGATTGCCAAGCTAATTTAACTCCAAACTCTGCCCCATAGCGTGACGAACTTCCATGGCCTCCGATATCGTGCTGTGATTGGCTGAAGCGCTCTCTACACTGGTTTCTGTCTTTCTACTGTTCGTCAGCATCAAGCTGTTAGCTAGAAGCTAATGTTATGCTTAGCCAACCTTATCGTCACTAGTCCTCTACGGATGGAAATCAGTGAATAATAATCAGACAGAATGTTTATTAAAATAGCTAACTAGCTACTAGAGTAACGTTAGCTCCCATTATCAGTGCTACTGACAGGGTCCCCTGACAGAGACAGAAAGGATTATGAAACTTTTATAAGTTCCTTGTAAAACAGGCACAAATATGAAAATGAAGAATGAAAGTCCCTATTATTAGCCTACTGAAATATCGTTGGGAATGTTTTCATATTTTGAATTACTGATATCCTATTTCATACTGTTACATGCCTATAGGGATAACGTAGCTACCAGGGCAGCAACGTTAGCTGTGAGACCGGGTGTCACGACACGTAAGCCAATGAAAACCACGGGGGGCGGGGGTTTCGGAGCGAAAACCTGCTTGTCGACGCGCGCAGACGCGATTTGAAACCGGACAGGTTCCTCACTTGAGCGTGAAGACGTTCTTCTTCTTCTTGTAGCCGTTGGTGACGTCACAGTTGCAGTGGGCGAGGTTGAGCAGCGGCTCATTGTTGTAGGACGTGTTGGTGTTCTTAGCGTCCTTATAGAAGCCCAACTCGCCTTTGTTCAGCACACAGTACAGGTTGACCCATGACCTGCTGTGGTGTGGGAGGAGGAGGGGGTGGGGGGGGCAGGGGGTGGGGACAAGGGGAATCAGAACGAGCCACCCAGCTAGTCTCTAACTTAACACATCACTCACCTGACCGGACCCGGGGCAGGCGGGATGGACCGGGCGGACAGGACCAAGAGAGGAGGACACACACTGCCAACCAAACACAAGACGGACAGGCGGACGTACAGACGGGAGGGAGGTTGCAGGGATGGGGAGGAAGGGTGGGGCACAGAGGGAGGGCATACTCATGACTTACCTTGGTGGAGAGGGGAAGAGGAGCAGCCCACCAGGAGGGAGGAGAGAGGAGAGAGGAGACAGAGGAGTTTGGTTAAAGGGCATTTTGGCAGCTTAACACGGCAGTAAAAGACCAAACACGCTGCTCATGCTTCTCCGTGGTGTAGCTACGTAACGGACACAGGTTGAATCTCGATCCTCGCAGACTCGTATCCTGTCTCGTCACCTCGTCCTCGACTCTGATTGGAGGAGAAGGCCTGAGGTTCCGCCCCTCCTCACGTCCTCTCCCCCAGCGAGAGGAGACGAGCGGAGACGATACAAGGGATCACGGGGAGGATCTTCGAAGATTCAAACTCATCGAGATAAAAGCCATTCAGAAAATGCTTTACCTTGGCATGTACATAACGGGGCATGTACATACGGAACATTCATCCAATGGCTTGAGTGGGCGAGAGTGCGAACTCATCCAGAGGCGGGAGGGATGAGCCTTTAGCGGTGCGTGGTCAGCCGAGCCTCTAGGGGGCAGTGCGGGGAGAGACTAGGCCGTTCAGATGCTCTGACCTCTAAACGGGCGTCTCTCTCGAGGAAGCAGGGGGATGTGTGGTCATCTGTGCCAACTGAGGAAGCCAGGGCTGCATGTCCCGCAGATACTGTGTGTGTGTGTGTTTGTTTGTTTGTTTTTTGTGTGTGTGTGCGTGTGTGTGTGTGTGACGTGTTCCTGATGTATGGACAAAGCAGTAGTTGGATAGGCAGGGCACACCGCCAACCGCATCGCCTACCCTGGTCCTTCACCTGGCATCCAGCCAGCCAACAGGTTAGTCAGTCAGCCAGCCAGCCAACAGGTTAGTCAGCCAGCCAGCCAGCCAACAGGTTAGTCAGTCAGCCAGCCAGCCAACAGGTTAGTCAGTCAGCCAGCCAGCCAGCCAACAGGTTAGTCAGTCAGCCAGCCAGCCAACAGGTTAGTCAGTCAGCCAGCCAGCCAGCCAACAGGTTAGTCAGTCAGCCAGCCAGCCAACAGGTTAGTCAGTCAGCCAGCCAGCCAGCCAACAGGTTAGTCAGTCAGCCAGCCAGCCAACAGGTTAGTCAGTCAGCCAGCCAGCCAACAGGTTAGTCAGTCAGCCAGCCAGCCAACAGGTTAGTCAGTCAGCCAGCCAGCCAACAGGTTAGTCAGTCAGCCAGCCAGCCAGCCAACAGGTTAGTCAGTCAGCCAGCCAGCCAACCACCTCTTCTATGCCGTGGGCTGGTGTTGGATAAAGAGGCATCATGCATGTTGCTGTTGCAAGCAGTGGGATGTCTGCTGGTTGCAGGGTCATATCATTTAACTGTTGACACATTCTGATCCTATCGATCAGAGAAGAGACGAGAATAATCGGAAGCTCCAGCCAGATATGGGCATAATTTAAGAATATCTCCTGAAGCCATAATAAAGCCAGATAGAATTTGTTTTAGACCAGTCAATCCCTGTCTATGTGTAACACAGCTAATAGAAACATAACGTCAGCAATGAGGGTTTAATGCTGAGCTAATGATTGGCTACATCGTTAACACAGGCTCTCTAGGGAAACCAATAGGGGACTGGTAGAAACATCACGTGACGTGTATGTCATTTGAGCCAGCGCCAGTCATGCACCTCATCTCAACAGGTTAGTCAGCTGGATGTGTTAGCTTGTTAGCTGAGCATGCTAAGATCATGCCCCTGCTATCTACTGTAGTTGGAGTAGGAGAAGAGAGGAGGGGACAGTGACGTCATAAGAAACAGGCCATTAAAGGGCATACTCTGTACGATTTTGGGATGGGGACTGTGTAGACTCAACCATGTGTAAAAAGGCACGTCATTTCACGGTTGCGTCTACATAGTCCTCACTCCGATGGGCCCGTAATGATAGACTCAACCGTCGTAGTTGAGTCTACACGGTCCTCATTCCAAAAGATCAAATATCTTACAGAGAATACCTTTACGGTACAATGACTGCACAGTGATATTTTCCCTCACATAATACAAATGAAAATCCTCACTATGCATAATCATAACCACCCAGGTCTGAAGCTGGAGCCGTCGGTGTCCCCCGCTCTTAGCTCCATAACCCCCTGCGTCCCAAGAGGACCGGACCGGCTGTTGATGACCCTGAATGCCCACCTGTTGGCGCTCTTCTTCAGGGTCTCGATGTCCAGCTTGCGGAAGAGGAAGCCCTCGTGGTGGGCGGTGTGCGAGGGGGGCTGCGGTACCGCCGGGGGGCTGCTGCTCTGGGCCGGAGCGGACCGGGACCGGCGCGTGGTCGTGGAGGCCTCGCCGGCCTCTTTCGGTCGCGGCCGGCGCCGGGGTTTGGGTCTGTCTCTGGCTCGAGGCCTGTCGGGACGGCCTGCAGACTTTTCGGAGACACCGTTGGGGACTTTTTGGGGGACCTCGCCGCGGGCCTGGGGGAGTGGGTGGTGTGAGGGGGGAGACGACAGTGAGTGACAACATGTTCGTAATAACAACTCAAACATTCTCCTAACAGTCCTGGAGAAGATCAGTCAGTATGTAACTATGTTATCCCAACACGGTCTCATCAAAAAACGTAAATAAAGTACTAGTTGACCACAGGAAAAAAGGTTCATAAAGTACATCATGTTATGAAGAAGAAAAGTGTTCTCCAGACCTGCGCTGCCTCTCTCTCCTGCAGCTGTTCCACTATGTCTGCCAGGGTGGTTCGCTTCTCTCTGCAGACAAACACACAAGATCTTCAGTTCCTATCACGACAAACCACAATCACAACCTATACGTAATACAGTGCTATTGCTCAAAACATCAGAACATTGGAGAGTCCATTTCATTCAACGCCTTCACGTATTGGAAGATGTGAACACTAGGGGTGTAACGGTACACAAAAACCACGGTTCGGTACGTACCTCGGTTTTGAAGTCACGGTTCAGTACGGGTTTTCGGTACAGTGGGGGAAAGTTTGGCTTTCCATGTTCCACTCAGGGGTGATGTAGTGTGCAGTAACTAATTGTACTTGTAGGGCTGTCAACGAATATTCTATATTGAAATTAGGGATGCCCCGATCACGTTTTTTGCCACCGATACCGATCACCGATCGTCTTGAGCCATATCGGCCGATACCGATACAGATCGTTTTTGGTTTTATAGAAAGAAAAAAAAAATCTATTTTTTATTTTTTTTATAAAATATATATATTATATAATTATTGTTCTGAAGGATCAGATTAAACCGAATATATATATTTATTTATATATATATATTTAATTGTATTTGTATATCCCCTGATATCTCTTGTATATTCCTTGTACAATATGCATTGAATATCCCTTCTAGTCTACTGAACATCCCATAATAGTCTCCATTCTACCATTGGACGAGACCTTGGTGCCAGGTCGCCATACCCCTCAGACCAGGTTCAATCGTACCGCTCAACATGTATGGACAAGTCCTAGTTCCGCGTAGGAATATGTCTACCGCACCACTAATGGTACTATTTGTTCATAGTGCGTATATATACTGCGCTATTAAAGTAGAGCTTCCTTTTAGTCCAGTTCCTTACCCTCCAACAGAGTGACAGACGCAAAAGCCTCCCCGCAAACCACGTGTGGGCAGTAAGGCCAATTCGGCCCAGTATCGGCATTGAGACATCGTGTATATTAATATTTGAATAGTCATATTTGGCACTATATCGTCGAGTTGGACGTATTCTATTAAGCTAATAATAGTCTATTCATATATAGTGCCTCGTGCGGTAAGAGTTCTATAGTAAGCAGCACCCCCATCGTTTCGGGCATCAGCTGGACGCTTATCCAGGGTGGTTGACCCCACGTGAAGCTGCACCCGAGGAGCTCCAGGCCAAAGAGCGAGTGGACCTGTATATTGGATTATTCTACCGACGACGGCGAGCCTTCCCCGGCTTGGATTATGCTTTGAGTACTTTGATTATTCTATGGATAAAGGCCAACACTGCGGTGTGTTGGAAATACCCCCCCCGGAGAGGACGACAGGTGAGAAGACGCTCTACACGACGAGGTCGCCTCACGTCTCTCCATCGTGGACCGGAGGACGCCGGCCACAGAGAGTCCAACTGCTTTCATCTGTGGATCGAGGATCGCTGGGCACCGGGTCGCACGACTGTGGGCTCTCCCAGGATACCCTCGGCCAGACGGGATACAGCCAGACTCTACCCCCCCCCCTCCAGCTGTCCTACAAGCAGTCGGAACCTTCCCCTAGTGTATCCAGCTATATAATCATTCAAGTATCATTGCTATTGTTCCCTAAATATTCCAGGTTGTATATTTGCTTCCTGCGCAATCAGAGATTGGACATTCGATATTGATCTACCTACGAATACTCATTTGCCATAAAAGTGCATACTATTTCAAATCATAAATGTAATTAAGTGATCGTTGTACATACCTTTTGCTATGTATTATTATTAAACGCAGACTTTCGACTTGGTACATTTGTGTTGGATCCGTTTCATCAGGTGGGAGTGTTTATCATAATTATTTATACCTAGTACTGGGTGGCCAGAGTCTAAAGTACAAGAGGTAGTGGTAGTAAGTATCATATCTAACAATACAGTCAGGGAATTGTACCCCTCAGTTACAATTGGTCCTTCGAGCCGGAGGGTAATCAGTGTAATATTAATATAGTGTTATTAATATTAAAATGGCCTATGATGAACACTCCACGAAACGATCCTCCTAACCAACAACGCCCGCGGCGCAAACGACAGCTCCCTCAGTACCTAGAGGCTTACGCTGTCAGTCAACAACCTAGTCTTCTACCAACAGTAAACGCGGTAAAACTAGAAAGTAAAATTATGTCTAACCCTAACGACCAGGCTACCCCGACCATAGAGGCCCCTATGGGTTCTAACGTAACTGACCCAGCTCACGGTGGGGACCAGGGGGAACCAGACATGACTTTACACCCCGCCAATACCGAAGAAGTAGTCCCCGACGAGTCCCGGGAGGAAGACAACACTACCGAGAGAGAACTCGGCACGGAAGAAGATGAGGAGAGCACCGTGGAGATAGAGCTCCAAGACTCCGCACGGAGTACCCCAAGGGACGGCTCCCCTATACAACCGTCTTCTCCCAGCGAGGCAGAGAGGACACTACAGCAGGCATTCCTCGTCAGCCTGAAAGCCTCTACTGAACGCGATAGACTCCAGGGTGAACGCGATCGATTGCAGATACAGCAACGGAGCGAAGAAGAGCACATACGCCTGGAAATAAGACGCATTCAGATGGAAGAGAATATGGCAAGAGACCGGGCCGACGCCCAGCGCGCCGCCACCGGTGCCCAGAGAGAATCGGATCTCACCAAGCGCGAAGCCGAGCGCGACAGAGCACAAGCGCAACTAATAGAACAGCTGATCAGAAGGACAACACCCCCTCCCTCCACCAGAGGCTCCAGGAACTCGTCTAGACATCACTCCAGGGCGGCATCCCCTAGCCGAGTAAGCGACCCTGAACTTGACCAACAGACGAGGTTTATACCCCCCGCAGACCCCCTTCCCCAACCGGTCCAAGCGAGACCCAGCCACCGGGAAGGAGCAGCATACACTGCGGAGAGGCTAAATCAGAGACGACAAGCCCTGGATGACCTAACGGAAGACGAAGAGGAAGAGGAGGAGAACCACGCCCGACGACAGCACAGTACTCTACCGGACCAGGAGGTCCAGTACAGCCCAGGCTATACCCCCGCGGAGCTGCGCTACAGACCCCCGACGCTATTCACGGGTGAGCACGACGCACGACCCGCACCGAGGAACAGCACCTGGACCAGCGGGCCATGGTACACAGCCGGTACCAGCCCACGCCAAGGAGCAGGAGGAGACTCGCCTAGGAGGCCTCTCCCCCAACGCTCGCCGATGTATCAACAATCCGCGTCATACATTGGCACACCTATGGTACCAGACTTCACCCAGGAGAACCGGGCCCAGTATACGGAGCTCCGCATGTGTCTGGAGACAATGTTGGTGGATGTCATTGATGAACGCCATAAATACGCGATACTACTGAAGCATTTAAAGGTACCCCGCGCGCACAACATAGCGCTCGCCTACGCCACTTCCACGACCCCATACACCGCAGCGCTGGTAGCGTTGGACCAGAGATATGGACGTATATGGGATTACGTGATCCAGGAGATCAGGCACATCGACCGCCTACCCCCAGCAACAGACAATCGAGCACTGGACGACCTGTCCATCAGAGTGCAGTCCCTAGTAGGGATGCTGGGAGCGCAGAGGGAAAAGGGTAGGCATGAACTATACGCCAACTCAAATGTAGAGAGGATCTTGGAGAAGCTACCGCCCGCCCGACAGGAGCGCTTTAGGTGGCAGAGAGACCACCGAGACCCTAATGGCCCCGAACCGAACCTCCTCGATCTAGCCGACTTCCTGGCGAGAGAAGTCAGCAGCTTACGGCTAGATACATTCGGACGGAGCACCCCTGGCTCCAGAGAAGGAACCAGGAGACTAAATGATGGAAGAAGATCGGTGACTGTCATGCACCAATCGGAGTCAGTGCCAAGCAGTAGGAGCCACAGTACCCCCTCAAGAAAGGAGAAGTGGAAGATAGTGTGCCCCTACTGTGAGAAAGAACACTGGCTGTCACAATGTGACTCATTCCCCAAGATGAATGCGGAGGAAGCGAGTCAATGGATAAAGTCCAACAGACGCTGTTTTCGCTGTGCGCGATCACACATGGCAGCCGAATGCCGCTTAAAGAAAAAGTGCAGTCGGTGCGATGGAGCCCATCTGGACATACTCCACGACAGTAACAGACGGCGGCCTCCACCCGCACCATCAAGCAGCAAGGCAAGCGTCATGCACATCGACCCCGCCAGCAGCAGCGGAGCCAGAGTGCTCTTAAAGGTAGTCCGTGTGACATTGAGCTACCAGAATAAAGTCATGGACACTTACGCCGTCCTTGATGACGGGTCAGAGAAGACCCTTCTGCTCGCGTCCGCTGCGGCCCAGCTAGGGCTGCGGGGGAGCGAAAACCAAATGACAATTCGGACAATAAGAAGAGATTTGAAAACGATAAAGGGCGAGAATGTCTCATTCTCTATCGCAGCAAGCGGCCAGCCCGAGCGACGGTACAGGATTACAGACGCTTTCACCAGCCAAGAAATAGGACTCTCGCGGTACACATACCCCGTAGCCAAGCTGATGGAGAAATATGTACATCTACGCAAGCTACCGATCCCACTCATAGACGGTGCTACCCCGACACTGTTGATAGGCTCCGACCATGCAGACCTCATTGTCCCGATAGACCGGGTTCATACCGGACCCAGAGGCTGTCCTGCAGCAGTCGAGACCCGCCTAGGATGGACTCTCCAAGGCCCACTCGCCAAATCTCTCAACCGAACCACAGCCACTAGCTGTCTCCACTCCCGAGTCACAGAGGGAGATACCGCACTCCTGCAGCATGTAGAGAGGCTATGGACCTTAGAACAAATGCCCTTTAAGAACGAAAAGAAAGACATTCGCTCTAAAGATGACATCTACGCCATTAACCTCCTCGAGACGGGAACAAAGAGAGTCCCAGTCAGCGGCGTGTTGAGATACGCCACGCCACTCCTGCGGCGGGAAGGGATGCCTACCTTTCACGCAAAGAAAGACGCCACAGAGCGGTACCTACTAAACACAGAGCGGCGCTTAGCCAAGGACCCCGCCCAAGAAAGTGTATACCGCGCTGAGATTGAGAAGCTCATCACAGCGGGACACGTCACAAAGATTGACATTAAAGAGGCCGACCAGACGACTGAATCGTGGTACGTGCCCCACCACAAGGTTCATCACAACGGCAAAGACCGCATCGTGTTTAACTGCAGCTACCAGATCGGATCCCAAAATCTGAATAAAGAACTATTGCCCGGTCCTACACTCGGCCCCTCCCTACTAGGCGTACTACTCCGCTTCCGCCAGGACAAGGTGGCTATCAGCGGGGATATCAAAGGGATGTTCCTGCAGGTGAGATTAGTAGAGGAGGACAAGCCCCTGTTGCGGTTCCTATGGAGAGAGAGGCCAGGAGATGAGCACCCAGCCATCTACCAATGGGAGGTCCTCCCTTTCGGAACTACATGCAGCCCATGCTGTGCTACATTTGCACTACAGAGACATGTCGCAGAGGACCCAGCAGCGGACGAAGAGGTGTGAAGAACAGCTTCTACGTAGATATCTGTCTACAAAGCGTTTCGACCCAGGAAGAAGCCGAGGCTCTCCTACTTAAACTCCGCGCCTCTCTGATCAAAGGCGGCTTTGATCTCAGGCAGTGGGCCAGCAGCGATCCGCACGTACTGCGCAGCCTCTCCTCCGCGGACAAGGCAGCGAGCAGCGAGACCTGGATGGCCACAATCCCAGGAGAAGCCCAAGAGATGACACTAGGACTAGTGTGGCGCTTCAAAACAGATTCGCTCCACTATAGACACAAACCCCTGACCACGGAGCAGGGAAGGTCGACGGCAATACCGACCACCAGACGGAGTGTGTACAGAACACTCGCCCGACAATATGACCCGTTAGGCTGTATACTACCGTACACCACCAGGGCAAAGATGATTGTACGAGCATTGTGGGACAAGGACCAGGGCTGGGACGACCCCATTCCCGCACACCTTGCATCCACCTGGAGAGAGTGGGAGATGGAACTCCACTCACTCCCAGGCGTTAATATACGCCGAAGCTACTTCCCACCCACGGTGAGGCCAGAGACATGTAAAATGGATTTACACGTCTTCAGTGACGCCTCCGAGGTCGCCTACGGATCAGTAGCCTACTTGCGGGCCCAAGAAGAGGGGGGAGAGATCTACACAGCATTCATCCTCGCCCGCTCGAGAATAGCCCCACGCAAGCAACAGTCTATCCCACGTCTAGAGCTCTGCGCAGCCCTCGCAGGAGCGCATCTAGCCACGCTCATCCAACGTGAGCTCACCATTCCGGTGCATAGAACAATCCTGTGGTCAGATTCCACGACAGTACTCGCCTGGATCAAATCGGATTCATGCAAATACAAAGTCTTCGTGGGAGTCAGAGTCACTGAGATTCAAGAGTTAACCGGAGAGTTAACCGGAGAAGCAAACTGGCGCTATGTTGATACAAAACACAACCCAGCTGACGTCATCACCCGGGGAATGTCCCTAGATGACTTAACCCGTCATAACATCTACAGTGACGGACCAGCATTCCTCAAGCTCCCGGAAGGAGATTGGCCCACGCCCACCCCGAGGGAAGCAAGTGACGAGGAGGCTGAGAATAAGAAACCCATGTTCTGTGGATTGAGCACTGTTGTCTCCGCAGACCCCAACATAGACGATTGCATTACCATAGAGAGTGCGCAGCAACGGACATTCCTGCGGCACCACCCAGAGATTAAGTCCCCCGCTGATATGTCAGCAGCTGACTACGAGGAAGCAGAACTGCTTCTACTGCAACGAGCCCAGAGAGACTCGTTCCCCGATGAACTAGACTGTCTACAGGGAGGAAAGCCCGTCCCATCAGACAGCAGATTGATTCATCTGGCCCCCGAGAGTGACACACATACCCTCATCAGAGTGGGTGGTCGCCTGCGGAGAGCCCCCAATTTACCGGATGACATTAAGTACCCGATCGTATTGAACAGCCGACACAAGGTCACAGAGCTGATTATAAAGAAATACGACGAGGATGTACACCACGCAGGAGCAGAGAGAGTCTTCGCGGAAATCAGACGTCGTTACTGGATACTTCAAGGAAGAGAGGCGGTGCGACGCTTCCAGCGAACCTGTCTAGACTGCCGAAAGTGGCGCGCGCAGCCCAGCATACCACGGATGGCTGACCTACCTCCATGTCGCCTCCGACTCGGCGACAAGCCATTCCACTCAACAGGCATGGACTGTTTTGGCCCGCTGCACATAAAGAAAGGAAGAGGCACCGAGAAGCGGTGGGGTATTGTATTCAAATGCATGACCACCAGAGCGATACATATCGAGCTCCTTCCGACCATGAGCGCAGACTCATTCCTTATGGCCTTCCGAAGATTCACATCACGGAAAGGAAAACCGTCTACATTATTGTCCGATCACGGGACAAACTTCAAAGGCGGAGAAAGAGAGCTGAGGGAGAGCTTCCAAGCTATGGGCCCAGAACTTAAGACCCACCTCGCTCCAGCCCAGATTGACTTCCAATTCAACCCCCCAAACGCACCCCACTTCGGTGGAACTTGGGAACGAGAAGTACGTTCTATAAAGACAGCCCTGTACGCAGTACTTGGGGCCCAGACTGTGGCGGAAGAAGTCCTAATGACAGTCCTCACGGAGATTGAGGGAGTATTGAACTCAAAGCCCCTCGGTTACGTCTCCAGTGATGTAGCAGATGTCGACCCAGTCACCCCCAACACCCTCCTGATGGGGCGGCTAGATCCCGCGTTACCCCAGACAATGTACCGGCCTGAAGAAGCGAACGGCCGACGAATGTGGAGGTACAGCCAAGTATTAGCCGACAAGTTTTGGAGCAGTTTCCTACTGCACTACCTACCGTCTCTACAGACCCGCCAGAAGTGGGTAAAAGAGAGAGACAATTTGACGGAAGGAACAGTCGTCATGATTATTGACCAGTCACTACCCAGAGCTATGTGGCCGGCTGGCCGCGTAAGCAAAGTGATCACCGGTGCCGATGGCAAGGTCCGAGCAGCTGAAGTACTCGTCCAGGGGCGCATTTACACCCGTCCTGTGGCGAGGCTCATAGAACTGCCCCGACTCCCAGACACAATCGATGATGACCATGACCCTATGACTTTGTGAGTTGACTGACCCTTACAGCGAACCCTTGAGTGGTAGACAGTGCGGTTAATCTGTCTCTGCTTAACTAATTGGGTTGGGACCAATTAGGGGGCGGCTGTTCTGAAGGATCAGATTAAACCGAATATATATATTTATTTATATATATATATTTAATTGTATTTGTATATCCCCTGATATCCCTTGTATATTCCTTGTACAATATGCATTGAATATCCCTTCTAGTCTACTGAACATCCCATAATAGTCTCCATTCTACCATTGGACGAGACCTTGGTGCCAGGTCGCCATACCCCTCAGACCAGGTTCAATCGTACCGCTCAACATGTATGGACAAGTCCTAGTTCCGCGTAGGAATATGTCTACCGCACCACTAATGGTACTATTTGTTCATAGTGCGTATATATACTGCGCTATTAAAGTAGAGCTTCCTTTTAGTCCAGTTCCTTACCCTCCAACAGAGTGACAGACGCAAAAGCCTCCCCGCGAACCACGTGTGGGCAGTAAGGCCAATTCGGCCCAGTATCGGCATTGAGACATCGTGTATATTAATATTTGAATAGTCATATTTGGCACTATATCGTCGAGTTGGACGTATTCTATTAAGCTAATAATAGTCTATTCATATATAGTGCCTCGTGCGGTAAGAGTTCTATAGTAAGCAGCACCCCCATCGTTTCGGGCATCAGCTGGACGCTTATCCAGGGTGGTTGACCCCACGTGAAGCTGCACCCGAGGAGCTCCAGGCCAAAGAGCGAGTGGACCTGTATATTGGATTATTCTACCGACGACGGCGAGCCTTCCCCGGCTTGGATTATGCTTTGAGTACTTTGATTATTCTATGGATAAAGGCCAACACTGCGGTGTGTTGGAAATACCCCCCCCGGAGAGGACGACAGGTGAGAAGACGCTCTACACGACGAGGTCGCCTCACGTCTCTCCATCGTGGACCGGAGGACGCCGGCCACAGAGAGTCCAACTGCTTTCATCTGTGGATCGAGGATCGCTGGGCACCGGGTCGCACGACTGTGGGCTCTCCCAGGATACCCTCGGCCAGACGGGATACAGCCAGACTCTACCCCCCCCCCCTCCAGCTGTCCTACAAGCAGTCGGAACCTTCCCCTAGTGTATCCAGCTATATAATCATTCAAGTATCATTGCTATTGTTCCCTAAATATTCCAGGTTGTATATTTGCTTCCTGCGCAATCAGAGATTGGACATTCGATATTGATCTACCTACGAATACTCATTTGCCATAAAAGTGCATACTATTTCAAATCATAAATGTAATTAAGTGATCGTTGTACATACCTTTTGCTATGTATTATTATTAAACGCAGACTTTCGACTTGGTACATTTGTGTTGGATCCGTTTCATCAGGTGGGAGTGTTTATCATAATTATTTATACCTAGTACTGGGTGGCCAGAGTCTAAAGTACAAGAGGTAGTGGTAGTAAGTATCATATCTAACAATACAGTCAGGGAATTGTACCCCTCAGTTACAATTATACTTGTAGTTGTATTATCTGCAAGACATCGCCACCACGCAACAAGTCAAAATGCTCGCTATCTCCACTGTCTGTGTGTATACTCTGCTTTGGTCAAATCACATTCAGCATGCCCTCAGCAGGGTATATCTGCGGCTGCGGCTCTGCAGATATACCCTACTCCCTCAGCTAACCCCTTTCGTGACTGCGATGCAAGCCGGGGCTCGAATACGCATCGAATCAATGTTATAAGACATTGATATCAGGAGCTATCTGTAGCTACTGCTAGCCGGCTAGATAACGTTAAGACAACGCCTCAGTGAACTATTTAGTTTAATGGGACATTTCGTTTTGAACAGTGAGCTAACATGAGCTAACGTGAGCTAACGGAGGTATCATGCACTACTAGACTATTGCTGGAGCATTTGTTGATATCAGGAGCTATCAGTAGCTAGCCGGCTAGATACCGTTAGACAATGCCTCATGTATTAAACTAAACGTTTTCACGATCGGCGAAAATAAAGCATTATCGGAATTCACCAATCTCATATTTATACTGAATATCGGCCGATACCGATCGCTGGCCGATCGATCGGGGCATCCCTAATTGAAATTTCTAATCGACT
>NC_140165.1:236614839-236624839 GCF_963971535.1 Notolepis coatsorum | reverse complement strand
ATCGTTTCGGGCAGAGAACTGGCTGCTTACCCAGGGTGGTTGACCCTATGTGAAGCTGCACCCGAGGAGCCCCAGAGCCGACGAGCGAGTGGACCTGTATACCGGATTATTCTACCGACGACAGCCCGCCTTCCCAGGCACGGATTATGCTTTGGATACTTTGATTATTCCATGGATAAAGACCCCCGACACTGCCGTGTGTTGGAACCCCCCCCCCTGGAGAGGACGCAAGGTGAGGAGACGCTCTGCAAGACGAGGTCTCTTCACGTCTCTCCCCCGTGGACCGGAGAGAGCCGGCCCACAAAGAGTCCACCTGCTTTCATCTGTGGTCCAAGGATCGCCGGCGCATTGAACGGCACTACAGTGGGTTCACCTGGGATACCCTTGGCCGGACGAGGCAGCTGGATTCTACCCCCCCCCCCCTCCTACTCCTGTCGGCTTACAAGCGACCGGATTAACCCCCTCTAGTGTATCCAGCCTATAATCATTAAAGTATCATTGCTGTTATTCCTTAACTATTCCAGGTCGTATATTTACCACCTGCGCCTTCAGAGATTGGACATTCTCTATTGATATACCGACGAATACTCCTTGCCATAAAAGTGCATACTATTTCAATTCATAAATGTAATTAAGTGATTAAGTGCTTATTCTACACACCATCGCTGTGTAGGAAATAAAGACCTGTTTCTAATTCGTACATTTGTGTTGGATCCGTTTCATCTACGTGAGAGTGTTCATGATAATATATTTATGCCGTGTACTGGGTGGCCGAATATTAAGTACAAAGGTAGTGGTAGTAAGTATCATATCTAGTAATACAGTCAGGGAATTGTACCCCTCAGTTACAATTGGTCCTTCGAGCCGGATGGTAATTAGTGTAATATTAATATAGTGTTATTAATATTGAAATGGCCTATGATGAACACTCCACGAAACGATCCTCCTAACCAACGCCCGCAGCGCGAACGACGGCTCCCTCAGTACTTAGAGGCTTACGCTGTCAGTCAACAACCTAGTCTTCTACTAACAGTAAACGCGGTAAAACTAGAAAGTAAAAGTATGTCTAACCCCAACGCCCAGACTACCCCGACCATAGAGGCCCCTACGGGCTCTAATGTAACTGACCAAGTTCACGGTGGGGACCAGTGGGAACCAGACATGACTTCACACCCCGCCAGTACTGAAGAAGTAGTCCCCGATGAGTCCCGGGAGGAATACAACGCTACCGAGAGAGAACTCGGCACGGAAGAAGACGGGGAGAGCACCGTGGAGATAGAACTCCAAGGCTCCGCAAGGAGTACCCGGAGGGAAGGCTCCCCTATACAACCGCCTTCTCCCAGCGAGGCAGAGAGGACCCTACAGCAGGCCTTCCTCATCAGCCTGAACGCCGCTGCTGAACGCGACCGACTGCAGATCCAGCAGCGAAGCGAACACGAGCAGATACGTCTAGAAATAAGACGCATTCAGATGGAAGAGAATGTGGCCCGAGAACGAGCCGGTGCTCAACGGGACGCAGCGCGCGACAGACAGCAGTCGCAACTAATAGAACAGCTGATCAGACGGACAACACCCTCTCCCTCCGCCAGAGGCTCCAGGAACTCGTCTAGACACACCTCCAGGGCGGCATCCCCTAGCCGAGTAAACAACCCTGAACTTGACCAACAGACGAGGTCTATACCCCCCACAGACCACCTCCCCCCACCGGTCCAAGCGAGACCTAGCAACCGGGAAGGAGCAGCATATCCTGTGGAGAGGCTAAACCAGAGACTACAAGCACTGGATGACCTAACTGAAGACGAAGAGGAAGAGGAGGAGAACCACGCCCGAAGACAGCACAGTACTCTACCGGACCAGGAGGTCCGGTACAGCCCAGGCTATACTCCCGCGGAGCTGCGCTACAGACCCCCGACTCTATACACGGGTGAGCACGACGCACGACCCGCACCGAGGAACAGCACCTGGACAAGCGGGCCATGGTACACTGCCGGTACCAGCCCATACCAAGGAGCGGGAGGAGACTCGCCTAGGAGGCCTCTCCCCCAACGCTCGCCGATGTATCCACAGTCAGCGTCATACATTGGCACGCCTATGGTACCCGACTTCACCCAAGAGAACCGGGCCCAGTATACAGAACTCCGCATGTGTCTGGAGACCATGTTGGTGGATGTATTGGATGAACGCCACAAATACGCCATCCTACTGCAGCACTTAAAGGTACCCCGCGCACATAATATAGCGCTCGCCTACGCGACTTCCACCACTCCATACACAGCAGCGCTGGTAGCATTGGACCAGAGGTATGGGCGCATATGGGATTACGTGATCCAGGAGATCCGACACATCGACCGCTTACCCCCAGCAATAGACAATCGAGCACTGGACGACCTGTCCATCAGAGTGCAGTCCCTGGTAGGGATGTTGGGAGCGCAAAGAGAGAAGGGGAAGTATGAACTTTACGCCAACTCAAATGTGGAAAGGATTCTGGAGAAGCTGCCGCCCGCTCGTCAGGAGCGCTTTAGGCGGCAGAGGGACCACAGAGACCCGAATGGCCCCGAACCGAACCTCCTCGATCTAGCAGACTTCCTGGCGAGAGAAGTCAGCAGCCTACGGCTAGATACATTCGGACGGAGCACCCCTGGCTCCAGAGAAGGAACCAGACGACTAAATGATGGAAGAAGATCGGTGACTGTGATGCACCAATCGGAGTCAGTACCGAGCAGCAGGAGCCACAGTACCCCCTCCAGAACGGAGAAGTGGAAGATAGTGTGCCCCTACTGTGAGAAAGAACACTGGCTAGCGCAATGTGACTCCTTCCCCAAGCTGAACGCGGAGGAAGCAGGTCAATGGATAAAGTCCAACAAGCGCTGTTTTCGCTGTGCGCGCTCACACATGGCAGCCGAATGCCGCTTAAAGAAAAGGTGCACCAAGTGCGATGGAGCCCATCTGGACATACTTCACGACAGTAACAGACGGCGCCCTTCACCTGCACCATCCAGCCGCAAAGCGAGCGTCATGTACATCGATCCCGCCAGCAGCAGTGGAGCCCGAGTACTCCTAAAAGTAGTGCGTGTGACACTAAGCCACCAGAATAAAGTCCTGGACACTTACGCCGTCCTCGATGACGGGTCAGAGAAGACCCTGCTGCTCGCCTCCGCTGCGGCCCAGCTAGGGCTGCGGGGAAGCGAAACCCAAATGACAATTCGGACAATAAGACGAGATTTGAAGACGATAAAGGGCGAGAATGTCTCATTCTCTATCGCAGCAAGCGGCCAGCCTGAGCGACGGTACCAGATTGCAGACGCTTTCACCAGCCAAGAAATAGGACTGTCGCGGTACACATACCCCGTCGCCAAGCTGATGGAGAAATATGCACATCTGCGCAAGTTACCGATCCCGCTCATAGACAATGCTATGCCGACCCTGTTGATAGGCTCCGACCATGCAGACCTCATTGTCCCGATAGACCGGGTTCATACCGGACCCCGAGGCTGCCCTGCAGCAGTCGAGACCCGTTTGGGATGGACTCTCCAAGGCCCGCTCGCCAAATCTCTCAACCAAAGTACAGCCACTAGATGTCTCCACTCCCGAGTCACAGAGGGAGAAACCGCACTCCTGCAACACGTAGAGCGGCTATGGAGCTTGGAACAAATGCCCTTTAAGAATGGAAAGAAAGACATTCGCTCTAAAGATGACATTTACGCCATTCACCTCCTCGAGACAGGGACCAAGAGAGTCCCGGTCAACGGCGTGTTGAGATACGCCACGCCACTCCTGCGGCGAGAAGGAATGCCTACTTTCCACGCTAAGACAGACGCCATAGAACGGTACCTGCTGAACACGGAGCGGCGCTTAGCCAAGAACCCCGCCCAAGAGAGTGTATACCGCGCTGAGATTGAGAAGCTCATCACAGCGGGACACGTCACAAAGATGGACATTAAAGAGGCTGACCAGACCACTGAATCGTGGTACGTGCCCCACCACAAGGTCCATCACAACGGTAAAGACCGCATAGTATTTAACTGCAGCTACCAGATCGGATCCCAAAATCTGAATAAAGAGTTACTGCCCGGTCCCACACTCGGCCCCTCCCTACTCGGCGTTCTACTCCGCTTCCGCCAGGAAAAGGTGGCCATCAGCGGGGACATTAAAGGAATGTTCCTGCAGGTGAGATTAGTAGAGGCGGACAAGCCCCTGTTACGGTTCCTATGGAGAGAGAAGCCAGGAGATGAGCACCCAGCCATCTACCAATGGGAAGTCCTCCCCTTCGGAACGACGTGCAGCCCCTGCTGTGCGACATTTGCACTACAGAAACATGTAGCAGAGGACCCAGCAGCGGACGAAGAGGTCCGACACAGCGTAAAGAACAGCTTCTACGTAGACAACTGTCTACAAAGCCTTTCAACCCAGGAAGAAGCCGAGGCTCTCCTGATTAAACTCCGCGCCTCATTGATCAAAGGCGGCTTTGATCTCAGGCAGTGGGCCAGCAGCGATCCGCAAGTACTGCGCAGCCTCTCCTCCGAGGACAAGGCAGCCAGCAGCGAGACCTGGATGGCTACAATCCCGGGAGAAGCCCAGGAGATGACCCTGGGATTGGTGTGGCGATTCAAAACAGATTCGCTTCACTACAGACACAAGCCCCTGACTACGGAGCAGGGAAGGCCGGCGGCGGCGCCGACCACCAGACGGAGTGTGTACACAACACTCGCCCGACAATATGACCCGCTAGGATGTATTCTACCGTACACCACCAGGGCAAAAATGATTGTACGAGCATTGTGGGACAAGGACCAGGGCTGGGACGACCCCATTCCCGCACACCTTGCATCCACCTGGAGAGAGTGGGAGATGGAGCTCCACTCACTCCCAGGCGTTAATATGCGCCGAAGCTACTTCCCACCCACGGTGAGGCCAGAGACATGTAAAATGGACTTACACGTCTTCAGTGACGCCTCAGAGGTCGCATACGGATCAGTAGCCTACTTACGGGCCCAAGACCAGGGGGGAGAGATCTACACAGCATTTGTCCTCGCCCGCTCGAGAATAGCCCCACGCAAGCAACAATCTATCCCACGTCTAGAGCTCTGCGCAGCCCTAGCCGGAGTGCACCTAGCCACGCTCATCCAACGTGAGCTCACCATACCGGTGTCTAGAACAATCCTGTGGTCAGATTCCACGACGGTACTCGCCTGGATCAAATCGGACTCATGCAAGTACAAAGTCTTCGTGGGAGTCAGAGTCACTGAGATTCAAGACTTAACCGAAGAGTTAACCGGAGAAACAGAGTGGCGCTACGTTGATACAAAACAGAACCCAGCTGACGTCATCACCCGGGGGATGCCCCTGGATGACCTCACCCGTCGCAATGTCTACAGTGACGGCCCCGCATTCCTAAGACTCCCGGAAGGACAGTGGCCCATGCCTATCCCGAGGGAAGCAAGTCCAGAGGAGGTGGAAATTAAGAAGTCTGTGTTCTGTGGATTGAGCACCGTAGCCTCCACCGACCCTAACATAAACGATTGCACGTCCATAGAGAGTGCACAACAAAGAACATTCCTGCGGTACCACCCGGAGTGCAAGTTCCCCGCTGATATGTCAGCAGCTAACTACGAGGAAGCAGAATTGCTTCTACTGCAGCGAGCCCAGAGAGACTCGTTCCCCGATGAATTGGCCTGTCTACAGGGAGGAAAGCCCGTCCCTTCCGACAGCAGATTAATTCACCTGGCCCCCGAGAGCGACGCTCATACCCTCATCAGAGTGGGTGGTCGCCTACGCAGAGCCCCCAATCTACCGGATGACATTAAATACCCGATCGTATTGAACAGCCGACACAAGGTCACAGAGCTGATTATAAAGAAATACGATGAGGATGTACATCACGCAGGAGCAGAAACAGTCCTCACGGAGATTGAGGGAGTACTTAACTCGAAGCCCCTCGGATATGTCTCCAGTGATGCGGCGGATATCGACCCAGTTACCCCCAACACACTCCTGATGGGGCGGCTAGATCCTGCATTACCCCAGACAATGTACCGGCCTGAAGAAGCGAACGGCCGACGAATGTGGAGGTACAGCCAAGTATTAGCCGACAAGTTTTGGAACAGTTTCCTACTGCACTACCTACCGTCTCTACAGACCCGCCAGAAGTGGGTAAAGGAGAGAGACAATTTGACAGAAGGAACAGTCGTCATGATTATTGATCAATCACTGCCCAGAGCTATGTGGCCGGCCGGCCGCGTAAGCAAAGTGATCACCGGTGCCGACGGCAAGGTCCGAGCAGCTGAAGTGCTCGTCCAGGGTCGCACTTACACCCGTCCCGTGGCAAGGCTCATAGAACTGCCTCGACTCCCAGACACAATCGATGATGACCATGACCCTACAACCCTATGACTTTGTGAAGTTGACTGACCCCTACAGCAAACCCTTATGTGTAAATAGACAACGCGATTAATCTGTCTCTGTTTAACTGATTAGGTCTGGGACCTATTCAGGGGGTGGCTGTTGTGAAGGGCCAGATTAAACCGAATATATATATTTATTTATATATATATATTTAATTGTATTTGTATATTCTCTAATATTCCCTGATATCCCTTGTATATTCCTTGTACAATATGCATTGAATATCCATTCTAGCCTACTGAACATCCCATAATAGTCTCCATTCTACTATTGGTCGAGACCTTGGTGCCAGGCTGCCATACCCCTCAGACCCAGTTCAAACGTACCGCTCGACGTGTACGAACAAGTCCTAGTTCCGCGTAGGAATTTGGCTACCGCACCACTAATGGGACTATTTGTTCATAGTGCGTATATATACTGCGCTACTAAAGTAGGACTTTCTTTTCAGTCCAGTTTCTTACCCTCCAATAGAGTCACAGACGTAAAGCCTCCCCGCGACGCCACGTGTGGGAGTAAGGCCAAGTTCGGCCTACCATCGGTATTGAGACATCGTGTATATTAATATTTGAATAGTCATATTTGGCACTATATCGTCGAGTTGGACGTAGTCTATTAAGCTAATAATAGTCTGTTAATATATAGTGCTTCGTGCGGTGAGAATACTACCGTAGTCAGTACCCCATCGTTTCGGGCAGAGAACTGGCTGCTTACCCAGGGTGGTTGACCCTATGTGAAGCTGCACCCGAGGAGCCCCAGAGCCGACGAGCGAGTGGACCTGTATACCGGATTATTCTACCGACGACAGCCCGCCTTCCCAGGCACGGATTATGCTTTGGATACTTTGATTATTCCATGGATAAAGACCCCCGACACTGCCGTGTGTTGGAACCCCCCCCCCTGGAGAGGACGCAAGGTGAGGAGACGCTCTGCAAGACGAGGTCTCTTCACGTCTCTCCCCCGTGGACCGGAGAGAGCCGGCCCACAAAGAGTCCACCTGCTTTCATCTGTGGTCCAAGGATCGCCGGCGCATTGAACGGCACTACAGTGGGTTCACCTGGGATACCCTTGGCCGGACGAGGCAGCTGGATTCTACCCCCCCCCCCCCCTCCTACTCCTGTCGGCTTACAAGCGACCGGATTAACCCCCTCTAGTGTATCCAGCCTATAATCATTAAAGTATCATTGCTGTTATTCCTTAACTATTCCAGGTCGTATATTTACCACCTGCGCCTTCAGAGATTGGACATTCTCTATTGATATACCGACGAATACTCCTTGCCATAAAAGTGCATACTATTTCAATTCATAAATGTAATTAAGTGATTAAGTGCTTATTCTACACACCATCGCTGTGTAGGAAATAAAGACCTGTTTCTAATTCGTACATTTGTGTTGGATCCGTTTCATCTACGTGAGAGTGTTCATGATAATATATTTATGCCGTGTACTGGGTGGCCGAATATTAAGTACAAAGGTAGTGGTAGTAAGTATCATATCTAGTAATACAGTCAGGGAATTGTACCCCTCAGTTACAACTACTGAGTAATAGTGTGAATCAGATGTATGTACAGAGTTGTAATATAAATATGCACAGTGATACAGGTATAAAGACAGTATGGTAGTAGTCATACTGGACAGCCAAGTAACTAGTAAGATTAGGTAAGGGATATGTAACCAGCACGGACTACAACATATGCCGTATATAATGGCAGTTAGTGTACCTTGTGTATACTGTTTACCTTTACTCTAACTCATAGTTTATATTCAGATAAAAAATCTTTATTGCCTATATTTATTGTAACATATAATAAAACCAATAGGGCATACAGACCCTCATCTGCACCTTTGTTTACACAGTTTATTCGTCTCATATTTCTTTAGTTAATTACATTGTTTACACTGTTTATATTCAGATCAAATTTGATTGCCTATATGTATGTCCTTCTACTATTACCCTGCCCATACCTGTACCTCTAGGAGCTGCCCAGTACAACCACAGTCTGACACTTGACCACTGGGAGATGCCCAGTACAACCACAGTCTGACACTGTTGACCACTGGGAGATGCCCAGTACAACCACAGTCTGACACTGTTGACCACTGGGAGCTGCCCAGTACAACCACAGTCTGACACTGTTGGCCACTGAGCAACTCCACTGGAGCAGTTGGGGGTTAAGTGCCTAGCTCAAGGGCACTTCAGTAGTTGGTATTGAGGGACAGGAGAGAGTTATTCATTCACTTCTCCATCCAGATTGTTCCTGCCAGTCCGGGGGATTGAACCAGCGACCTTCCGGTCACTGCAGATAATGCCATATAAGTCACAAGTTGATGCTACCCACATGATCTAGTGTAAACCTACACCACACTGCACACACACTGTGGTCATATTGCCGTGAATCCAGCGCTGCTGTTGCCGTCTACCTGGGTTTCTCTCCGGTTCCTATCTGGCAGATGATAGAATCCATCCACATGATCTGATCTCGGACCACGCCGAAGAACCTCAGCTTGTCGGTCGCCGTGGTGATCTGCACCCGGCACTCCTCGCAGGACGTCAGCAGCTCCTTCCATGACTGCATCACCTCCTGCTCGCGGCAGGCGATGGCCTCCGCCTTCTCCCCGGCGTACACCGTCCTCAGCTGGGCGGCGCTCTCCTGCAGCTGACGCACCTACAGGGGGGAGAGAGAGGCGGAAGTAGACGTAGACAAAGAAAGGTCAACAATTTTCTGCACATGATGTATGAACCACACAGCTGCCACAACTGATGCCGTGACCCAAAGTGCCCTGTTGGCTAGACCTGACAGAGCAGCTGGTGGCTAGATAGACCTGACAGAGCAGCTGGTGTCTAGATAGACCTGACAGAGCAGCTGGTGGCTAGATAGACCTGACAGAGCAGCTGGTGGCTAGATAGACCTGACAGAGCAGCTGGTGGCTAGATAGACCTGACAGAGCAGCTGGTGGCTAGATAGACCTGACAGAGCAGCTGGTGGCTAGATAGACCTGACAGAGCAGCTGTTGGCTAGATAGACCTGACAGAGCAGCTGGTGGCTAGATAGACCTGACAGAGCAGCTGTTGGCTAGATAGACCTGACAGAGCAGCTGGTGGCTAGATAGACCTGACAGAGCAGCTGTTGGCTAGATAGACCTGACAGAGCAGCTGGTGGCTAGATAGACCTGACAGAGCAGCTGGTGGCTAGATAGACCTGACAGAGCAGCTGGTGGCTAGATAGACCTGACAGAGCAGCTGGTGGCTAGATAGACCTGACAGAGCAGCTGGTGGCTAGATAGACCTGACAGAGCAGCTGGTGGCTAGATAGACCTGACAGAGCAGCTGGTGGCTAGATAGACCTGACAGAGCAGCTGGTGGCTAGATAGACCTGACAGCAGGAATTCAAAGCAACCCCAGAGCATTTTCTCCTCTCTCTATTTCTAAATGCTAATTGACATGTATTCACACAGTGGCCATTTTGCTTTTATGTCATGCTCAGGTTGGGATTCATTTCCACCTCAGGCCATTTTGATATTACGCCGTGATCAGGTTGGGATTCCTTTCCACCTCAGGCCATTTCGCTATTATGTCATGCTCAGGTTGGGATTCCTTT
>NC_140165.1:236602339-236609839 GCF_963971535.1 Notolepis coatsorum | reverse complement strand
TGAGAGACAGACTCAGATTCACTGTGAGACAGACTCAGATTCACTGAGAGACAGACTCTGATTCACTGAGAGACAGACTCAGATTCACTGAGAGACAGACTCAGATTCACTGTGAGACAGACTCAGATTCACTGAGAGACAGACTCTGATTCACTGAGAGACAGACTCAGATTCACTGAGAGACAGACTCAGATTTACGGAGAGACAGACTCTGATTCACTGAGAGACAGATTCAGATTCACTGAGAGACAGACTCTGATTCACTGAGACAGACTCTGATTCACTAAGAGACAGATTCACTGAGAGACAGACTCTGATTCACTGAGAGACAGATTCACTGAGAGACAGACTCTGATTCACTGAGAGACAGATTCACTGAGAGACGGATTCACTGAGAGACAGATTCAGATTCACTGAGAGACAGACTCTGATTCACTGAGAGACAGATTCAGATTCACTGAGAGACAGACTCAGATTCACTGAGAGACGGATTCACTGAGAGACAGACTCTGATTCACTGAGAGACAGACTCAGATTCACTGAGAGACGGACTCTGATTCACTGAGAGACAGATTCACTGAGAGACAGACTCTGATTCACTGAGAGACAGACTCTGATTCACTGAGAGACAGACTATGATTCACTGAGAGACAGATTCACTGAGCGACAGACTCAGATTCACTGAGAGACAGATTCACTGAGAGACAGACTCTGATTCACTGAGAGACAGACTCTGATTCACTGAGAGACAGACTCTGATTCACTGAGAGACAGACTCTGATTCACTGAGAGACAGACTCTGATTCACTGAGAGACGGACTCTGATTCATTGAGAGACAGATTCACTGAGAGACAGACTCTGATTCACTGAGAGACAGACTCTGATTCACTGAGAGACAGACTCTGATTCACAGTGAGACAGACTCTGATTCATTGAGAAACTATATGTGTGCCTGTGTGTGTGCATGTGCATGTCTGTGTAGCTATATGTGTGTGTGTGTGTGTGTGTGTGTATATATATAGCAGGAGCTACACATGATGAACGAGGAGAAGGGGAAGGTGTGTGTGTGTGTGTGTGTGTGTGTGTGTGTGTGTGTGTGTGTGTGTGTGTGTATATGTACTGTATTTGTAAATCTGGTTGTAAAGTGTCACAGCCAACTAAGTGACACTGGGTAGTATGACATCCTGATCTTATATATGATTATGGGGAATGTCTGTAGATTCTTCCTGGACAATGGAATAGAAACACGTTATGTGTGGACACATGTTGAGTGCCACAGAACAACAGTGACCCTTCTTGAAATTGACATTCCTGTTTGTTCTTTTATAACCAGTATATTCTTTATACACTTTAAAACTAAAACTCTGGTTGGAAGACAGTGATTGTGTGAATCTAACCTATTTTTAATATGCTTCAGTATTCAATTATATGCTTCTGCGTAGAGAAGAATGATTTGCTTGGTCTGTACAGATGCATCTGTCTCCCTACCTCCACATGAGCCTGCAGTAGGGAGTTAACCATAAGAATGCGACCTTGCCAGGCAGGGCCTCTTCCCGGAGCTCTCCGGCCGGCACACGCATGGTTGACCGGTTAACCCTTTGTGGGGTCTGAATGAGATGAAAAGTGAATGGACTTTCCACAGCAGAGACAAAGGGAGTCTGTTCCAGCAAAAACGTTACAATTACTTTTCAAGTTACGGCCTAGTAGAGTAGGATGGGAGGAGAGCCAGTCCCCACGTACCGTGCATTGACTGGCTGGTGAAATGACATCACAGTGACAGCGCTGTATTTGGACCAATAAGCAAAGAGATCTGGGGCCTTTATAAAGGCCAACTGGCCAGATCACAGGCAGATTTTGAGACTTTTTGGAGGGATAGGAAGATGGTGCTTGCAGACACCGGGCACAAGCCGTGCCAGATGAGATGTTTTGTTTTATACTTCTTTTAACTAAATTGGAAATTTTCCAATGAAGTCTCTTTTGTAACTTGCCTTTTCTAATTAAAAATACTTCTTTATAAATATATCTTTTTGTATCCATTCTTCTGACCAGACGGACGGGTAAGCATCGAAATGTTGTTTGCATTGTAACTTCACCCTTTGCGTTCTGATTTATGATGTAAAGACTTTAGAAACCAGCCGACAACCACGCGGTCCCGTAATGTTCCTGATTAATGATGTAAAAACTTTAGAAGTGTGGCTTTATCCATACGGAGGCCTAAGGAGAAAAATGTATATGTATATGTATACTAAAGGTGGGTTCTGTATAAATGTGATTATCAAGTAAAGCCATACAGTGGTAATACGTGAAACCGAATAAGTTAAATGGATATCCTATGAATAGGAAAAGTCCTTCTCAGTGCAAACTAGAATAAATATACTCCGCAACTCCAATCAATCAACCGCATGACTGGAGAGGACGGAGGAGTGCATGTGTGGGCCTGGGTCGATTGGGTTTAACCCCTGCAGTTTGTAGACGCATTGAGTCCTAGACATCACAGACGTCGCAGGACGCTGCTTGAAGTTGAGATGCGGACCAATGAGTTATGGGGTTATCAATCTGACCTAGGCTTATGCCGGCACTTATCACTGGTATGTCATAAATGTATATATGTAGCAGTACTGTCTATCTGTATGTCATGTGTGTCCAGGGCCGCCTCAGGGGGTGTGCGAGCAGTGCGGTCGCACAGGGCCTCGCGGGAGGGGGGCCTCGCAAAAAAATAAAAATAAAAAAATTATTTATTTTTTTTATTTATTTTTTTTATTTTTTTTTATTTTTTTTTTATTTTTTTGCGAGGCCCCCTTCCTGCGAGGCCCTTTTTCATCACAGACCTAAAATCTAGTTTTGCTTATATGCTTATATATTTCACATTAGACACGTTTGTAGAATGTGTCTGACTTGTTCCTGGGTCCTGCAGACATACTCACTATTGGAGCTCAGCTGGGGTTCTGCAGCAGCAGGCAGGTTTCAACGAAGGGAGTGGTTTTACTTACGTCATGTGTAGACAGTAGTACGCCCGCCGGCGCCGCGTGAGTCGAGATGCTTCCAGCGTGAGTCAGCTGCGTTTGACTATTTCATTTTCAGCGTGCAGCTTTTGACTATGCTTAGTCAAAGACGAAGACGAAGAAAGAGGTCGGTCATTATCATCATTATCAGTCGGTCGGTCGGTCACCAAGTGAACGTTGACGAAAGGCCTCTCGCTAGCGGGACAAATGGCCGGAGCCATGATGTCGGCTATTAGCTAGCTTAGCTAAATGCTAACTAGCGTTAGCTAACCTAACCTAGGAGCGAGGCGAGGCGAGTGGATGTCTTTTCAAAAGAAGGAGAAGATAACTTGTGAGCAGATAAATCTGTTAGGCAGCAATACGCCGAAAGGTGTCCAGTCTGCCGGAAAGTACTCGAAGAAGAAGAAGAAGAAATTACACCGTGGGGCCAAGAAAGTCTCCTTCCACGTTGATACTGCGTTATGGTGAGTGACCGTGAGTCAACCTATGATTATATACCCGCCGTGGATCTGACATCTCTCTTTCTCTCTCTCTGGAGCCAAACTGGTCGACTAGCTAATACTACTAGTAGCTAACGCTAACGGTGTGTGCCTGGTGGTGAGAGCACCTGGCTGTATGCATGTATACCATGACAAGGCAGCGAGAGGCCTTTCGTCAACGTGGAGACCTGTGTTGCGGCCTTTCGCCCTGCGCCCTCGTGCAGGTAACTAAGATTAATGAAAATGTCATGACATTACCCCACTCTTCCTTCCTTCCCCTCCCGAATGTTTTGTTAATAACGATGTTTTTTTCCAGGCAAAACATATGCTACTTCACAACATTTGGAGATACGACATGTGCTGTGTGTGAATGGTGTAGCTTGTGTAGCTTGTGTAGCTTGGGTAGCGTTGGGCCATTGGCCAAAGCTGTGTGTGGCCTGGTGTCTCACAGTACCTGGCTAGCCTATTTAGCTGATGTCGGCCATTGGCTCCTTGATTTGGTTCTCTGGTATACCCTGCTCTTCTTGTTGGATTTAAGTGTTGATCTTTGTCCTTTTGAATCTGTCATACATGCTCTAGTCTCTCTCTAACACACACACACATGACAAACACACATGTTCTCTCTCTCTCTCTCTCTTTCTAACACACACAGTCTGCCTATGGCGGCCTTTCTCGATGGCTAGGCTGTGCTCAAGGATCTTCAGTCACAGTGCTCAGGTATTCTGCCACTGTGTACTCTCTGTTTAGGGCCAAATAGCATTTCAATTTCTTTCCAATGTGTCTCTCTCTCTCTCTCTCTCTTTGATCTTTGTCCTTTTGAATCTGTCATACATGCTCTAGTCTCTCTCTAACACACACACACATGACAAACACATGTTCTCTCTCTCTCTCTCTGTACACTGTATATTGACTGTAGAACGGGAGCTCTCTCTCGCTCTCTCTTTTGCTATATGTTGACTGTATCATGCCCCGCCTCGGGCAGCGCTATTATTTAAGAATATGTTGACTGTATATATAAAAAAATAAAAATAAAATATATATATATATATATATATTTTTTTTTCTTTTTTTTTTACATTTGGGGGGGGGGGGGGGGGCTCGCGTTAAATCTCGCACAGGGCCTCGCATTTCTCCCAGGCGGCCCTGTGTGTGTCATATATGTTATGATGCATTGAAAATGGGGGACCCTGATGTAAACAAGACGAAAGTCTTTCTCTGGTCTGCATCCCCTTAACAATTGTGTGTATTGAGCTGTACTGTATTGTACCCATTCTGCAATCTGTTAATAAAGTTTTCAATCAATCAATCAATCAATCAATCAATCAATCAATCAATCAATCAATCAATCAATCAATCAATGTGTGTGTGTATATGTGTGTGTGTGTGTGTGTGTGCACATGTGTGTGTGTATATGTACTGTATGTAGCCTCACCAGTCTGGGTGTCCCATCTCCAGCAGCTGTCTACACTGCTGTGACAGCAGGCCGATGGTCTCAGCGTAGTCCTCGATGGTCTGCTCCAGAACCAGGTGCTTCTTCAGCAGCTGCAGCGTGCTGGGCTCATCCTGCGGGGACAGAGGGACAGAGGGACACAACACAGGTTCATCTGAGTAAACAACACAGGAACGCACTAAAGACCACGTACAAATAACAACAAAACACAAGATAATAACGGTAAAGTGTGACACGCAAGCACAAACGCCTGGCCGTGTGATTTAACACATTCACGCACACATGCTCTTAGAAGGGAGACCAAAGGTTGGAAGAGTATTGTTCCAAGAGTATGTAGCACTTAAAGAGAAGGCCCGTTTCCCAAAATTAGAATAAGCTCAGGGAACCTTAACACTTTGATTACCACTGGTGAACATGGTAAAACCCTGTTAAATGCCAGCACCCACTTCAATGATAGCGTTGTGAACGCATAATCTCTGTCTTAAATTATGGCTATGTGTCTAATCTGCCCGTCGCTTATCAATGGCTTGTTTGCAGTCAACATTGTCGAAACGGATTGTTTTTTAATCGGTTCATTTCCGTTTTATAGCATTTTGAAAAGCCCTCGTTTTTCAGGAAAATATATAGATTCCGTGATGAACGGCATTTACTGGAATAGTCATTTTTCGGCCTATTTATGAATCGTTTTCAAATAAACGCTAGATTATCGATAGTATATGTGTACTTATGCACGCTATAGAAGTGGGCTGAAATATAGATTCTCTCATTTCCTGATCAGCGCGCACACACAGACACACACACACACACACATATGGGACACGTTGATATATCTGTGAAAAAAGCTCTGATTACCCCAAGACTGGTCAAATAGATTCCTTACCTCAGATCAGATGTTATCCAAAAAGATTATTCCAATTCCTGATCGCCATTCCAAATATCAATCACGTTTATTGATTCAGCGTTGGGTGCTGGAAATACATAATCCACGCATTTCTGAGGGCCGGCGATCACTTGGTCTCTTCAGTTGGCTTGACGGAAAAGTAAAATGAGGAAACTGCCCCCCCCCCCCCCTTCATCAGTCTAAACTAATGGGGTGCAGTTACACAGGGAGAGACGATAGGGGGCGGTATCTTCCCAATTGAGCTCAGAGAGACTCTGCAACACTAGCGTGAGGCTCGATTGATGAAATATGAATTCAAATCGCCAATAAAAAAAATACAACAAACAAACGCTATATGTTGTTGGCGGCACTCAACTGGCGGCATGAACTAACGACTTATAGCGTCGTTGGCATCCAAAGTGTTAAGCATGAGAAGATCACTAATTCTACACAGAATTCTAATCCAACATTGTTTTTGGACACACACACACACACCACACACACACACACACACACACACACACACACACACACACACACACACACACACACACACACACACACACACACACCACACACACACACACACACACACACACACACACACACACACACACACACCTTCCCCTTCTCCTCGTTCATCATGTGTAGCTCCTGCTCGCTGAGCCAGGCCTCCACCTCTGCGGTGTCGAAGTAGTACTGCTGGGCCTGGTACATGGCGTCCAGCACCAGCTGTCTCCTCTCCGTCTCCGCCCACAGCAGGGACCACAGCTGGGCCAGCTGGTTCTGACCCGCGTGCACGCAGTCCGCCTCGGGACTCCGGAAGGAGGCGATGACCCCGGCCCTCTCCAGCACGTCCTCTATCCTGCTCCTGTGGCCCTGGAGCTCCCTCTGGAGAGTCTGGGAGGGCAATTAAATACAGGTACATACAGGAAACCTGAGTTTTTAAACGTACTCCATCAGTGAATCTCATAATCTCAGGATGTAAGTATACTGCACTAAGAATTGTATGTATTTTTTATGTGGCAGCCTTTATATCACTGTTTTTTGCAAGTTATGAACCGATACCAATATTGGTATCTGACATAGCACTGATATCAGGTTAAAACAGGGTATTGGTGTTGAGGATATCAGGTTAAAAAAGGGTATCAGTATTGATGATATCAGGTTAAAACAGGGTATTCGATCATTTCCTCAGTATTAAAATCATGTCAGAAGGGCAAAAGAAAAGCAAAATGGAAGACATGATTTTCTTTATTTCTTGTCACTGAATCACGTTAGATCAGAGAAACATAGAATATGTTGTCCAGTGACCAGGAACCAATGGCTCTGTCCAGTAACAGTAAGGGGTTGATGATCCAGTTTAGGACTCAGTGGTGTTGGTGCTTCATCCCGGCCGGTGTCATTCATACCTGGTTCTTCTTCATGAGCTGCTGCACGGCCTGCAGGCTGGAGCCGTGCTCCTGGGCCGTGGCCATGGGGAGGCGCTCCTGGACCCACAACTACAACACACACAGGACAGTTAGAACGTGTGTGTGTGTGTGTGTGTGTGTGTGTGTGTGTGTGTGTGTGTGTGTGTGTGTGTGTGTGTGTGTGTGTGTGTGTTGTGTGTGTGTGTGTGTGTGTGTGTGTGTGTGTGTGCGTGCGTGCGTGCGTGCGTGCGTGCGTGCGTGTGTGTGTGGTATTAG
>NC_140165.1:236578849-236602139 GCF_963971535.1 Notolepis coatsorum | reverse complement strand
CACAACACTCACCATGTAACCACAACACTCACCATGTAACCACAACACTCACCATGTAACCACAACACTCACCATCTAACCACAACACTCACCATGTAACCACAACACTCACCATCTAACCACAACACTCACCATGTAACCACAACACTCACCATCTAACCACAACACTCACCATGTAACCACAACATTCACCATCTAACCACAACACTCACCATCTAACCACAACACTCACCATGTAACCACAACACTCACCATCTAACCACAACACTCACCATGTAACCACAACACTCACCATGTAACCACAACACTCACCATCTAACCACAACACTCACCATGTAACCACAACACTCACCATCTAACCACAACACTCACCATGTAACCACAACACTCACCATCTAACCACAACACTCACCATGTAACCACAACACTCACCATGTAACCACAACACTCACCATCTAACCACAACACTCACCATGTAACCACAACACTCACCATCTAACCACAACACTGACCATGTAACCACAACACTCACCATGTAACCACAACACTCACCATCTAACCACAACACTCACCATCTAACCATAACACTCACCATCTAACCACAACACTCACCATGTAACCACAACACTCACCTTCTAACCACAACAGTAATGGTTGAAATTCAACCTGTGAACCTTTGTTGTATGTCAAATACAAATACATAAAAAAAAATATATATCAATAAATAATCAATAAATACACCAACATAACGAGCCGTGGCTTCCTGGAGCCCCAGACGCACCGTGACATGCTCGTAGTCCTGGCCCAGTTCCGGCGAGCTGGCCACCACCTCCCGCTGGGCGATCCACTGCTCCAGCTCGTCCACCTCGCGGTTCAGCTGGTAGAGCCAGTACTGCTGCTCCAGGCGGCTCTTCCGCTCCTCCACCAGGTCCTTCAGGGACACGTACAGCCGGTCCATCTGGGACTGCCGCCTGCTGATCTGCTCGCTGGGGACAGACGGACTCAGATTCACTGAGAGACAGACTCACCGTGAGACAGACTCAGACTCACCGTGAGACAGACTCAGACTCACCGTGAGACGGACTCAGATTCACTGAGAGACAGATTCAGATTCACTGAGAGACAGATTCACTGAGAGACGGACTCTGATTCACTGAGAGACAGACTCTGATTCACTGAGAGACAGACTCTGATTCACTGAGAGACAGACTCTGATTCACTGAGAGACAGACTCTGATTCACTGAGAGATGGACTCTGATTCACTGAGAGACAGACTCTGATTCACTGAGAGACAGACTCTGATTCACTGAGAGACAGACTCTGATTCACTGAGAGACAGACTCTGATTCACTGAGAGACAGATTCACTGAGAGACAGACTCTGATTCACTGAGAGACAGATTCACTGAGAGACAGACTCTGATTCACTGAGAGACGGACTCTGATTCACTGAGAGACAGACTCTGATTCACTGAGAGACAGACTCTGATTCACTGAGAGACAGACTCTGATTCACTGAGAGACGGACTCTGATTCACTGAGAGACAGACTCTGATTCACTGAGAGACAGACTCTGATTCACTGAGAGACAGATTCACTGAGAGACAGACTCTGATTCACTGAGAGACAGATTCACTGAGAGACAGACTCTGATTCAGTGAGAGACGGACTCTGATTCACTGAGAGACAGACTCTGATTCACTGAGAGACAGACTCTGATTCACTGAGAGACAGACTCTGATTCACTGAGAGACAGATTCACTGAGAGACAGACTCTGATTCACTGAGAGACAGACTCTGATTCAGTGAGAGACGGACTCTGATTCACTGAGAGACAGACTCTGATTCACTGAGAGACAGACTCTGATTCACTGAGAGATGGACTCTGATTCACTGAGAGACAGACTCTGATTCACTGAGAGACAGACTCTGATTCAGTGAGAGACGGACTCTGATTCACTGAGAGACAGACTCTGATTCACTGAGAGACAGACTCTGATTCACTGAGAGATGGACTCTGATTCACTGAGAGACAGACTCTGATTCACTGAGAGACAGACTCTGATTCACTGAGAGACAGACTCTGATTCACTGAGAGACAGACTCTGATTCACTGAGAGACGGACTCTGATTCACTGAGAGACAGACTCTGATTCACTGAGAGACAGACTCTGATTCACTGAGAGACAGACTCTGATTCACTGAGAGACAGACTCTGATTCACTGAGAGACGGACTCTGATTCACTGAGAGACAGACTCTGATTCACTGAGAGACAGACTCTGATTCACTGAGAGACAGACTCTGATTCACTGAGAGACAGACTCTGATTCACTGAGAGACGGACTCTGATTCACTGAGAGACAGACTCTGATTCACTGAGAGACAGACTCTGATTCACTGAGAGACGGACTCTGATTCACTGAGAGACGGACTCTGATTCACTGAGAGACGGACTCTGATTCACTGAGAGACAGATTCACTGAGAGACAGACTCTGATTCACTGAGAGACAGATTCACTGAGAGACAGACTCTGATTCACTGAGAGACATACTCTGATTCACTGAGAGACGGACTCTGATTCACTGAGAGACAGATTCACTGAGAGACGGACTCTGATTCACTGAGAGACAGATTCACTGAGAGACAGACTCTGATTCACTGAGAGACAGACTCTGAATCACTGAGAGACAGACTCTGATTCACTGAGAGACAGACTCTGATTCACTGAGAGACGGACTCTGATTCACTGAGAGACAGATTCACTGAGAGACAGACTCTGATTCACTGAGAGACAGACTCTGATTCACTGAGAGACGGACTCTGATTCACTGAGAGACAGATTCACCGTGAGACAAACTCTGATTCACTGAGAAACTATATGTGTACTTGTGTGTGTGCATGTGCATGTCTGTGTAGCTATATGTGTGTGTGTGTGTGTGTGTGTGTATATATATGTACTGTATTTGTAAATCTGGTATGTCATAAATTTATAGATGTAGCAGTACTGTCTATCTGTATGTCATATATGTTATGTGTGTGTGTGTGTGCACATGTGTGTGTGTGTATATGTACTGTATGTAGCCTCACCAGTCTGGGTGTCCCATCTCCAGCAGCTGTCTACACTGCTGTGACAGCAGGCCGATGGTCTCAGCGTAGTCCTCGATGGTCTGCTCCAGAACCAGGTGCTTCTTCAGCAGCTGCAGCGTGCTGGGCTCGTCCTGCGGGGACAGAGGGACAGAGGGACACAACACAGGTTCATCTGAGTAAACAACACAGGAACGCACTAAAGACCACGTACAAATAACAACAAAACACAAGATAACGCTAAAGTGTGACACGCAGCACAAACGCCTGGCCGTGTGATTGAACACATTCACGCACACACGCTCTTAGAAGGGAGACCAAAGGTTGGAAGAGTATTGTTCCAAGAGTATGTAGCACTTAAAGAGAAGGCATGTTTTCCAAATTAGAACAAGCTCAGGGAACCTTAAGCATGAGAAGATCACTTGAGCGCATTTATTAGAATCCAGAATTTTATCTTTTTTCTTTTTATCCTCTTTTTCTCCGCCTGATTTTCTATGCTTTTCCCCCCATTCCAATTTAGTCGTTATGCCAATTCCCCCCCTCCCCTACCTGGTCGTTGTGCGCATGTTCCCCCTACTGGTCGGTACAAGGGAACCCTGAAGTCCACCACACGCTTCCTCCGACACATGTGGAGACAGCCAGCGGCTCTCTTTTCACCTGGCAGCGAGGACTCTCATTGGTGAAGTGTAGCGCGTGGGCGCCCAGACCTGACCTGTAGGCGTCGCTGGCCACAACGCTAGATTACCACCCACGACTTCCCTCCCGCTAACTCAGCCAAACGAGTTAGTATGACGATCGGCCCAAGCCGCAGGCAATGCTGACTCCGGGAGTAGAATCCAGAATTCTAATCCAACATTGTTTTGGACACACACGTGCACACGTGCACACACAGACACACACACACGCACACACGCACGCTCACCTTCCCCTTCTCCTCGTTCATCATGTGTAGCTCCTGCTCGCTGAGCCAGGCCTCCACCTCTGCGGTGTCGAAGTAGTACTGCTGGGCCTGGTACATGGCGTCCAGCACCAGCTGTCTCCTCTCCGTCTCCGCCCACAGCAGGGACCACAGCTGGGCCAGCTGGTTCTGACCCGCGTGCACGCAGTCCGCCTCGGGACTCCGGAAGGAGGCGATGACCCCGGCCCTCTCCAGCACGTCCTCTATCCTGCTCCTGTGGCCCTGGAGCTCCCTCTGGAGAGTCTGGGAGGGCAATTAAATACAGGTACATACAGGAAACCTGAGTTTTTAAACGTACTCCATCAGTGAATCTCATAATCTCAGGATGTAAGTATACTGCACTAATAATTGTATGTATTTTTTTATGTGGCAGCCTTTATATCACTGTTTTTTGCAAGTTATGAACCGATACCAATATTGGTATCTGACATAGCACTGATATCAGGTTAAAACAGGGTATTGGTGTTGAGGATATCAGGTTAAAAGAGGGTATCAGTATTGATGATATCAGGTTAAAACAGGGTATCAGTATTGAGGATATCAGGTTAAAACAGGGTATTCGATCATTTCCTCAGTATTGAAATCATGTCAGAAGGGCAAAAGAAAAGCAAAATGGAAGACATGATTTTCTTTATTTATTGTCACTGAATCACGTTAGATCAGAGAAACATAGAATATGTTGTCCAGTGACCAGGAACCAATGGCTCTGTCCAGTAACAGTAAGGGTTGATGATCCAGTTTAGGACTCAGTGGTGTCGGTGCTTCATCCCGGCCGGTGTCGTTCATACCTGGTTCTTCTTCATGAGCTGCTGCACGGCCTGCAGGCTGGAGCCGTGCTCCTGGGCCGTGGCCATGGGGAGGCGCTCCTGGACCCACAACTACAACACACACAGGACAGTTAGAACGTGTGTGTGTGTGTGTGTGTGTGTGTGTGTGTAGGTGTGTGTGTGTGTGTGTGTGTGGTATTAGAGTTCAGTCTTTCGTCTCCAGTCTTTTCTGTCGTCTTGGACTTTGGTCTCTGTCTCATTACTAGTTTCACTTGGACTTGTCTCTGTCTCTGTCTCATTACTAGTTTCACTTGGACTTGTCTCTGTCTCTGTCTCATTACTAGTTTCACTTGGACTTGTCTCTGTCTCTGTCTCATTACTAGTTTCACTTGGACTTGTCTCTGTCTCTGTCTCATTACTAGTTTCACTTGGACTTGTCTCTGTCTCTGTCTCATTACTAGTTTCACTTGGACTTGTCTCTGTCTCTGTCTCATTACTAGTTTCACTTGGACTTGTCTCTGTCTCTGTCTCATTACTAGTTTCACTTGGACTTGTCTCTGTCTCTGTCTCATTACTAGTTTCACTTGGACTTGTCTCTGTCTCTGTCTCATTACTAGTTTCACTTGGACTTGTCTCTGTCTCTGTCTCATTACTAGTTTCACTTGGACTTGTCTCTGTCTCTGTCTCATTACTAGTTTCACTTGGACTTGTCTCTGTCTCTGTCTCATTACTAGTTTCACTTGGACTTGTCTCTGTCTCTGTCTCATTACTAGTTTCACTTGGACTTGTCTCTGTCTCTGTCTCATTACTAGTTTCACTTGGACTTGTCTCTGTCTCTGTCTCATTACTAGTTTCACTTGGACTTGTCTCTGTCTCATTACTAGTTTCACTTGGACTTGTCTCTGTCTCATTACTAGTTTCACTTGGACTTGTCTCTGTCTCATTACTAGTTTCACTTGGACTTGTCTCTGTCTCATTACTAGTTTCACTTGGACTTGTCTCTGTCTCATTACTAGTTTCACTTGGACTTGTCTCTGTCTCTGTCTCATTACTAGTTTCACTTGGACTTGTCTCTGTCTCATTACTAGTTTCACTTGGACTTGTCTCTGTCTCATTACTAGTTTCACTTGGACTTGTCTCTGTCTCATTACTAGTTTCACTTGGACTTGTCTCTGTCTCATTACTAGTTTCACTTGGACTTGTCTCATTACTGAACGTTGAATCATCAGTTTTCTTCCTGCCCATCTAAGAATTTACACGACAGTTTTTCTCAACCTGATCTGAAATAACTGACCTGCTCTTGTTGGAATTAACTTGGACTCGACCGAGGTCTTGTTGATTTACAGCCCTGCGTGCATGTGTGTGCGTGTGTGTGCGCGTGTGTGTACGTATATCGATGGCTGAAACGCAAAACCTCCTATCTGCAAAATGTCAGATTTTCTGATTTCACTTTGGATGATGAGAAACCTCATATCTGCACCTATTCAGTCTGTCTGCAAGATATCTTCCAAAAGCAGTGTATTGTATTGAGTATCCTTAAAAGTATATAATTCTGCAGGAAAACAACGTTTCAGCCATGGATATGTGATAACGGACCAGACTCACGATCTCGTCCTCCAGGTCGCGTCCCACTTGGTGGACCTCCTTGGACGCCAGCAGGATGCGCCGGCGCTCCTTCAGCGGCTCTATCAGGCGGACCATCCGGCTCTCCACGGCCGCCTGCCGCTCCGCCACCGTCTCCTTCACCTGGCCCTGGTGCGGCATGGAGGCCGCCTGCACCTGGAGGTCCCCCACCTCCTTATACCAGTCCTCCATCTGGCACTCCATGGTCTGAGGGGGAGCGGTGGAGGGGAGGAGGAGGAGAGAGAGGAGAGGAGAGAGAGAGGAGAGGAGGAGGAGGAGAGAGAGGAGAGAGGAGAGAGGAGAGAGGAGAGAGGAGAGAGAGAGAGGAGAGGAGGAGGAGGAGAGAGAGGAGAGAGGAGAGAGGAGAGAGGAGAGAGAGAGAGGAGATAGAGAGAGAGAGAGAGGAGATAGAGAGAGAGAGGATAGAGAGAGAGAGAGAGAGGAGAGAGGAGAGAGGAGAGAGAGAGAGAGAGAGAGAGAGAGAGAGAGAGAGAGAGAGAGAGAGAGAGAGAGAGAGAGAGAGAGAGAGAGAGAGAGAGAAGGGTTTGAGGAGGAGTGGTGGAGGTGAGGAGGAGAAGGAGAGAGAGAGAGAGAGAGAGAAGGGTTTGAGGAGGAGTGGTGGAGAGAGAGGGGAGAGAGAGAAGAGAGAGGAGATAGAGAGAGAGAGAGAGGGAGAGAGAGAGAGAGAGAGAGAGAGAGAGAGAGAGAGAGAGAGAGAGAGAGAGAGAGAGAGAGAGAGAGAGAGAGAGAGAGAGAGAGAGAGAGAGAGAGGGTTTGAGGAGGAAAAGGAGAGAGAGGGGTTTGAGGAGGAGTGGTGGAGGTGAGGAGGAGAAGGAGAGAGAGGGGATAGAGAGAGAGAGGAGAGGAGGGTTTGAGAGGGAGTGGTGGAGGTGAGGAGGAGAAGGAGAGAGAGGGGAAAGAGAGGAGAGAGAGAGAGAGGTTTGAGGAGGAGTGGTGGAGGTGAGGAGAAGGAGAGAGAGGGGATAGAGAGAGAGAGGAGAGGAGAGGAGGGTTTGAGAGGGAGTGGTGGAGGTGAGGAGGAGAAGGCAGCGAGGAGAGAGAGAGAGAGAAAGAGAGAGAGAGAGAGAGAGAGAGAGAGAGAGAGAGAGAGAGAGAGAGAGAGAGAGGAATACGAGAGAAAGGACGGCATGGAAGAGAAGAAAAGGACAGGATGAGTACGACAGGGAGGGATGAGTGGAGGGGGGGGGGGGGCTGGGTAAATGGGCTGCTTGCTGTTGTTATAGTATGTGGCTACAGGGAATAGAGATGTAGGGCAACTGGGAAAGCTCCTTCTCCAGGGTTTAGTTGAACTGAGGAGGAGTAATGTATTCAGGTCAATATTATAAAGTTAGGTGCTGATAACTACAGTATGTATCGTCTTTTCAATTTGTTTGTCCCCTTTCCCTGTTAACCTTCAAGGGGACCTTTGGTCCGCTCGCCAGGCCGTCATTGTAAATACGAATGTGCTCTTAATAAATATAAATAAATAAATAAAAGTTAAATAAAAGATTATTATAATAATAACAAGGTGGTGACAAACATGTCATGGCTGAGAATTAACCCTTTTTGGGGGAATATTTTCTTGGAATTCCATCTTGGAAACCTAGAGCTCCGTGGGTGTCGTTACATCGTTGACAGGGTGTTCAGTTCTGACAACATCTATTTCTATTTTCTATTCTATTTCACACGTTGAGACTGATGTACACCTGCATGTGGGACAGAGAGAGTATTCTAAAGGAACGAGACAAACATCACTGATACAGAGGGAGACGGAGCGGGAGCCAGGATGAAGACGGTTTGTACTGGAGATTCTATGATAGTCTGGGAATTTGGAGGAATACTTAGAAGACGTGTTTTCATGGAGGATGGAAAGTTGACTTTACTCCTCTCACGGACACAACGCTTTGTTAGCATCTACAAAAAATACATTTTATACTATTTACTTGACTTATTACTACTATTTTACCATTCATTTTAAAGTAAAAACATAGTAATACAGAAACTGTACATTTACATACCAAAGTCAAGATATTTAATGGCTGCTATGACTTCTTGTCTAAAAACTAGGGCTGTCAAAATGAATGCTTTAATTTAGGAGATAAATTTAAATGATTTAAAGCATTAAAATAAATTAATCTAGATTCATCTATGGAGTGAACAATCTTCAATTTTAGTGCCACGGATATAAGAAAGAGGTCTAGCTGAGTCAATGTTGATGGTTTTGTTGAACATTTGTATTTCACAGGAGAGAAACTGTATTCAAAGAAAGCTATTAAAATAGTCTTTGAATCTAAATATACTTTCTTTGTGTTGATTTTACATTAATTCCATGATTTTATCTATGAAATTATCTATTCAGCACTACTAAAAACACAATGACTGACAATCAGTGTAGCAGAAAGAAAGGTGGACTACAGTTAGGGCTGGGCGATTAATCAAGTTTCAATTTCAATTATGATTTTGTCTTCCCACGATCATGAAAACAAGACAATCGAGATAAAATGATTATTGTGCTGCATGCTGTGTTGCTCTCATTTCGTCCTATGTTGTAAATGCAGCGCACCCTTCCTTCACAGCAGGGCCCTCCGGCCCTCCTCCCCCCTTCCCAGTAGAGGGAGGAGGGAGCCACGGAGCGTTTTTCCAGTTATTCTGAAACGTCTTTGACAGAAAGGCAGCCTTTGGTCAAGAAGAAAGGTAGAACAAATTCCGTCATCGACATACGACGCTCTCAAATCAACAGGTAATCGTGTTCAATAATCGCGTAATTTCAATACCAATCAAAATAATTGAATAATATTATAATCTGATTTTCACCACAATTGAGCAGCCCTGACCACGCCTGTGGAACAGCCTCCCCATCCAGCTGAGGGCACCACAGAGCCTGGACTCTTTTAAAGCAGGCCTGAAAACCTACCTGTTCAAAAAGGCCTTTGACTGTTAGCTTTTTATTTAAATTTTCTTGTGCTGTTGTTTTTAAATTGTCTGTTTATACTATGTTTTTAATTAACTATGTTCTATTTTTATCTTATTTTTATTCTGTATTTTATTTTATTTGTTTTACTAATAACAATTTTTTTTAACTATGTTTTAACCCTGTAGTGTAGCACTTTGGGATCCCAGCGAACAAAAAGTGCATTACAAATTCAATCTATTATTATTATTATTATTATTATTATTATTATTATTATTATTATTATTATTATTATTATTATTATTATTATTATTATTATTATTATTATTATTATTATTATTATTATTATTATTATTATTATTATTATTACCTCGACAGTAGAGAAGCAAAAGAAACCATGAGATGAAACGTCAAAGGAACAAGGAGTTGGATAGAGATGAAGCATAGAGATGAAACGTAGAGCAGGCTACTGTACCCCGGGCCAGGATGGAGGGATGGAGGTGGTGGAGGTGGTGGAGGAGGTGGTGGTGGAGGTTTGGTTGGAGGTGGGATGGAGGTGGGATGGAGCGGTAAAGCAGTGCTAATGGCGACCTGTTAAATGGAAGCTCTAAGCTGCATGCTGTGGGAGAGGAGAACGAGAGATGTCTGGTGAAAACAGGAAATAAAACGGAGGACGCGCCCACATGCCCTCGTCCCCAGGGCGCTCCGCTGTGTCGCTGTGCAGATGGTTTAAAGTGTTTTGAGTAAACTATTAACACAAATAAAAAATGCAAGTCTGCGGTCAAAATACTAAATGCTTGAGCCCCTGCCCTTTTGCCCCAAGTGCCCATAAAAAAAAAGGGAAAAAAAACACCCAACTGCCGGGTGGGTTAAGTGCCCTTTTTGTAGCTTGAGCCCCTGACCCCCAAATTGTCTGTGCACGCCCCTGCTCATTCCTACGTGAGACTCGTTCCTACGTGAGACTCGTTCCTACGTGAGACTCGTTCCTACGTGAGACTCGGTCACGAAACGAAAACCTGAACATAAACACGGCGTTGTTTGGAACACAGGGTGAGAAGCGCCGTTAGTATCTTCAAACACTGTGTTAATAGTCCAACATTAATGAGACGATGTCATCATTGTTTAGACATTAAAAGCATCACAAACAATGCCTCGTTCTTTACTGGCTTTACTGGAAAGAAAAATAAAATGATAATAACATAAAACCAGAGCAGCATGTTTGAGAAAGCAGGCCTGCGGTTTCATTGACGCACAACAAGCGGTCAAACGAACAGGAACAAGCGGAGAGACGTATTAAGACACCTGTAGCTTCTTGAGTTGCTTGTTGACGGTGGTGAGGTCCTGTCCTTGGTCCACGTAGGCCAGTTGTCCCTCCAGGTGGCCCAGCCTCTGGTCCAGGCTGGAGTAGCTCTGCACCAACACGTCCGCCTTGTTGGCCTCGAAGAGCTGCCGGGCCTTGGCCTGGGTGGTGCTCTCCAGATCGTGCCAGCACTCCCTGATCTCCACCAGCTTCCTGCGCACCACCGGACTGAGCTCCGGCTTCTCCTGGATCAGCTGCTGGCCCTCCTGGAGCGCGGGATGAGGGGAGTGGAGGAGCAGGAGGGGAAGGAGGAGGAGGAGGAGAGAAAGGTATGGTGGGTAGATTAGAGAGGTAGGACAGATGGAGAGGGGAGGATGAGGGAAGGATGAAAGAGAGATGTATAATCCCTGTACACACATGACTGCGTAGCACAGCGGAACAACAACACCATCATCAAATTTGCTGATGACACAGTAGTGGTGGGCCTGATCTCTGCCAACGACGAAAGGGCCTACCTGGAAGAGGTAGAGAACCTGTCACAGTGGTGTCAGGAGAACTGCCTCTCCCTGAACGTCAGCAAAACAAAAGAGATGATTGTGGACTTCAGGAGGTCGGGGGTCAAGGACTACAGCCCCCTCAGCATCGACGGGGCACCAGTTGAGAGAGTGAACAGTTTCAAGTACCTCGGAGCCCACATATCCGAGGACTTGACATGGACCACACACATTGACAGTGTTGTGAAGAAGGCACGACAACGCCTCTACTTCCTCAGGCGCCTAAGGAAGTTCCAAGTCAGTCAGAAGATCCTTAGGAACTTCTACTCATGTACAATAGAGAGCATCCTGACCGGCAACATCACCTCCTGGTTTGGGAATAGCACTACACAAGACCGTAGCAGACTACAAAGAGTGACACGTTCAGCCGAACGCACAATTAGAGGGGGGCTTCCCACCCTCCAGAACATTTACAACAAGCGGTGCAAGGGGAAGGCTAAGAGAATTATTAAGGACTCGAGCCACCCGAACAACTGCCTCTTTGAACTGCTGCCGTCAGGCAAGCGATACCGGAGTCTTATGGCGAGCACAGAAAGACTCAGAAGGAGCTTCTATCCCCAGGCCATCAGGCTGCTAAACGAACAATAATCGCTAAACGAACAATAATCACTATGCAACAACCATCAAATGCACACAGCACACACACCCACACGCACACACACACTCACTCAAACAAACAACACACTGCAGCACCCACTCTCCACACTTTAGATCACACAAACACACTTACACTTTATATTTATTGATAAAGGATTTGCACTACAACTCGTACACCTACTGTGAATTGTACCTAAACTGCACCTCGTCCATTTATGCCTTGCACTATATAGTATTGTATATTAGTACACTGCACAGTATTGTATATTGTATGGTAACTACGTCTACGAACATTGTACATATGTCTAAACTGAACACTGTGACCTCTTTTTTTTTTTCTTCTAATTTTTACTATGTTTTTATTTCATACTTATCTTGTCATGCACAGTCTCTGGAGCGCAACAGTAAGAAGCATTTTGTACAAAAGTATTCTGTACTTCTGTATGACAACTATTAAAGAAACTTGAAACTTGAAACTTGAATCACATTTGGGACGGTACAGGAAGTAGAGCTGGCGCACAGTAGAGACCTTGTACGGACTGTTTATGCTGTTCTCTTTCTTCCAACATGGCTGCCTTGGCAACCACTTTTAACAAGTGTTTTCTGTGCAGTGGTAGAGCAAGTAAAACACTGGACAAGCCTGATATTACTGTTCCACTGTGACAATGGTTGATAAGATACAGTAACAAGACACCAAATTATATAAAAAGAAAAAAAGTATATATTTCTCATAACACATAGCAACTGTTGTTTTGCACATAGCAACATGAGAGACAAATGGGCATTCTAAACATTCCATGAAAGGCCTATATTCAGTGTTTAATATTAGAGTTTCAAGCTTATATTTGAGACTGAAAAACATCTGAAAATACCTGTAAGAGCCCAGGAATTGTACTAACCAAATGTAAAGCCCCGAGTTTACAACTGTTTATTGTCAATATACAACACAGTTATCGTACTTGCCGGCATTATTGTTTCACTATCACTAGGAAAGCGCTGGTGACTCCTCCAGTTCTCCACATATACGAGAACAAACAGAAGCTGGACATGGAGAGAGAGAGGGCGCTGTTTCCCCTCACATCAGGGCTTTAACATTCACGAGACGTCTTCATAACAGAGAGGGCTGTGGCCCTTTATACAATGGCATGCATATTTCTTGATTCTGATTGGCTGAAACAGTCAAGGGAGACATTGTTATTTCGTATAAAACACTCCACTTGACCCCAAAACCCGCCCACAACCGAATTACTTTTTTTTTTAGAATGACTCCGCCGTTCATCCTTTTTCTGAATGAAACCAAGATGGCGGACAATAATCTTTATGAATGGATGTATTGATTTCGTCATAACGACTCATTAAAAAAATATACAGTCAACTGGAATATGTTAGTTCGTTACATACACATGGATTATGCAATTAATTTGTCATGACCCATTGTGAAACAAAAGAAAAATCACAGACTGCACTACAGAACTACAGGAGAGATGAGACGCACCTAAATCCATTGCGGTGTGAACATTTTCCGCAAAACATTAATATCTTTGGAACCGTGTGTGTTAAATTGTATATGAATCGGGAGATGATCTTCTCTCGTCACAATTTAAATTGTATTTCTCCGTTGCGCAAAAGCTGGCTGGCAGTCTCATTGAATAATATAAGTCTGTAAACTTGTGCATAACGGAGTGTGGCTCTATAGCAGAGGTCCCCAACCATCGGGTCGCGGACCGATGTAATATTAGTTTGTTACACACATGTTGGATTATGTAATTGGTTTGTCATGACTCATTGTCAAAGCAATAATAAATTGTGGGATTTATATGAAGTTTGTTGTTAGATGCCATGCTTTGTAGCAACTTCCCTCTGCTTCAAAAGGACACTGTCACACGAAACGATTTCACTGGATGTCCCGGACACAATGGAAGTATGGATATATTCGTAACGAATAATTAAAAAAAGATACAGTCAACTGGAATATGTTAGTTGTTTACACAATGTTGGATTATGTAATTGGTTTGTCATGACCCATTGTCAAAACAATAATAAATTGCGGGATTTATATGAAGTTTGTTGTTAGATGGCATGCTTTGTAGCAACCTCCCTCTGCTTCTAGACACGGAGGCAACTTTTTAAATTTTTTTTGACCTACGGTACTTTTTCTGTGGATGGCTGCGCCTCGGGCCTAACAACCACCCATAGTCTTACCCCGAAAATCGCTTGGTTTATGTCCGGTAAAGTAAGCCACTGTGATCGTTACAGAAACATGTTTCAAGGTACTCAAAGAATAATTCCAATGATCCCATCGGCGATCAAGATTACTCATTTATATGTAATTACACGTGTTTACGGGACACTATAGGTTTTGAGGCGAGCAGATCTGCTAGCGATTGCTTTGGAAGAGCTCCTCCCCCTCAGAGCTAGCCTTGATAGTCCGGTTCATTCATTGCCTCTCCTGATCAGTTTCTTTCTGAGTTCAAAAGGTAGGCGATACTGCCACCTGGTGAGATTCGATCGGCATTGCAATTCCAACGTAGGCAAACGAGCCAGGGACACATAGAATGATCCGGATGATGGTTTAGAACGGGGATCAGAGGAAAAATATCAAAGGATCTAAAAACATAATATTACGCATTTGGCGCTCAAGCGTTGGCGAGGAAACACGTAATATTACGTGTTTGGCGCTGAATGAGTTTAAGAGGTCATGTTTTGTGTGTGTGTGTGTGTGTGTGTGTGTGTGTGTGTGTGTGTGTGTGTGTGTGTCAAGTCAAATGTATTTATAAAGCACATTTCATACACGGAGGCGATCCAAAGTGCCGTACACAAAAAAGAAAACGATAAAAAGAAGGCACAGTATAAAAAAAGAGCAATTCTCTAGAATAAAAAAGATATAAGGAACACAGAAGGGTACAGTATAATAAAAGCAGTACATTCTCACAATGTACAAAAAACAAGTTTTTTTCTTTATTTGAATGCACTGAAAATCTATTAAATATATTTTCAGTGCATTCAAATAAACTAAATAAAATCAAATAAAGTGCAGTCAAGTGCAAAGAAGTGCAGTGGTTTAGCAGCAGCAGTGTGTGTATATTTACGTGTGTGTGTGTGTGTGTGTATGTGTGTGTGTTTGTGTGTGTATGAAAGAAAGAGAGGGAGAAAGGAGAGATTAAAGCTCCTTATTTGAATGCCTCATAAATTGACTCTCCCCCCCCCCCCCCCCCCCCCCCTTTCTCTCCCTCCTGGCACCTCCCCCTCTTTCTTCTCATATCTCTCCCCCCCTTTTGTACCCCATTTCCATTCTTCCTGGTCCCCTATGTACACCTGCTCATTCCTCCCTCCCTCCCTCCCTCCCTCCCTCCCTCCCTCCCCAACATGCCCTTCCCCCATGATAACAACAAAAACACATGAATCCTGCCCTCTCCTTTACCCCCAACCAATTGTAATTCACTGTGTGTGTGTGCGTGTGCGTGTAATGTATGTGTGTGTGTACACGTGTGTGTGTGTGTGTGTGTGCGTGTGTGGTGTGTGTGTGTGTGTGTGTGTGCGTGCGTGTATGTGCGTGACATGTGTGTGTGTGTGTTACTACGCCACCCGAGAGCACAGTGGCCAAGGATATTGTCCTCTTCAAGGACAAGCGAGAGGCTACCAGGTCTTTCAAAATGAGAGAGACCATAAGATGTATAGGACAAGCCAGTAGAGAGTAAGAAAGAGAGAGAGGGGGGTGGCAGAGAGAGAGACCATAGCAAACATAGGACAAGCCAGTAGAGAGTAAGAAAGAGAGAGGGGGGGTGGCAGAGAGAGAGACCATAGCAAACATAGGACAAGCCAGTAGAGTAAGAAAGAGAGAGAAGGGGGGGGGGCAGAGAGAGAGAGACCATAGCAAACATAGGACCAAGCCAATAGAGAGTAAGAAAGAGAGAGAGGGGCAAGGGGGGGCAGAGAAAGAGACCATAGCAAACAGTAAAGAGAGAGGAGAGAGAGAGAGAGAGAGAGAGAGAGAGAGAGAGAGAGAGAGAGAGAGAGAGAGAGAGAGAGAGAGAGAGAGAGAGAGAGAGAGGGGACACCATAACAACCATAGAACAAGTCAGTAGAGACAGACAGACAAAGAGAGAGAGAGAGAGAGAGAGAGAGAGAGAGAGAGAGAGGAGAGAGTGAGAGACCATAACAAACATAGGAAAAGCTAGTCGAAAAAGAGTGTGAGGAGAGAGACAGAGAGAGAGACACACACACACACACAATATCAAACATAGGAGAAAACAGTAGAGAGAGAGAGAGAGAGAGAGAGAGAGAGAGAGAGAGAGAGAAGAGAGAGACGAGAGAGAGAGAGAGAGAGAGAGAGAGAGAGAGAGAGAGAGAATGCGTCCCCTTCCCTCACCACAGAGGCATCAAACACACAGGCGTACGGTACAACTCCTCCATCACGGCTACACGCCCGAGTTCCCCGGGGAGCTGACGTGAGGTCTGGTCAGCAACTTTGTTCTCGGACAAAAACACAACAGACAGCATCTACGGCATCTCGCCCGCTAGACACGCACAACAGACCCTCCTCTGCTCCTCTGTCCCAAACAGGAGCCGGAGAGCCGCTGTCTCACACAGCGAGGATATAGGAGCGTTGATCAGCCACGGCTATGAACAGCTTCAGCACTGAATCATCATCCACAGTGTGAGGCGTCCCACTCACTCATGCTATGATGTTACACGCGGTACAGTATAGCCTTCACTGCGCCGCCTGGTGCTCTATGAATCTCCCTTGTTGTCAAGTGAGTTACACACCCGCTTGCATTGCGGTGAAAGGTAGACGCTTGTACGGGGTCTCGTGCGTGGGCTCGTACGGCGCCACCTACGGGGTAAAGATTCTATATACTAAAAGTTGTTTGATTTTCTTTATTCTAAAATGTTTGTGTGGAGCTCTTGCACTCAAATGAGGTTTTAATTCTGGTTCAGATCTTTTAGCAGAAAATAAACCGAAAGAAATCTGGAGCAGACCCAGATGTTCTATCTAGGGTACAGGAAGGACATGTGTAATTTTTTTTAACACACGGGTGGCATTCCTCTTACAGTGTGTGTAGTGTGTGTAGCACCTTTAAAAGGGTGCAATGCTACAGTTTTGGCACTCAGAGAAGTGAAAAGACTCTATGGTGGTTGGCTATATTCTCATAACCGAATAAACAACGTTAGCCCACTCATACTAAGAATTACATGTATAGGCGGTTTGAGTGGAATTAACGTTGCTAGGGAACAGCTTGGACCCTAGTTTATATTCCCTGTTGCAGTGTTTGCTAATATCAAGGTCTTTACATCAATGACTTTTTTTAGACCTCTATGACCGGCAGTCACTGATTTGTTCAGGCATTCACTCACTCACTCACTCACTCACTCACTCACTCACTCACTCACTCACTCACTCACACTCACGTTAAGTTCCGCGTCAACCTTTGTGATGTAAGAACCTTTATTTATTTATTTTTTATCTACTTTTTCTCCCCATTTTCTATTTTTCATCCCATCCCAATTTCGTATTATCCAATTCTACCCTCCCCTGTCTCGAACGTTGTTAGACCATGCCTCCCACTGGTCGGCTGCAATGTGGACTAAGCCTTGCATCACGTGTCCCCTCCGGTACAGCGCGATCTCTCAGCGGCGAGGAGTAACGCGTGGGAGGCTCACGCTGCCCCCGTTGCTTCCTGATTCTGCTGTACAGGCGCACCAACCGACCTGTAGGAGTCGCTGTCCACAACGTCCGATCCCCACCCACCGGCTTTCCCACCCCCTAATACTGCCAATTGTATTAGTATGAACGACCAGCCAAGCCGGAAGCAACGCCGAGAGCTGGGCTCGAACCCAGCATCTCCTGCGTTAGTGGCGAGTGCCTTGCCCACTGCGCCACTTAGCCGCCCTCGTGATGTAAGAACCTTGATAGTTACAAGTAGAAAAAGGGTAGGGACCGCACTCAAGGAATATTGTTTGTTTTAATACGCACAAAACCTTTTCGACTGTCCGGCCGCTTTCATCAGTGTGCAAAGGCCGAAAGCGTTTTGTGCGTATTAAAAAAAACGATATTCCTTGAGTGCGGTCCCTACCCTTTTTTCTACTTGTGACTTACTATTTTTGGACTAGGCACCTGTCTGAGCGCAGTGGTTATACTTCTCTACTTCCAGAACCTTGATAGGTGACAAGAAATCAAATGTAGTCTGTTTGTTTTCGTTTCAAGTTGAAACCATTCTATAGTAATGAATTGCAGACTCTGCAAATATGTATGTATATAAATCCCCATCCCCCAAAACTGCATTATGCACTTTTAATATTGCTTTAATATTGGTCATAATCACACTTCATTTGGCAAGGATGGTATCTGGGTTACTAGTAAACAAACATCAATTAGATTAGATTAGATTCAAATGTATTGTCATTATACAGCACAAGTACAGTACAATGAAAGGTTTGGCATCCAACCAGAGTGCAAATGTAACAGTAAAGTGCAATAGTAATATACAATATGCAGGTGATTAAACTGGGTATAATATATATAAACTACAGATATGTAACAATGAGTATATGCAGGTACAGTATGTACAGACAGATGTAGATAGATAGATCGTAAGAATAAATATATATATATACGGTATATACAGCATTATTGTACATGCTATCATACAGAGTTATATGGGTTATATGCAGGTGTATAAGTAGGTATATAGAAGAATCATATCCAGGTATATTCAGACAGATATATATGCAGTAAATATAAATATATAAATGTATAGTATATACAGCACTATTGTACATTCTATCATACAGAGTTATATATATATATTAATAATATTAGTACACTACATCTTATAGCTAGGGAACAGGGTATAAAATACTGGTGATCACCACAACAGATGGGCTTTGAAAATACAAACCCACCCCCATCCTGTACATAATGGCAGACATCTGTTGGTGGGCTGTCACTATATTAGACTGTGCTTGGTTGGTCAGTATGGCTGACAGGTTGGGGCCACTACTGCTATTGTGTCAATATTTACCCACAGGCAAAGAAAAATCAGCTTGTCCCGGTAACAACAACAACAACAACAACAACAACAACAACAACAACAACAACAACGTATAATCATGCTCTGATCAGGACCTTTTCAAGATACTGAAAGGATTTCTACTGATCATCTGAAACGAGGACTGTGTAGGATCAACCAAATATATATATATATATATATATATATATATATATATATATATATATATATATATATATATATATATATATATATATATATATATATATATATATATATATATTTATATACAGTATGTGAAATAAACAGAATGTATTGGTTGAATCTATGATAAGATAAGATAAGAAATATTCTATACCACTGTATTGTTATTTTTATTCTAATTAGTGTATATACTCGACTACATCATGCACCATTATACAGCCCTGGTCTATTTTATTTTATTATTCGATTCTATTATTTTATTTCAATTTAGTTTATATATTCCATTTTATTTTACCTTTTATTTGATTCTACATTAATTGTCAGTTAATGTTGATGCAGGGGTTCCCAAACTTTTCAGGCCGCGACCCAAAAATAACGGGGTCAGAGAGCCGCGACCCCCACTATTATAGGAGGTAAACATTTATTTTAATTTTTAATTTTTTTATAAATGGAAATGTATGGTTGAAACATGCACACGTTCAAACGCACACACACTAATAAGCATTGGAGGCTTTTAACCAGGGCTGGACTGGGGAAATCATTCAGGCCAGGAAATATAGTGCAAAATATAGCCCCAGTCAGGCCACTTTTTAAGCAGGGGGTCTGGGGGTCCCCCACCAGGACATTTCTTGTTACAAAGACTTAATTTCCTGCATTCTGGTGCAGACATTTTTTTATTTGTACCCTTAATGCCAGTGTTTGTGATGGCATCACAAATTATTGTTAAAAAACAGGCTAGCATATGTATGATTAGCAACAACACTGATTTTGATGGATTTTCAGTTTTTTGTAATGTCAGATTGAAAATAATACAATCTTTTATTCAACTTCAGCCCTGATCATAACACCACATATTAATTTTATAATTCTAACCCTTTAAATGCCAGTGTGTGTGATGGCATATATTTGCAATATATCAAATGCAAAGTAGATTTTTCTGGGGGGGATTATTACAGGCTAGCATGTGTCAATGATTAGCAACAACAGTTTTTTGTAAGAGTCCCGCCTCCACCAATCACATGCGGCTCCTTTTGTGTGTGTGTGTGAGAGCAGAGAGAGAGAGAGAGAGAGAGAGAGAGAGAGAGAGAGAGAGAGAGAGAGAGAGAGAGAGAGAGAGAGAGAGAGAGAGAGAGAGAGAGAGAGAGAGAGATAGTTCTCCAACTTGTGTGAGTTGCAGTGATCTCCTGGTTGTTCCCCACCTAGGTTATCTCTAACTATTGCGCTGCTGCAACTAGAAACACTGTCCTGGCCTGCTTCTAAGTTCAGTGGCCTGACTGAAATTGGGAACCCCTGCACTAAACGACCAAAACAAATTCCTTGTATGTGCAAACTACTTGGCAATAAAGACCTTTCTGATTCAGATTCTGATATTCCGGAATTCAGGCATCATAGCAGCACGGGGGAGGGGGGTAGAGGTATGTTCAAGATGCTAGGACGGGGCGTGAGGCCAGAAAGATTTATAGAAGATTGTTTATTCAATATGTTAAAGGAACGCGCCAACATTTGGGGAAATTAGCTTACAGAGAGAGACAAGCAGATAGATACCAGTTTACTCTCTGTGCGTTCAGTAGAAAGCTATCTGGCTGCATGTTAGCCTAGCTTAGCACAATGAATTGGCGTGTTCTTTTAAGATTATACAAATAGTGAAATTAGCATTGGTTAGTTAAATGTCACCACACACACACACACAGTGCTGGAGGTGAGATATCTATAGAATGTTGGCGTGTTCCTTTAACCTTATATTATAATATAGCACCCTGGTGGCAGGAAAGCCCAGATGTACTGTAGAGAGGTTGCTAGTTCGACCCTGGCACCGAGACACAGGAGGGTGTGTTCCAGCTGTGAGCTGGCAACGAGAGGGTGGCTGGAATCAACATCTACAGTCTCTCCACTATTTCTTCCAAGGTGCTCTCGAGCAAGAACTGCTAGTCGCAAGGTGAGAATACAGACTGAGGCTTCAGTATCATTCTAAGACATAATGAGGTCAGGATCAGCAGGTATAGTTGGATTCAGCTCTACTGCTGGATAATGAACTACTGTAGCAGCTTTCACAGCCATGTTCCGCTATAGAGGCTACTTAACCCTCATTTAAACAGGCAAGCTGCTAGGAGCTCGGTTCATTCAAGCAGCTACTGTGCTACAACTAGCTACTGTACGCTGTGCTACAACTAGCTACTGTACGCTGTGCTACAACTAGCTACTGTACGCTGTGCTACAACTAGCTACTGTACGCCGTGCTACAACTAGCTACTGTACGCTGTGTTACAACTAGCTACTGTACGCCGTGTTACAACTAGCTACTGTACGCTGTGCTACAACTAGCTACTGTACGCTGTGCTACAACTAGCTACTGTACGCTGTGCTACAACTAGCTACTGTACGCCGTGCTACAACTAGCTACTGTACGCTGTGTTACAACTAGCTACTGTACGCCGTGTTACAACTAGCTACTGTACGCTGTGCTTCAACTAGCTACTGTACGCCGTGCTACAACTAGCTACTGTACGCTGTGTTACAACTAGCTACTGTATGCCGTGTTACAACTAGCTACTGTACGCCATGCTACAACTAGCTACTGTACGCCATGCTACAACTAGCTACTGTACACTGTGCTACAACTAGCTACTGTACGCCGTGCTACAACTAGCTACTGTACGCCATGCTACAACTAGCTACTGTACACTGTGCTACAACTAGCTACTGTACGCCGTGCTACAACTAGCTACTGTACGCCATGCTACAACTAGCTACTGTACACTGTGCTACAACTAGCTACTGTACGCTGTGTTACAACTAGCTACTGTACGACATGTTACAACTAGCTACTGTACGCTGTGCTACAACTAGCTACTGTACACCGTGTTACAACTAGCTACTGTACGCCGTGTTACAACTAGCTACTGTACGCCGTGTTACAACTAGCTACTGTACGCCGTACTACAACTAGCTACTGTACGCCGTGTTACAACTGTCAGAGTATTAGAGTCATTATGGTAACCTGCCGTACGTCACCATGGTAACACAGGGTTTTACGACGTTAGACCGACTTACGTACTGACTGCATGTGGCTCGCTTGTGTATATGCTCAACAACGTTATATAAAGTATTACCTCAACAAAGATACCTGACTGGACATTCCGTGTTTATTACAACAACTAGCTACTGTACGCTGTGCTACAACTAGCTACTGTACGCCATGCTACAACTAGCTACTGTACGCTGTGCTACAACTAGCTACTGTACGGCGTACTACAACTAGCTACTGTATGCCGTGCTACAACTAGCTACTGTACGCCATGTTACAACTAGCTACTGTACGCTGTGCTACAACTAGCTACTGTACGCCATGCTACAACTAGCTACTGTACGCTGTGCTACAACTAGCTACTGTACGCCGTGCTACAACTAGCTACTGTACGCCGTGCTACAACTAGCTACTGTACGCCATGTTACAACTAGCTACTGTACGCTGTGCTACAACTAGCTACTGTACGGCGTACTACAACTAGCTACTGTATGCCGTGTTACAACTAGCTACTGTACGCTGTGCTACAACTAGCTACTGTACGCTGTGCTACAACTAGCTACTGTACGCTGTGCTACAACTAGCTACTGTACGCCGTGCTACAACTAGCTACTGTACGCCGTGCTACAACTAGCTACTGTACGCCGTGCTACAACTAGCTACTGTACGCCATGTTACAACTAGCTACTGTACGCTGTGCTACAACTAGCTACTGTACGGCGTACTACAACTAGCTACTGTATGCCGTGTTACAACTAGCTACTGTACGGCGTGCTACAACTAGCTACTGTACGCCATGCTACAACTAGCTACTGTATGCTGTGCTACAACTAGCTACTGTACGCCGTGTTACAACTAGCTACTGTACGCCATGTTACAACTAGCTACTGTACGCCGTGCTACAACTAGCTACTGTATGCCATGTTACAACTAGCTACTGTACGCCATGTTACAACTAGCTACTGTACGCCATGTTACAACTAGCTACTGTACACTGTGCTACAACTAGCTACTGTACGCCATGTTACAACTAGCTACTGTACACTGTGCTACAACTAGCTACTGTACGCCATGTTACAACTAGCTACTGTACACTGTGCTACAACTAGCTACTGTACGCCATGTTACAACTAGCTACTGTACACTGTGCTACAACTAGCTACTGTACGCCGTGCTACAACTAGCTACTGTACGCCATGTTACAACTAGCTACTGTACGCTGTGCTACAACTAGCTACTGTACGGCGTACTACA
>NC_140165.1:236546995-236578649 GCF_963971535.1 Notolepis coatsorum | reverse complement strand
GTGATGTAAGAACCTTTATTTATTCATTTTTTATCTACTTTTTCTCCCCATTTTCTATTTTTTCTCCCATCCCAATTTCGTATTATCCAATTCTACCCTCCCCTGTCTCGAACGTTGTTAGACCATGCCTCCCACTGGTCGGCTGAAATGTGGACTAAGCCTTGCATCACGTGTCCCCTCCGGTACAGCGCGATCTCTCAGCGGCGAGGAGTAACGCGTGGGAGGCTCACGCTGCCCCCGTTGCTTCCTGATTCTGCTGTACAGGCGCACCAACCGACCTGTAGGAGTCGCTGTCCACAACGTCCGATCCCCACCCACCGGCTTTCCCACCCCCTAATACTGCCAATTGTATTAGTATGAACGACCAGCCAAGCCGGAAGCAACGCCGAGAGCTGGGCTCGAACCCAGCATCTCCTGCGTTAGTGGCGAGCGCCTTGCCCACTGCGCCACTTAGCCGCCCTCGTGATGTAAGAACCTTGATAGTTACAAGTAAAAAAAGGGTAGGGACCGCACTCAAGGAATATTGTTTGTTTTAATACGCACAAAACCTTTTCGACTGTCCCGGCGCCTTCATCAGTGTGCAAAGGCCGAAAGCGTTTTGTGCGTATTAAAACAAACGATATTCCTTGAGTGCGGTCCCTACCCTTTTTTCTACTTGTGACTTACTATTTTTGGACTAGGCACCTGTCTGAGCGCAGTGGTTATACTTCTCTACTTCCAGAACCTTGATAGGTGACAAGAAATCAAATGTAGTCTGTTTGTTTTCGTTTCAAGTTGAAACCATTCTATAGTAATGAATTGCAGCAAATATGTATGTATATAAATCCCCATTCCCCCAAAACTGCATTATGCACTTTTAATATTGCTTTAATATTGGTCATAATCACACTTCATTTGGCAAGGATGGTATCTGGGTTACTAGTAAACAAACATCAATTAGATTAGATTAGATTAAAATGTATTGTCATTATACAGCACAAGTACAGTACAATGAAAGGTTTGGCATCCAACCAGAGTGCAAATGTAACAGTAAAGTGCAATAGTATATACAATATGCAGGTGATTAACTGGGTATAATATATAAACTACAGATACAGTATGTAACAATGAGTATATGCAGGTACAGTATGTACAGACAGATGTAGATAGATAGATGGTAAGAATAATTATATATATACGGTATATACAGCATTATTGTACATGCTATCATACAGAGTTATATGGGTTATATGCAGGTGTATAAGTAGGTATATAGAAGAATCATATCCAGGTATATTCAGACAGATATATATGCAGTAAATATAAATATATAAATGTATAGTATATACAGCACTATTGTACATTCTATCATACAGAGTTATATATATATTAATAATATTAGTACACTACATCTTATAGCTAGGGAACAGGGTATAAAATACTGGTGATCACCACAACAGATGGGCTTTGAAAATACAAACCCACCCCCATCCTGTACATAATGGCAGACATCTGTTGGTGGGCTGTCACTATATTAGACTGTGCTTGGTTGGTCAGTATGGCTGACAGGTGGGGCCACTACTGCTATTGTGTCAATATTTACCCACAGGCAAAGAAAAATCAGCTTGTCCCGGTAACAACAACAACAACAACAACAACAACAACAACAACAACAACAACAACAACAACAACAACAACAACGTATAATCATGCTCTGATCAGGACCTTTTCAAGATACTGAAAAGATTTAAAGACGTACCATGTTATCTCTTCTGATCATCTGAAACGAGGACTGTGTAGGATCAACCAAATATATATATATATATATATATATATATATATATATATATATATATATATATATATATATATATATATATATATATATATATATATATATATTTATATACAGTATGTGAAATAAACAGAATGTATTGGTTGAATCTATGATAAGATAAGATAAGAAATATTCTATACCACTGTATTGTTATTTTTATTCTAATTAGTGTATATACTCGACTACATCATGCACCATTATACAGCCCTGGTCTATTTTATTTTATTATTCGATTCTATTATTTTATTTCAATTTAGTTATATATTCCATTTTATTTTACCTTTTATTTGATTCTACATTAATTGTCAGTTAATGTTGATGCAGGGGTTCCCAAACTTTTCAGGCCGCGACCCAAAAATAACGGGGTCAGAGAGCCGCGACCCCACTATTATAGGAGGTAAACATTTATTTTTATTTTTAATTTTTTATAAATGGAAATGTATGGTTGAAACATGCACACGTTCAAACGCACACACACTAATAAGCATTGGAGGCTTTTAACCAGGGCTGGACTGGGGAAATCATTCAGGCCAGGAAATATAGTGCAAAATATAGCCCCAGTCAGGCCACTTTTTAAGCAGGGGGTCTGGGGGTCCCCCACCAGGACATTTCTTGTTACAAAGACTTAATTTCCTGCATTCTGGTGCAGGAATTTTTTATTTGTACCCTTTAAATGCCAGTGTTTGTGATGGCATCACAAATTATTGTTAAAAAAACAGGCTAGCATATGTATGATTAGCAACAACACTGATTTTGATGGATTTTCAGTTTTTTGTAATGTCAGATTGAAAATAATACAATCTTTTATTCAACTTCAGCCCTGATCATAACACCACATATTAATTTTATAATTCTAACCCTTTAAATGCCAGTGTGTGTGATGGCATATATTTGCAATATATCAAATGCAAAGTAGATTTTTCTGGGGGGGATTATTACAGGCTAGCATGTGTCAATGATTAGCAACAACCGTTTTTGTAAGAGTCCCGCCTCCACCAATCACATGCGGCTCCTTTTGTGTGTGTGTGTGAGAGCAGAGAGAGAGAGAGAGAGAGAGAGAGAGAGAGAGAGAGAGAGAGAGAGAGAGAGAGAGAGAGAGAGAGAGATAGTTCTCCAACTTGTGTGAGTTGCAGTGATCTCCTGGTTGTTCCCCACCTAGGTTATCTCTAACTATTGCGCTGCTGCAACTAGAAACACTGTCCTGGCCTGCTTCTAAGTTCAGTGGCCTGACTGAAATTGGGAACCCCTGCACTAAACGACCAAAACAAATTCCTTGTATGTGCAAACTACTTGGCAATAAAGACCTTTCTGATTCAGATTCTGATATTCCGGAATTCAGGCATCATAGCAGCACGAGGGAGGGGGGTAGAGGTATGTTCAAGATGCTAGGACGGGCGTGAGGCCAGAAAGATTTATAGAAGATTGTTTATTCAATATGTTAAAGGAACGCGCCAACATTTGGGGAAATTAGCTTACAGAGAGAGACAAGCAGATAGATACCAGTTTACTCTCTGTGCGTTCAGTAGAAAGCTATCTGGCTGCATGTTAGCCTAGCTTAGCACAATGAATTGGCGTGTTCTTTTAAGATTATACAAATAGTGAAATTAGCATTGGTTAGTTAAATGTCACACACACACACACACACAGTGCTGGAGGTGAGATATCTATAGAATGTTGGCGTGTTCCTTTAACCTTATTATTAAATATAGCACCCTGGGTGGCAGGAAAGCCCAGATGTACTGTAGAGAGGTTGCTAGTTCGACCCCTGGCACCGAGACACAGGAGGGTGTGTTCCAGCTGTGAGCTGGCAACGAGAGGGTGGCTGGAATCAACATCTACAGTCTCTCCACTATTTCTTCCAAGGTGCTCTCGAGCAAGAACTGCTAGTCGCAAGGTGAGAATACAGACTGAGGCTTCAGTATCATTCTAAGACATAATGAGGTCAGGATCAGCAGGTATAGTTGGATTCAGCTCTACTGCTGGATAATGAACTACTGTAGCAGCTTTCACAGCCATGTTCCGCTATAGAGGCTACTTAACCCTCATTTAAACAGGCAAGCTGCTAGGAGCTCGGTTCATTCAAGCAGCTACTGTGCTACAACTAGCTACTGTACGCTGTATTACAACTAGCTACTGTACGCTGTGCTACAACTAGCTACTGTACGCCGTGCTACAACTAGCTACTGTACGCTGTGTTACAACTAGCTACTGTACGCCGTGTTACAACTAGCTACTGTACGCCATGCTACAACTAGCTACTGTACTCTGTGCTACAACTAGCTACTGTACGCCATGCTACAACTCAACTAGCTACTGTACGCCGTGTTACAACTAGCTACTGTACGCCGTGTTACAACTAGCTACTGTACGCCATGCTACAACTAGCTACTGACTCTGTGCTACAACTAGCTACTGTATGCCGTGCTACAACTCAACTAGCTACTGTACGCCGTGTTACAACTAGCTACTGTACGCCATGCTACAACTAGCTACTGTATGCTGTGCTACAACTAGCTACTGTACGCCGTGCTACAACTCAACTAGCTACTGTACGCTGTGCTACAACTAGCTACTGTACGCTGTGCTACAACTAGCTACTGTACGCTGTGCTACAACTAGCTACTGTACGCTGTGCTACAACTAGCTACTGTACTCCATGTTACAACTAGCTACTGTACGACATGTTACAACTAGCTACTGTACGCTGTGCTACAACTAGCTACTGTACGCCGTGTTACAACTAGCTACTGTATGCCGTGTTACAACTAGCTACTGTATGCCGTGTTACAACTAGCTACTGTACGGCGTGCTACAACTAGCTACTGTACGCTGTGTTACAACTAGCTACTGTACGCCATGTTACAACTAGCTACTGTACGCCGTGTTACAACTAGCTACTGTACGCCGTGTTACAACTAGCTACTGTACGCCGTACTACAACTAGCTACTGTACGGCGTGTTACAACTGTCAGAGTATTCGAGTCATTATGGTAACCTGCCGTACGTCACCATGGTAACACGGAGTTTTACGACGTTAGACCGACTTACGTACTGACTGCATGTGGCTCGCTTGTGTATATGCTCAACAACGTTATATAAAGTATTACCTCAACAAAGATACCTGACTGGACATTCCGTGTTTATTACATGGTGTCAGAAGCGGGGTATTTTCGTCTACTAAGAGAGTGAATCATGGCGAAGTTTAACCCACCAGAAAGTTTTTCTTTCGATAAACCAACGGAGTGGACAGACTGGAGGAGGCGGTTTGAGAGGTATCGAACGGCTACGGAGCTCACCAAGAAGCCTGGTGATGTACAGGTTTCTGCTTTTATATACGCAATGGGGAGTGAAGCTGAAAATATTTTCAAATCGTTCACGTTTACTGAGGAGGCACACGCGAACAACTACAAGATAGTGTTGGAGAATTTTGATGGCTATTTTTTCCCTAAACGAAACGTGATTCATGAGCGTGCTGTGTTTCATCAGAGAGTGCAGCGGGCGGGGGAGCTGGCAGAGACATTTATCAGAGCTCTCTACGATCTATCAGAACCCTGTGAGTTCGGTCAGTGTAGGGATGAAAACATCCGAGACCGGATCGTAGTGGGGATTCAGGATAAAGAACAGTCTCGTAAATTGCAAATGATGTCAGACCTCACCTTAGCGCAAACTATACAGTCTGTACGCCAGTCAGAGACGGTTAACATGCAAGTCAGTGCACAGGGGGAGACTACGGGAGCCGCCGAGGCCATACAAGAGGTACGGGGAGCGCGGAGAGAGAAAATCCAAAGCGGTGAGTGAAGTAACAGAGACAGATGAACAGAGTGAATACTTCTTGGGATCAGTGAATGCAAACACTGGTAATGAGCAGTGGACAGTGCAGCTCCTCATTGGTGCAACACTAGTGCAGTTCAAGATTGATACTGGGGCAGATGCTAGTGTTATGTGCGAGGAGACTTTTAATGTGCTTATTCCAGAGAGGGAACTAAGCCAGACCAGTGTATCACTGAGCAGCCCAGGGGGTAAATTAGATTGTCAAGGACAATTTCAAGTCAGCACTGCATACAAGGACAAATCATACTCATTCCCAGTGTTTGTCATCAGTCTGTCAATAACTTACTCAGCCGGTCCATAGCAGCAGAGATGGGCCTCGTGAAACGGATCGAGGAGGTCCACGGTGCCTTTGGAGACCATGGCACACTAAAGACAGAGCCGGTAAGGATTAGGCTCAAGGACGACGCTATTCCATACGCGGTGCACACAGCACGCAGAGTCCTAATACCACTCATGCCCAAGGTCAGGGAGGAGCTTTGCCGCATGGAGGAGAACGGCATCATAGAGGTGGTAACCGAGCCAACGGACTGGTGTGCCCCCATGGTGCCGGTGCTCAAAAAGACTGGAAAGGCGCGTGTATGTGTTGATCTTAAGAAGCTAAATGTACAGGTCAAGAGAGAGAGATTCATCCTACCTACAGCGGAAGAGATCACAGCCAAGCTGAGTGGAGCAACAATGTTCTCCAGCCTCGATGCAGCCTCAGGGTTCTTCCAGATAACTCTGCACAGCGAGAGCGCCCGGCTGACCACCTTCATCACTCCATTCGGCAGGTACTGTTTCCGGCGCCTACCGTTTGGAATAACAAGCGCGCTGGAGATATTCCAAAGGAAGATGACAGAGACACTTCAAGGCCTGCAAGGCGTCGCCGTCTATATGGACGACATCATAGTGTACGGGAAAGATGTGAAAGAACATGACCTCTGCCTCCAGAAGGTCCTAGAGAGTCGAGTCTGCTGGGCTCAAGCTCCACAAGGACAAGTGCGTGCTCAGGCAGAAGCAGATCCATTTCCTGGGGCAGGTGGTCGATGCCTCAGGCGTGCAGCCAGATCGAGAACGTGCATGAGCTCAAACGAGTCCTCGGCATGGTGAACTATCTGGGGAAATACGTGCCAAACCTGTCCACAGTGGGCCAGCCACTGTACGAGTTGCTCCGGTCCAAAACAGTCTGGACCTGGGGCCCAGCACAACAAACAGCTTTTGAGAAGTTGAAAGAGCTCCTGATGACATCGCCGGTGTTAACCTTCTACGACGTCAACAGACCCACTGCAGTCTCGGCTGACGCAAGCAGCTACGGGATCGGTGCGGTGCTGCTGCAGCTCCATGGAGAAGACTGGAAGCCAGTCGCGTACTGCTCCAGGAGGCTGACTGATGCGGAAACAAGTTACGCGCAAATTGAAAAAGAGTGTTTGGCGAGTGTCTGGGCCTGTGAGAGGTTCGAGAAATACCTCTACGGCCTTGAGATTTTCAAGCTAGTGACGGACCACAAGCCCCTGGTCCCACTAATGAACAGCAAGGATTTGGACAACGTCCCACTAAGGTGCCAGAGACTTCTCATGCGGCTCATGCGCTTCAAGCCAGTGGCAGAGTATGCACCTGGGAAGACCCTTGTAGTGGCAGACACACTGTCAAGGAGCCCCCTGAGACACACAGAGAACCAGAAAGACACACACTCCGATGTGGAGTGCTACATCGCAGCTGTCATCAACAACGTGCCAGCTACTCCACAGAGGATGGACAGCATCCGAAAAGCTACAGCAGCTGATGGAAAGCTGTAGATAGTGATCAGGTACATCAGGTCGGGATGGCCTGAACACGTGAATACAGTACCAAGCGTCATAAGAGAGTACTTCCCGGCGAAAAGTGAACTTTCAGAGTATGACGGAATGGTCATCAGAGGAAGTCGCATATTGATACCAGAGACACTGAGGACAGAAATCCTCGAGAGAATCCATGACGGACATCAAGGGTTCTCAAAGTGTCGGGAGAGGGCAAACGCCTCTGTCTGGTGGCCGGGCATTTCCTCGCAACTGAAACACAAGGTCTCGTCGTGTCAGTCCTGCTGTGAGCTGAGAAGAGCGCAACAGAGGGAGCTGTTGATCTCGACTCCGCTCCCTGACAGACCATGGGAGCGTATAGCTCTAGATTTATGTGAGCATAACAAACAGAGCTACTTGATAATCTCAGACTACTACTCTAGATATATAGAGATACTGCACATAACAACGACAACCAGTTCTCAAGTCGCTCTGAAGCTGAAAACAACGTGTGTCCGTTATGGCGTCCCGGACGTGGTCGTAAGCGACAACGGGCCACAGTTCTCGAGCGCTGAGTTTCGAGACCTAGCCTGTGAGCTTGACTTCAAACATATCACCTCAAGCCCACACAACCCACAAGGCAATGGTCACGCGGAGAGGGCGTGCAGACCGCAAAGCGAATCCTGAAACAGAAGGACCCTCTCATCGCACTCATGTGCTACAGGTCGACACCGTGTAGCACCACAGGGGCCAGCCCAGCGGAACTTCTGATGGGTCGGAAAATGAGAACGACACTGCCTACACTCGAGAGGAACTTGCAGCCCTCATGGCCAGACAAGCGACAGATCAAGCAGAAGGACGAGGCTGAAAGAAGAAGCAAGCCTTCTACTACAACCGACGTCACGGGGCGAGACCCCTACCTCCAATACAGCCTGGTGGTAATGTCCTCACCAAGCTGGACCACCAGAAATCCTGGACAGCCCCTGCAGTAGTGACCAGAGAGAGTGTCACGCCACGCTCTTACATCATTGAGACGCAGCAGGGAGCGTCATTCCGGCGCACCCGGCGCCACCTCCAGGGGGTACCCTCCCCAGGGTCAGTTGGGAGCACAGCACCAGTCTCACGAGTTCCCAAGGACACCGATCAAGAGCCAGGTAACACCAGTGTCGACGTGCCTGCTGGTACTGAAGGACTGTCACAGTCCAGGTCTGGACGGATCCTTAGGCCAGTTGTCAGGCTGGACTTGTGAGTTGACATGATGTCACACTCATGGCCTTTCAGGGGGGGAAATGAGGGAAATGAGTTCCAGGTGGTAACGTTAACCACATAACGAAATGTTAAAAGAGTTCCAGAATGTAAACCACATAACCACATAACAAATCTCAAAAGAGTTCCAGAATGTAAACTGTTGCGATTTAATAATCATTTGCTACTCTGAATGTTGAATATTGTTTATTGATGTTATAGTAGAATAGCACTGTTTCCACTTTACAGGATGTTCCTATTGTTTGCTATATATAGCTTTGTTAATACAGAAAGTGTATTTGTTTATGTTAACAAAGGAAGTAAAATTAAAAGGGGGAGATGTCAGAGTATTAGAGTCATTACGGTAACCTGCCGTACGTCCACCATGGTAACACGGGGTTTTATGACGTTAGACCGACTTACGTACTGACTGCATGTGGCTCGCTTGTGTATATGCTCAACAACGTTATATAAAGTATTACCTCAACAAAGATACCTGACTGGACATTCCGTGTTTATTACAACAACTAGCTACTGTATGCTGTGCTACAACTAGCTACTGTACGCCATGCTACAACTAGCTACTGTACGCTGTGCTACAACTAGCTGCTGTATGCCGTGCTACAACTAGCTACTGTACGCTGTGCTACAACTAGCTGCTGTATGCCGTGCTACAACTAGCTACTGTACGCTGTGCTACAACTAGCTACTGTACGCTGTGCTACAACTAGCTACTGTACGCCGTGCTACAACTAGCTACTGTACGCCGTGCTACAACTAGCTACTGTACGCCGTGCTACAACTAGCTACTGTAAGCCATGTTACAACTAGCTACTGTACGCTGTGCTACAACTAGCTACTGTACGGCGTACTACAACTAGCTACTGTATGCCGTGTTACAACTAGCTACTGTACGGCGTGCTACAACTAGCTACTGTACGCCATGCTACAACTAGCTACTGTACGCTGTGCTACAACTAGCTACTGTACGCTGTGCTACAACTAGCTACTGTACGCCGTGTTACAACTAGCTACTGTACGCCATGTTACAACTAGCTACTGTACGCCATGCTACAACTAGCTACTGTATGCCATGTTACAACTAGCTACTGTACGCCATGTTACAACTAGCTACTGTACGCCATGCTACAACTCAGCTACTGTACGCCATGTTACAACTAGCTACTGTACGCCATGCTACAACTAGCTACTGTATGCCATGTTACAACTAGCTACTGTACGCCATGTTACAACTAGCTACTGTACGCCATGTTACAACTAGCTACTGTACGCTGTGCTACAACAGCCAGTTCAGTAGGTTGAGTCTGTTGTAGAAAAGCTGTAAGATTCCTAAAATAACAGCTCAGGCCCGGCTAGTGTCTAGAACCAGAATTTACGTAAGCCTGTCCCTCTCTGTACAGAGCGAGTCTCTCTCTCTCTCTCTCTCTCTCTCTATCTCTCTCTCTCTCTCTCTCTCTCTCTCTCTCTCTCTCTCTCTCCTCTCTCTCTCTCTCTCTCTCTCTCTCTCTCTCTCTCTCTCTCTCTCTCTCTCTCTCTCTCTCTCTCTCTCTCTCTCTCTCTCTCTCTCTCTCTCTCTCTCTCTCTCTCTCTCTCTCTCTCTCTCTCTCTCTCTCTCTCTCTCTCTCTCTCTCTCTCCCCAGCACATAAAGACAAGCCAAAGCTTACTCAGAGAGGTGGTTAGAGAGAAAGAGAGAGAGTGACAGAGAGAGAGAGACCAAACAGATGTTATGTCATCACTCCATAATTTTTTGATGTGAAGCAACATCTCTGTCACTAACTCACTCACACAGTAAGTCACTCACCCAGTAACTCAATCACGCAGTAACTCACTCACACAGTAACTCACTCACCCAGTAAGTCACTCACACAGTAACTCACTCACCCAGTAACTCACTCACGCAGTAACTCACTCACACAGTAACTCACTCACACAGTAACTCAATCACGCAGTAACTCACTCACACAGTAACTCACTCACTCAGTAACTCACACAGTAACTCACTCACACAGTAACTCATTCACCCAGTAACTCACCCAGTAACTCACTCACACAGTAACTCACTCACACAGTAACTCACTCACACAGTAACTCATTCACCCAGTAACTCACTCACTCAGTAACTCACTCACACAGTAACTCACTCACACAGTAACTCATTCACACAGTAACTCACTCACTCAGTAACTCACACAGTAACTCACTCACACAGTAACTCATTCACCCAGTAACTCACTCAGTAACTCACTCACACAGTAACTCACTCACTCAGTAACTCACTCACACAGTAACTCACTCACACAGTAACTCATTCACCAGTAACTCACTCACTCAGTAACTCACTCACACAGTAACTCACTCACACAGTAACTCACTCACGCAGTAACTCACACAGTAACTCACTCACACAGTAACTCACTCACACAGTAACTCACACAGTAACTCACTCACACAGTAACTCACTCACGCAGTAACTCACACAGTAACTCACTCACACAGTAACTCATTCACCCAGTAACTCACTCACTCAGTAACTCCCTCACACAGTAACTCACTCACACAGTAACTCATTCACTCAGTAACTCACTAACACAGTAACTCACTCACACAGTAACTGATTCACTCAGTAACTCACTCACTCAGTAACTCAGTAACTCACTCACAGTTAGCCGCTCTGCCCCTAGTGGCAGCTCACAGAAAATGTGCTTTGTATCCTTTTTAATAAAACATCAAAAGACAAGACATGCACAATAATAATAATGTGCACACGTTTGGTAGCACACAGACACACACATACATGCACACACACACACACAAAGCTCTTCACCTTTGTAGCACTTTTCTGGCATGTGTATAAAAGGGTCGAGGGAACAGAGGCTGAGATTATCATTCGTAATGAGTTAACGAGGCCAATTAATTATGAGAGCTAACGAGAGGGTAGGGGACAGGAAGCGAAAGCCCAGCGGGTTAAGACGCAGAAGTATTAGAGACAAACCATTTAAGACCTTCAGTCCACACACACACACATGCACACACGCACACACACACACACGCACACGCACACGCACACACGCACACACACACAGACACACACACACACACACACACACACGCTTATTCTGTAGCAACTTAATCAAATTACCCAAAGTGAATGTCTTCACATCTGAATGTAAACCTTATTACCTCAAGCAGGATACAACAGCTACTATATTTTCCTATATGGCCAGATGGCTCTAGATGCAGTATTTTAACATCCATTTTCCTATTCGAAGAACATTATTAATCATTCCTCTATCTGTTCTTGTTCAGATAACTGAAACAAGAGTTTGTTTGGTCCACTCATGAAGCCCAGTCACCCTGGCTGCAGTTATTGATTATACATTGCATTTCACATTCATAATTCTGCACACTTCAGCTCATTCCTTGTTGTCCTCTAATGCGTAAAGCCAAGTCCATTAACGCCTCCTTTTACAGCCTGCAGAACACTGTATGCTGCGCTTGACATTCCACACCAGAGTGCCCTCCTCTCCTAATCCAGCTTCTCCATTCCATTCTACGTCACTTCCTGTTAAATCTACTTTCACTTCCTGTCACCAGTTAGAGGAGAGAGATATTTGAAGCAGAGGACAGATAGGAGAGAAGGAAGAGAGAGAGAGAGAATAGGGAAGGGGAGATAGGGAGAGAGAGAGATAGGGGGGATATGGAAGGGGAGACCGATAGGAGAGAGGGAGAGAGAGAGAGAGACAGAGAGAGACAAGAGCGAGAGAGAGGAATGACCTTCACACATGAGCTATGCCGGGAGAGGAGGGAGGAGAAGGAGAGGGCATTGAGTGGCTGTTGCCTGGCAACCGCTGCAAGCGCAGGAAGGAGGAGGCACCTTGCTCCAGCTGCTGCCGGCTACATGACGTCACAACAGAAAACCACCACAGCACACAGGCTGCATCCTAATTATCTAAAATGGCCTCCTCTACTGGGTCCTTAATCCTCCCCTAAACCAATCTGAGAGAGCAGCAGGACGGGACAAAGTAGCGTCACACAACCTCCATCATGTTACTTCTACATGAATAGCTTTCTCAGCTTGTCTACACTGGTGTCTATGGCCCGATCTCGCTTAAAATACCTAAATAAAGTACTTATCAACCACAGGAATATATTTATCTTTCGTATCAGCGAAAGTCCTAAGAAAAACTGTACAAAACAGCAGAACCGGGAGTCGAACTAACAATACTTGTGGTGGGGGGGAGTGAGTCTACTCACCACTAGACCAAGCCACCCTCCCTGATACAAACACACAACACTGATCATGGTTCGTTCACAATACTAAACGAGGCTGCTCAAGACTACCGAGACACACTTTCCTGATAGCCTCGCCCCAACCCCTCAACCCTAACCCTAACCTTAACCACACTGTTACCTTAAACTAACCATAACTATAACCCCAACCCTAACCCTAACCACATTGTTACCTTAAAGTTTAAGGCTTAAACTAACCATAACCTTAACCCTAACCCTAACCTTAACTCTAACTTGAGTGTACTCACCCTCCACCACAAGCATCGTTAGATTGACTCCTGGGCGTTTATTTTTTATACTTCGTCAATACAAAACATAAATATATTACGTATGGCTATAACATAACGTATATTATGTACCTTTTTCCTGTGGTTGATAAGTGCTTTGTTTACGTTTTCTGATGAGACCTTTCTAGCCCCATGGCTCTTTCACACTGTACCACACTGTACTGAGCCCAGGCCCTGAAGCCTGTTCCAGAACCTTCTGAAACCCATACATCAGACCGGCATTGCGTCTTTTTGCGGGGGGAAAACTCTGGGAGTAAACAGGGGACCAGAAAGAGTCACTACCGCTTAACACATTGATCGCCGGGGGTCGCTGTGGGCGTATGGCCGTTTGTGCCAGCGCTGTAATGCAATGGGGTAGATGCCGGTGTTTGTAGTGCTAAAACTATATTAAATATTATAGCTATGGATCTAATAACACCGTCGACTGTCAGTGAGTTTCTTCCGGTCAACATGCAAAAAACTGATTATTTTTTCATCCATACATTTCCGTTTTATACCATGGTGAATATGAGTATAGTTGTAGAGTGATCCTGTGTAATCCCAGGGAACTCCGTCAATCAGCGCTTTAGTGCAATTCACTAAACACGTTGCCATTTCTCGCCTGATTATTGAATCAATCTGAAATCAACGCTAGATTATCGGTATTATGTTTCATCATGCATGCACAAAAGGGGGGCGGGGGAAGCCGGCCCTCCGTGCTTTGATTGCAGCCAACGGGACACGGCACACACACACACACACATGCTGCGATCGCGGGAAAAAAATTATCGAATCAACGCAAGATTGATAATATATAGTCCTTACCTTGTCTATGATGTACTGCAAAAAGAATAATCGGTAGCACTTTATAATAACACCCTGTTATAATACATTTATAAGGTATTTGTAGATAATGAACTAATCATGAACAAACCATTTATATACATCATTATTCATCGGAATCTGGTAGATCGATATGTCCATTGGCTGATCATAAATCCCATTATTCCAGGCTGAAATCTGCGTTCGGTAACGTGATCAAAGATGGAGGATGTTCGGCTGGGATCGAGGCTCATATGAAACGCCCCTAGACAATAAAAAAAATTATTTTCCCATTCGGCCTCAATGATACTGTAGTGGAGCGATGGCGCCCCTAAGAGGATCTGGCCGGTATTGCATGTTTCGGAAATCAAATATGTGGGTAGATCCTGCAAGTCGATCGGGGACGTTAATACCGTTATTAATATGGAATAAAACAATAACAACTTGCCACGAGTTAACTCGTGGCTCTGGTCCTCAACGGGTGGAATCGAAACACGAGTTAACTCGTGGTTGGGTGGCAAAGTGTTAATGTTTGCTCACCTGGGCCCTCATTCATCAATAGTGTGCGTAGAACATTTCTATTTCCACACGTAAGCACGGAATGTAGAACTAGTGTACGCACAGGGAAGTCGGGATTCATCACACACTGCGTACGCAGGCTCTATGCTCCTCCGTGTTGATGAATACCACTTTGTTCTACCGTCAATGCTCGTGCATGATTATCCATATATGGTCATGAAAGTGAGGAAACACCCCCCATGGGATGTGAAATAATGGACTGACCCGAGCGGAACCCTGAGAAACTCCACGGAGAATTCACTGCTGTCGAACCAAGAAGACACTATCGCGTATTATGGGATAAATAAAAGGCGGATTTGTAAACGGTGATGTCAGATATCAACGGCTCCCTAAGACCATTGCTGCAATTCTGCCTGGACAGCTCAAAATACTAATAAAGACCGTTCGTTGACCACTGTTTGGCGTTGGTTGTGTGTCATTATAACCGTGCTGTAATATGAATGCCTTTGTGTTCGATTGGCTATATGATTTTTAGAGGCATCTATTTTGTTGTCGGCTAATAAAGACTGCGCTGGAATATGACTGCCTTTTCCCGTGTTGTTTGATTAATACCCAGGGATTAAAGTTCTCCTCAATTCTATTCCAAATCGCGATGGATCTTCCGTCAATTTTCTACCTGCTGCATATGATTTCTAGAGGCATACTACAATCTATTTTGATGTCAGTATTGGGTAGCCTATATAAACAATATAATACGAGAGCATATACAAGAACAATGAATCTCACTGCATGTATGATGTAGCCTGCCTTTCAATACATGAACTTGAATTCCATCATGTTTGTGTGCGGGACTCACAAGGCTGTTGTCACAATGGGTGGTACCGGTGTACAGTAATAATAACAGTCCAGACAATATCACGATCCATGCCATAGCCTATGTTCTATTAGGACATGATCTGTGACGACAAATGTTCTAGAATGTTTGATTAAGATATCATACTCTGACAGCATGCCTATGAGCAACAAGAACGCGAACTTGAATCCCATCATATAGTCTGTCCACTATCTGCATGGTGTCATTGCAATGCGTTTTCTATTCTTTCTTATACAGTAAAAAGGGGGAAGAACACTATATTCATATGACTTATTCTGCTTACAGCTTCGAAATTCCACTTGTTTCGTTTAACGTAAAGCCTTTTAAATATAATCAAAACGTTCCCGTGTTTCGGCGGTCTGTGCGCAAAATAATAACGAGTTGAGCTTTATGATTTATGATGAATTGAAAATGGGGGACCCTGATGTAAACAAGACGAAAGTTGGTCTGCATCCCCAATTAACAATTGTATGTACTGAGCTGTACTGTACTGTACCCATTCTGCAATCTGTTAATAAACTTTTCAATCAATCAATCAATCAAGCTACGCGGAGCGCAGTCAGTCAGTACACCCCGTATATTCCGATAACGCTATATAAACCATGCTGCATTCATTCTGAGAGAAAGATCTATTATTCCAAATGCTATTTATAGGGTTTTGACCATAATTACACTACTGTTGCTATTTTACAATGAACTATAATGAACTACGGTTCGTACAGAACATGCCAGTGTTATTATGCACAGAAGCTCATTTCCTTGTTGTAATAATATATTCTACCACTGGGCGCCAGGTACGCCTGGTCTGACCTGTGCGTAGATGTAAGCACGGAGTCAAGTTCAAATCGAAATTGATGAATCCCACTCTTTGCTTAGAAATGATCGTACGCACAGGGTAAGCACAGATCTGTGCGTAGAACACGTTGATGAATGAGGGCCCTGGACTTTCATAAGCGTTGTCTTTTTTTTGTGATCAAATGTTTTTATTCACATGAAGTAAAACAATAGTATACAAAAACACTATTGTTACCCCCCCTCCCCCTCTAGACTATACATGGTCTAATTGCCATTCTATTATTATTATTATTATTATTATTATTATTATTATTATTATTATTATTATTATTATTATTATTATTATTATTATTATTATTATTATTATTATTATTATTAGTAGTAGTAGTATTAGTATTATCATTATCATTATTATTATTATTATTATCATCATTATGTTCTATTCTATTATTATTATTATTATTATTATTATTATTATTATTATTATTATTATTATTATTATTATTATTATTATTATTATTATTATTATTATTATTATTATTATTATTATTATTATCATTATTATTAAGTTCTATTATATTATTATTATTGTTATTCTCATTATTATGTTATAATATTATATTCTTCTTCTTCTTATTATCATTATTATTATTATTATTATTATTATTATTATTATTATTATTATTATTATTATTATTATTATTATTATTATTATTATTATTATTATTATTATTATTATTATTATTATTATTATTAGTATTATTAGTATTATTATTATTAGTATTATGTTCTATTATATTATTATTATGTTCTATTATCATTATTATTATTGTTGTTATTATTATTATCTTTTTCCTGCCTATACCTCCCCTCCCCCTCCCCCACACACCTCCCCCATGCTGCTATGACACCTGCATTTCCCCAAGGGGATCAATAAAGGAACACTTGACTTGACATATCTGCCACATTGTAGCCCTAGCTGGCCCTGCAGCACATTGTAGCCCTAGCTGGCCCTGCAGCACATTGTAGCCCTAGCTGGCCCTGCAGCACATTGTAGCCCTAGCTGGCCCTGCAGCACATTGTAGCCCTAGCTGGCCCTGCAGCACATTATAGCCCTAGCTGGCCCTGCAGCACATTGTAGCCCTAGCTGGCCCTGCAGCACATTGTAGCCCTAGCTGGCCCTGCAGCACATTGTAGCCCTAGCTGGCCCTGCAGCACACTGTAGCCCTAGCTGGCCCTGCAGCACATTGTAGCCCTAGCTGGCCATGCAGCAGAGGGACTTCTAGCCTCCTGCATAAGCACACACATATAACCATAAGCATATAAGCACAAGCATACAATCATATAAGCACAAGCATATAAGCACAAGCATATACGCACAAGCATACAATCATATAAGCACAATCATACAATCATAAGCATATAAGCACAAGCATACAATCATAAGCACAAGTGTATAAGCACAAGTGTATAAGCACAAGCCTAGCAGTGCACAGATCACTTCTCCTGCCCTGTCTCACTACACATCCAGAAGGTAAGCTGGAGCGCCACACCCTGCAGCTGTGCTTAGATGAAAAAAACATACTAGTACAGAATCTTCTTGGCTGCCGGCCTGGCTATAAAAGCTATAACAGCACCGTCATGGCTGGACTCCCAGTAGCAGTGAGAGAGGCGGCCAGAGGACCGTCTACCCTGACCCTTTGTGGCAGGTCTGAAGCACCCAGAGTTACACTCCCCTAGGCTACCCTGACTCTAGCCTACATGCCGTGCTGAGTTCCAGAGGCCACACGTGTCAAACCCAAGGCCCACGGGCCAAACACCTTGCCTGGCATTTTCATCTGGACTGGCCCCCAGACGGAATTTGCTCATCAATTCATTTTGGCCCACTGCCTCCCCCTCGCCGCAACTGGCCTGTGATACAAATCAAACGTGCCTTTGTCTCACTGCACTGCCAATGCAGTCTCCACTTTCAGTGGCCCAGGAGGTTAGAGTGGTCGTCTGGTAATCGGAAGGCTCCCAGTTAGATTCCGGCTCCTCCGGGCGGGCAGTGTGTTGAAGTGTCCTTGAGCGAGACCCCTAACTGCTCCTGACGAGCAGGGTGGCACCTTGCATGGTCACCTCCGCCGTCACTGTGTGAATGTGTGAATGTGAATGCTTTGAAAATGTCTAAGTCATAAAAAGAGCTTGTTTTATCTACAAATGCCTACATGGACTAGCTCTCCCTCCTATAGAGGAATTCATTTATACAAAAAGAACCATTGGACATGGCACCAGGTCAGACACCAGAGGTGACTGCATGGTCCAACGTAGACTGACCACGTTTGGCCAATGTCTATAAAAGGCAGCCAAACGTGGCACAGTCTCCCCATTTCCCTAAGGGGAAGCTCCATCCTTGCTACTTTTAAAGGGCAACTAAAAAAATGGCTGAAGACCAACCAGTCATGTGACCACATATGTGATATATCTCTAGCCGCTAGTATTTTTGTGTATTGCTGCTACTTATTTGTAAATATTTACTGTTTCATATGTCCTGTTTTTATGTTTGGGGACAACGGATGGAAATTAGCCTCGTGTTAAATCCAGCCATTTTTACACTACACTGTGTTCATTAATTTTGCATTGTCTCGTCCAAATAAACAAATAAAGTAAAGTACTGTAGGCATAAGTTGTAAAGCGATTGGATAAAAGTGCCATATAAATGCAGTCCATTTACTATTTCTTGTCTGACTGTGGAGAAGACGGTAAACGCATTTCCCATAATGTTGGCGTGTTACTTTACTGTAAGGTTAGGGTTAAGATGAGGGAGGTTTATAAACAAAATATTTAAGATGAAAATTATGATGAGTTGCAGCTTTGCAGCTTGGACAATAAAAGGCAGATGACGCATGTGATCTAGCACCTACCTTTCATTGGAGGACAACCCAGTATTTAGCCTTCAGTTGTACCACACGCTGTCATTTACTTTCACTTTCCCTTCTAAAAGCTTGTCAGTCATACGTCTTTCACTCAACTTGAAGCCACGTTTCTCTTGTGTTATTCGGTTGCATCCTATTTTACAGAACCAAGTGAAGCGTGCATACGTGTGTGTATGGGTGTGTTCCACTTTGTTCTTAGAATCGATTGCTAATCTTACAAACTCTTGTTGGTGAATAATTTATTTAAACCATATTGATGGACGAAGAACAAAACCTCCTATCTGCATTAAACAAAGTGGGGGAAAACCTGCTATCTGCACTTTGGGAGGCACTAATACCTGGTCAGTATTGTTAACATATAATATAGTAATATAGTCCAAAACAGTGTATTCTTTTTTTTTGGGCTTTCTGTATTTTTCACCCATCCCAATTTAGTCGTTATGCCAATTCCCTTCCTGGTCGTTGCGTGCATTGCCCCACTGCTACCACATGCCTCCTCCGATACATGTGGAGTCGCCAGCCGCTTCTTTTCACCTGACAGCGAGGAGTTTCACTGGGTGAACGTAACGTAACGGTTCACGCTATTTCCTCCAGATTCCCCTCCCTGCTGAACAGGCGCCCGGATCAACCAGTAGGAGTCACAGTTTACAACGACCAGGACACATACCCCACCGGCTTCCCACCCGCTAACACTGCCAATTGTGTTAGTAGGGACGACTGACCAAGCCGGAGGTACCGCTGACAGCTGGATTAGATCCCAGAGTCTCTGCGGTGTTAGGCGAGTGCTTAGTCCACTGCGCTTCACCTCTGGGCGTGCCTGCAAGGAATCTCTCTCTCTCTCTCTCTCTCTCTCTCTCTCTCTCTCTCTCTCTCTCTCTCTCTCTCTCTCTCTGCAGACTTAGCTGCAACAAGGCCCCAGCAGAACCCCAAAAGTGGCCCTAGGTGAACCACCCTTAAAAAATCTTAAAAAGATGGATGATATCTAGTAGCGGAGCGGGGTTGGGGTGTTGGTCCTGGGGGGTTCGGGGGTCCTGGGGTGGGGGAGGAAATGTCTTTTGTGGTGTCTGTGATAATATCATTTGTTTTTATTTTTAGGTTCTGTATTTATTATTTTTGTTATTTCTATTGCCACATAGAAATATCATCATTCTTTTTATTGTTGTTATTATTATTATTATTATTATTATTATTATTATTATTATTATTATTATTATTATTATTATTATTATTATTATTATTATTATTATTATTATTATTATTATTATTATTATTATTATTATTATTATTATTATTATTATTATTATTATTATTATTATTATTATTATTATTATTATTATTATTATTGTACTGTGACGTCTTGTTTATTATTATATTGTGTGTTGTCATGTTTTATGTTTAGTTTTACTGCAGTGACCTTTGAACCGGCGCAGCTGTAACTACAGTAAGGCCGGTCGCTGTCTATAGGAACAAATAACTCTAAGGAGTTGTCTTACATTGTGACGCTATCCAAAAGTATACAAATAAGGACCATGTTCTTGTAAGAGTTCAGTTCACTTTCTAGGGACGGTTCAGAGTTTGCCTGTGTTGTGAACTCAATCATTTTTGGCAGAAAAGATTAATATGCTTGTATTCAATAAAGTTTGTGGAAACTGTCTGGACAGGTTTTTCCTCCCATCTTTTCTCCAAAATATACAACAGAAATTAAACACACATTTCAGTGTAGACTACTAGTGATAGCTAAATACATTCCAAATGTGCAATAGGTATGATGAATATAAAAAAGGTAACAGAGTTCTAGTAGGAATGCTGGATATTCTGTATGTCCTATGAGGATTCCAGGTACTTGCCGACAACCTCTTCATTAATCGGGCCTCCAAAATAAACAACAGAAAATAGCAGGCGCCCTAAATTCAGACAAAAAGCCACCCTCAGTGTCCTTGATAGGAGAGAGGGTTTCATGTGTGTCACAGAAATAGACTGGGAACTCTCCTAGGAGAGAGGCACATAGCAACAACCAGGTCCCTCGTTAGAGAGTGTTTGGCTAAACTGTACTACTGTATATACTAGTTGGTACTATATGGTGAAATGGCTGGTGATTCCATTTGGTAAATTCTTAATTCTGTCTTGTGCCATGGACCACTTTTCTACTACTGTATATACAAATGCAATTAAGGGTAATTTAGAAAATCTTTAAACTGATTCCCATCCTTCTTCCTGGCCAAATTCCCAATCAGGTCTCTGACATCAAGGCCACATAATCATCCCTTCCCCTTAATTGGCTGATATCAATCCCTGTCTCCTGAGCCGTTCAGCCATTGTGTAGTGTGATGTGTGCCTGGTGCCAGTGTAGCCCAAGGTTGGGTGCTACCAGTGGTGTTGAAGGAGACAATTTCCACCCTACATTGTGGGGAGCGATTTTAGTGTCTAGAAAAGCGCTATATAAATGTAATGAATTATTATTAATTATTATTATTATTCTGTTGTGAGGCGTCCTACTCTCTGCTACTTGACTGCTACTATATTCTGTTTAACATTGTGTGGGAAAGTATCTTGACAGTTAGATGATTAACTTCTAGTCTAGTTTAATGAATTTGTTCACACAGTATAAACACAACAACACAATAATGACAACTGTAAAGTACAAAGGTTATACAATGCAGGAAGAGGCAGGAAAGCCCAGGAGGCTTATAAGAAACCTCCACCTATAATAATAAACATAATTATATTACATATAGCAAGTTGGAAAACAAGATCAATGTAAGGACCTTGTTGGAGTATGTGAGAGTAAGAAGTAAGTGTGTGTGTGTGTGTGTGTGTGTGTGTGTGTGTGTGTGTGTGTGTGTGTGTGTGTGTGTGTGTGTGTGTGTGTGTGTGTGTGTGTGCGTGCGTGCGTGCGTGCGTGCGTGCGTGCGTGCGTGTATGCGCGTGTGTGTGTATGCGCGTGAGTGTGTGTGTAAGTGTGTAAGTTAAAATACAATACACTGATTACAATACACAAGTTACAATAAACTGTTACAATATAATAATCAGATGTTACTTCAATTACTGTATTGTTTGTAAAAAAAGGGAAAATAAAAAACATTTGTTCAAAAAGATGTTACTTCAAACCCTTTTTTTACGTTTTTGAAGACGTTTCTTTTTTGTTTTTATTTAATAGAAAATTGCCCTCTGCATGTAATAAATTTAGGAAGATGAAGATGTAAACATTGACGAATAGAGTATGAGTGGGACAAATCATTGTTTTTAACCTCTTAACCTGCAATGGTTTCGTTTTTGAGGACTGCATACTTTTTTTGCAAACCAAAACAACATACTTTATACTTATAGCACATGCATGAGCCAAAATTAGGTCTTAAATTGTACAGGAATGTTCCCTTCATTAGAATGAATCTTATAAATAAAAACACATACAGTATTTATATTATAGATATTTAGAATCTGAATATAGAGCCAGATGAGGCACGAGACTCAGATCCAGATGCGATCCTAAAAAAGCGCTTCTGGAGGATTAATATTTTGTGGAGACTAGTTGGGAAAGTGCTTGCCAATACTAAATTACAGTAAGAAAGATAAGGATAAATTAGGCTATAATATAGAGTAAGAAGACAGCTAGTGGTAACAAGGTGGCTAATTCTCCTTATTATGCCAATAGATTTAATACAAAAAATGTATAACCCGATTCGATTTGTTCTCTCCAGCTCAAATTCTCATCAACATAAATATAAACAAGTCTAATCAAATCAAATCATATGTATTTGTAAGGCCCGACAACACACGTTAATGTCCCCATGGGCCGGACACGTCTTCTTTAAACAAGTCAAGAAGAAACATCACAATAAATCAAGAACAAAACAAAAACACAATGAAGTCCAAAAAGTGTTAAATAAATAAAATAAATGAATGCAACACTCCCAGACATACCCTCCCAATCAAATCCTAACCTCCCATTGTATTTTCTGATGTAACTGAAACATAACAACATGAACATAATTCCATAATTATCAAATACCATTGTGCTAATACTAATTTATTGGTATTTGTGGCCTTCATCGATACAAAGAGTACAAGCAGCCTGGTACTGGGCCAATACCTGATATTAAGCGTTTTCGGACCAGAGGGACTTTTTCATACAGATAAGATAAGATGAGATAAAATAAGATAGATAAATATAGGAAACCAAATTTGATCTGAATATAGAAATATGAGGACAAATAAGCAGTGTAAACAACGGTGCAGATGAGGGTCTGTATGCCCTATTGATCATATTATGTGTTACAATAAATATAGGCAATAAAGAATTTGAATCAGAATATATAGTACGAGTAAGAGTAAAAGTAAACAGTATACACAAGGTGCAGTAGACACAAGGTACCCTAACTGGCAACAGTTCAGGAACCTTTGGCAGAAGTTCCTTTTTGTGGTGTTCACTGCAGGAACTGAGGACCATTGTAGTTCCTGAAGCCTTGCTCAGCACAGAGGGACAATGAGTGATGCAAGTGTGCAGGGATTGGCTCAGACATCGAGTTCATGGTATCAGACCATGACAAAGTGTGCAAGGGGCTGGAGAGACAGGTAATGCCTGGGTCAACCTCGTATTGTAGTTGATATACCTACGCACTAAAAAATGATTCCCAGCTATCAATATTGTACTGTCCGAACACTCATATTTGTAGGTTGAGTATAGTTCGCTATTGGACATTTTAGCACTCTCATCATCAACCAGGAAATGCTTAGTTGTAAGTGGATCAATCTAGTGCAATTACTTTTGTCAGAGGATCTCCTAGTTACAACAAGATTGTATAAATCAAGCAGCGTTGTTGTTGTTGTTGTCATATGTGAAGTAAGTCAAATCTGCGCTATATGGCCAAACTGGAATGCAGCCAAGCTTTCTCACTACACGTCCAGCCACTGTCCTTCTCCGGGGAAGGCAGAAGCAGGGTCATCTTACGTCACCTCAGCGTTCCTATCCCGGCTGGATGCAAACACAAAAAAACAAGCCCTGAAGGTGTGTGGTTCTCGGGGAGCTCCTCAGTGGGTAGTTCCTCTCAGGAAGTCCCCAGGACACTGTTTGGTACAAAAACGCCTCCTGTAATCAGTGCACCTCCACTGAAACTGTTGCCATACAGTGTGTGACTGGTTTCGTGGCTGCACCGTGGGGATAAAACACATCTCTATGGGTTTACACTGTGTATCTGCTGCGCTGACGACAGCCCACATAATGAACCTGCACCGTTAGTCAATTCCATGGTTTTGGAAACACATCCTTTGAGCAAAGCACAGCAATCACTCTGCCTCTATACACAGGTACTAGTCCTGCTGCGTCGGTCTATATCCAGAGTACAGAGCCTAATGAATATAAATCTGTTGCCCAATAGGTTGGCAGAATCTCATCTTCACCTCTGGGCGTGCCTGCAAGGAATCTCTCTCTCTCTCTCTCTCTCTCTCTCTCTCTCTCTCTCTCTCTCTCTCTCTCTCTCTCTCTCTCTCTCTCTCCCTCTCTCCCTCTCTCTCTCCCTCTCCCTCTCTCTCTCTCTCTCTCTCTCTCTCTCTCTCTCTCTCTCTCTCTCTCTCTCTCTCTCTCTCTCTCTCTCTCTCTCTCTCTCTCTCCCTCTCCCTCTCTCCTCTCCCTCTCTCTCTCTCTCTCTCTCTCTCTCTCTCTCTCTCCCTCTCCCTCTCGTTCTCTCTCGTTCTCTTTCTCTCTTTAGTAAGCACTTTCCAATAATGCACCTCCAGCTCAAGCTAAGCACATAATCCTGATTTAAATTTATGACAGAGAAAACCCAGCTATTAACTACACCACCAACATGTCCTCATAGACAACCCAGCTACTCACTACACCACCAACATGTCCTCAGAGACAACCCAGCTACTCACTACACCACCAACATGTCCTCAGATATAACCCAGCTCTTCACTACACCACCAACATGTCCTCATAGACAACCCAGCTACTCACTACACCACCAACATGTCCTCAGATATAACCCAGCTCTTCACTACACCACCAACATGTCCTCATAGACAACCCAGCTCTTCACTACACCACCAACATGTCTTCAGATATAACCCAGCTCTTCACTACACCACCAACATGTCTTCAGATATAACCCAGCTCTTCACTACACCACCAACATGTCTTCAGATATAACCCAGCTCTTCACTACACCACCAACATGTCCTCAGATATAACCCAGCTCTTCACTACACCACCAACATGTCCTCAGATATAACCCAGCTCTTCACTACACCACCAACATGTCCTCAGATATAACCCAGCTCTTCACTACACCACCAACATGTCCTCAGACACATACTGACAAACATACACAACACTTCATGTTTTATAAAAGTACAGTGGTCCAGCAGCATCACTACTGAGAATAGAGGTGACTAAGAGTGACTAAAAGTTCCGACAGTGATGAGACATAATGAGCAGCTTGGAGGTCAGTAGTGGGTGAAGCTGCCTATGAGCCATCAGCCAATACGATGTCAGAGAGGTCGTCACATGACAGGATGAGAACAAAGAGATGATGTAACAATTGGAAGACGAATGGCTAGAAGCAGACATCATCCTGTATCCTGATGTAACCAACCATGATGTCCTGTAGGGCGGGGAATACATATAGAAATATATAGAGTTGTAGCGAACACAGGGAGAACATGCAAACTCCACACAGAAAGGCCCCCTGATGAGGTTCGAACCCAGGACCTTCTTGTTGTGAGGCAGCAGTGCTAACCACTGTGCCACCGTGCCGCCCAACATTATGTGCCCCCACCACCTCCTAATAGACAGTCTCCTCCCCACCGCATGTATATATTCCCTCCCCGCCGTATGTATATTTCTCTCCCACCCACCCACCCCCTCCTAATGCACAGTCCCCTCCCCATCATATGTATATACTCTGTCAGGATCTAGTGGTAACAGTACTGTATATTTGAATACCGTTTATGTCACAAGTACTAAATAAATACCTATATGTCCCTATGCCATAAATGTCATGTATGTTGTGTATGTCATAAATGTCTATATGAATTGAAAATGGGGGACCCTGATGGAAACAAGACAAACGTCTTTCTCAGGTCTGCATCCCCTTAACAATTGTATGTATTGAGTCGTACTGTATTGTACCCATTCTGCAATCTGTTAAATAAAGTTTTCATTCATTCATTCATTCATTCATTCATTCATTCATTCATTCATTCATTCATTCATTCATTCATTCATTCATTCATTCATTCATTCATTCATGTGTAGTGTGCCTCCCGTCCAGCAGATGGCTCTAGTTTGCCTGACGCTGAGTTTCTGCTACAGAACTACTGTAGTACGGAAACTCAGTTCACCGAATGGCATCGTTTGACAACAAGGGCAGGCGTGAAGCTGGACCCATGAAGCCGGCCTCCATCGAGCTTAATTGAATCGATAACGTATTGAGTCAAATCAAAGTGAAATCAAATTGAACCCAAACCTTGTGAATCTAAATCTAATGGAATCGGGGTAATCGGTGCTGATACCCATCCTGTTAGAAAACAGCAGACAGAGGCTAGTTCAAGGTCTTTAGAAAAGAAGGTAGGCGGTCAGGTGGCGTAGCGGAGATTGTGCTCATCACCCATGCAAGAGGCTGCGGTCTCGACTCCCGGAGAGTCAGCATTGCCTTGGCTCGGGCTGATCGCTATACTAACTCGTTTGGCTGAGTTAGGGGGAGGGGAGCCGTGGGTGGGTCCTGGGCGTTGTGGACAGCGACCCCTACAGTTCGGTCGGGGCGCCTGCTCAGCGAAGGTAGTATCTGGTGAGAGGTAGTGCGGCCTCCCACATGTTACACTCTCCCAGTGAGAATCTGCGCGGCCAGGCTGGCTGCCGGCTGGCTGCACATGCGTCGGAGGAAAGCATATGTGACAGTCTCCGGCCTCTCGGACCAACAGTAGGGGAAAGTGCGCAACAACCAGGAAGGGGGTTGGGAATTGGCATAACGACTAACAGTGGGATGGGAGAAAAATCGGAAAAAAGAAGGAGGGGGAAAAAGATAAGAAAAAAAAAGAAAAAAAAGAAAAGAAGGTAGAGTCAATGACAATGTTTTTAGCTTGACAACAACGCAGAAATTCAGCAAGCACTGGGACCAGGATTCTATTTAAGTGAATTAACCCTTTCGTCTGTAGTGTGGTGGTGAAAGGGTTAACCTTCTGGAGTGTGGTTTAGAACGCTGGTCCCAGGTCAGTCCCCCAGGAGTGGCGTTACTTCCCCATCGATGACCAAGCCTTTACAATATAGGAACCACGGGTAACATGGCCGCACTGATGAATTCTCTTTAGTAAACTACTGTTATTAAAATGAGAGACACTCAGGTGACACAGTGATGCACAACAACCTTTCTAGCATCCAACGTAATAAATAATACAGCAAGGAGAACGGCCCCACGTTCCAATCAATAAAACATGGACATTAGCCACTGTGGCCATGCACTGTAGGCTGCTGCTGTACAGATCAAGCCATAATCAGCCTCCCCTCTCACCTTCCAGCAGTGAGTTGTACAGCCAACACCCGTGTCATCATCTCAAGACCCCTATCAACAGTTTTCTCTGAACTGGGTAAATCAGAACTGTGCTATGATGCCCCTCTAGCTCATGGAATGAACTCCAACAGTCCTCAAAGTGTGGGGTTCTCCCCTCTGTTGCAGAGTTTAAAACCTTGATCTCCAACCTTTGTCAATCAAGTTGTACATGTTTTAATTGATTTGTTACCCTTGCTTTGTCTTGTTGTCTTATCGTTATGATTTTATATGCTTTTCTTTTTCCACTTATTTCTCTATGTACACTCGACATGACTGTAAATGAGGGAAACCTCAGTTGCCTTTCAAGTGTAAAAAAAGGTTTGAAATTGAAATGAACACAGAATAGCAGGCCAGCATTAAGAGAGCACCTTGGATTGGGAGTGTTCATCACCCAGCCAACAGTTTGAGGCAATGCAGATGGGATATTTAGAAGAACAAAAAAAAAGATCAACAGTATTTTCATGGTTATGTTGTACAGTAGCATACTCTTGATTATGTCCGACCAATCTTTCGCCATCGACTAAAAATACACTTCTTCAATCAATATATCATTTTCTTTTTTAAATAACCTTCTTACTGTCTTCTTCTATCATGCACTCTTCCTACTATACTACTTTACTACTATGCACTCAACACTGCAACACCCAAGTTTCAACCGTTTTATTGAACATTCTTACTCAGCTGAAAGAGCTGTAAACTTCCTGTTGACTTGTCGTGCAGAACTTGTAAGTCGCTTTGGATAAAAGCGTCAGCTAAATAACAAAATAAATGTAAATGTCTTTTAATCCTCGTAATCCTTGTTCCTCACATTGCTGCCACGGGCAATGTTGCCCTGTCTACATTGCCTGAAAATGTTGTCTGCATACGCGCCCTAGCGCGGGCAACATCAGTTCTCATCACTGATCCTCGATCAGCGTTCTGAGGTTCCTTCTGCGCGACAACAGGACTGGTCTATCAGTAAAGCTGATCACAGCAAGCAACAGAGAGAACTGAGAGACAAATAGCCCAATAACACAACAGCATGACCCTAATCTGTAAGGCGAGAGGGGGCATCATTCAAGACAGCTACCGGCTGCCAAGTCGTCCAGCACATCATGCTGATGACTATGTACACATGCTGGACATGCACAGGACTTGGCACCAGCCAGTGGGCTGTGCAGCCCATCTTGATGTGACACAGATCACGACCTTCGCTCAAGCAACAGTTGGGCGGCTAATCTGATCTAGCAACCTATCAGGACGGTACAGGATCTCACCCACTTCATCCAGTCAGTGAAGTATTAAAGGTGCCCCCCCCCCCGCGCAAAGGACTGCCACCGTGGGCTATGCATGGCAAATTGGGATCACTCTATCACAAACTCATTCACTCACAGATCTGGCGAGGACGTTTTGTGGGACGCATGCGCAGTAGCGATGTTCTCCTGCTCTGGCACAGCGCTAACATAAGTGTGGAGAGCGGTCAGACTACTAAGCGATGCCTTGCGCTGTAGCTCCCTAAATCGTCCTTGAACGCAATGCAATATATTAGGTATTAACAATACAAAAGCTGCCCCCAGCTACTGGAAAGCGCTCAGGCGAAGCGCATGGGGATGGTGCCTGGATCTGTGCTGCCAGAGGCACTTTCACTCTTCAACTTTCCCCTCGTTATTTCTGTGCGTCACTGATCAAGGTGAGAATATCTACTCATGTTTATTTAGCTGTAGAGCAGGTTTATTTCCTTTAATATGTGTACCTTTGTGTATTTCTCAGTCTGTGTTTGTAAAAGGAATTGATGAGCCAAGTGCGCTAGCGTACATTGCGCTAACAACCTTGATTCTCTGAATACCACTTGTAACATTACAGGAGGGGGTGTAAGCAATGTAGCAACATATTACGTAGCATAACGTAGCATAACGTAACATAGCGTAACGTAGCGTAACGTAACGTAGTGTAACGTAACGTAGTGTAACGTAGCGTAGTGTAACATAACATAGTGTAATATAACGTAGTGTAGCATAACATAGCATAACGTAAGGTCACATAGCATAAGGTAACATAGCATAACAAAGCATAACATAACGAAACATAACATAACGAAACATAACATAACGAAACATAGCATAACGAAACATAGCATAACGAAACATATAACAAAACATAGCATAACGAAACATAGCATAACGAAACATGGCATGAGAATAGAATAGAATAAAAATGCTTTAATCATCCCGAGGGAAATTTGGCACTACAAATCGCTCACATTAAACATTTAGGTAGACAAAACAATCACGAATAAGAATAACAAAAACATTTCCTAAGAATAAGGAATAAAACAAGCCTAAGAATAACATAATAATAATAAACATATCTGTCACATAACAAATATAGCATAACAAAACATAGCATATAACATAACAGCACAACATAACATAGCATAACGTAACATAGCATAACGTAACATAGCACAACGTAACGCAACGTAACATAATGTAATGTAATGTAATGTGACACCTCTGATGAAGTACATTGTGTACACCGACAATAAAGTCAACTTCCAGTGTAATGAAGACATCTTCAATAAGCTCATGCAGCCTTCAGATGTGCCCTCGTCCTCCGACGTGCAGCGACCCAGCCACAGCTTAAAGACCACAGAGGACCACCTCTATTCCAGAGCTTTCAGTAAACAGAGGTTATCCCTTCACTACCACACTACCAAATGGTTAACCCTTTCACTGTGACAATACAGCAGGTTAACACTTTCACTGCCACATGGCAAAGGGTTAACCCTTTCACAACCACACTACAGAAGGTTAACCCTTTCACTACCACACTACCAATGGTTAACCCTTTCACTGTGGCAATACAGTAGGTTAACACTTTCACTGCCACACGGCAAAGAGTTAACCCTTTCACAACCACACTGCAGAAGGTTAATCCTTTCACTACCACACTACAGACGGTAAAAGGGTTAACCCTCTGTAGTGTGGTTGTGAAAGGGTTATGGAGACGCTGGTTGCACTCACCCTCTCGATCTTGTCCAGCCACTCCTTGTTCTGGGCCAGTTCGGCCATGAAGGCCTGGTGCTTCAGCCATTTCTTATGGAGCTTCTGGGTCTCGTCTCGGCTGCCGTCTCTCGCCATCAGCATCTTCTCACACACCCAGTCCCCCAGCTGGGCGAGAGACAGAGAACGGAGAGAGAGAGAGAGAGAGAGAGAGAGAGAGAGAGAGAGAGAGAGAGAGAGAGGAGAGAGAGAGAGAGAGAGAGAGAGGGGGTGAGAGAGAGAGGAGAGAGAGAGGGGGGGAGAGAGATGGTGAGAGAGAGGAGAGAGAGATAGAGAGAGGGGAGAGGAGAGAGAGAAAGGGTGAGAGAGAGGAGAGACAAGTGTCAATATTAGATGAGTATACACACTGTGGGTAACTCTCTTAGAGTGTAGAACTGATACATTACAAAACAATCGCAAGGGTAGCTTTGTGTAACACACACACACAGACACACACACACATGGACACACGGACACACACACACACACACAGTGCTGGGAAATACAAGGTCAAACACACACTCGCAGACGATGCATATTTAATGACACACAGCAGGCACATGTATGCAGACACACGTGTTCCAACAAGCATGACAGGAACCCACTATACACACAACACATACAGCAGTCTACAACACACACACACATGCACACACACACACACAGACACCCAAACTACAATCTAGCAAAAGATATTGACACATTATGAACAAGGATACACACAAACACACAGCATCAACAGAGGACAATCCAGAAGCACACCTCTGTCCTAACAACATCAACACCACATTAATATTTCTGCCGCTTGACACCTCCATCCATCCATCCATCCATCCAGCCATCACACACCCACCCCCTCCACCCCCCACCCTCCACCCCCCATCCCTCCCTCCTGACACCGGTCCACTGGCTCCGACCAGACGGTAAATGTGTTGTGTT